>NC_092376.1:88668194-88999195 GCF_030028105.1 Mobula birostris | reverse complement strand
GTGAACGCTGTATTACAGAGAGGGGGGGTGGTAGGCTGATGGTGAGCACTGTATTACACAGAGGGGGGGTGGTAGGCTGATGGTGAGCACTGTATTACACAGAGGGGGGGTGGTAGGCTGATGGTGAGCACTGTATTACACAGAGGGAGGGGGTGGTAGTCTTATGATGAACGCTGTATTACACAGAGGGGGATGGTAGTCTGATGGTGAATGCTGTATTACACAGAGGGGGGTGGGTAGTCTGATGGTGAACGCTGTATGACACAGAGGGTTGGTGGTAGTCTGATGGTGAGCACTGTATTACACAGAGGGGGGGTGGTAGGCTGATGGTGAGCACTGTATTACACAGTGGGGGGTGGTAGGCTGATGATGAATGCTGTATTACACAGAGGGGGGGTGGTAGGCTGATGGTGAGCACTGCATTACACAGAGGGGGGGTGGTAGGCTGATGGTGAACACTGTATTACACAGACAGAGGATGGTAGGCTGATTGTGAACGCTGTTTTACACAGGGGGGGGTGGTAGGCTGATGGTGAACACAGTATTACACAGAGGGGGGGTGGTAGGCTGATGGTGAGCACTGTATTACACAGAGGGGGGGTGGTAGGCTGATGGTGAGCACTGTATTACACAGATGGGGGGGTGGTAGGCTCATGGTGAGCACTGTATTACACAGAGGGGGGGTGGTAGGCTGATGGTGAACGCTGTATTACACAGAGGGGTGTTGTGGTAGGCTGATGGTGAGCACTGTATTACACAGAGGGGGGGTGGTAGGCTGATGGTGAACGCTGTATTACACAGAGGGGGGGTGGTAGGCTGATGGTGAACACTGTATTACACAGACAGAGGATGGAAGTCTGATGATGAACGCTGTATTACACAGAGGGGGGGTGGTAGTCTGATGGTGAATGCTGTATTACACAGAGGGGGGGGTGGTAGGCTGATGGTGAGCACTGTATTACACAGAGGGGGGGTGGTAGGCTGATGGTGAGCACTGTATTACACAGAGGGGGGGTGGTAGTCTGATGGTGAGCACTGCATTACACAGAGGGGGGTGGTAGGCTGATGGTAAACGCTGTATTACACAGAGGGGGGGTTGGGAGTCTGATGGTGAACGCTGTTATTACACAGAGGGGGGGTGGTAGGCTGATGGTGAGCACAGTATTACACAGAGGTGGGGTGGTAGGCTGTTGGTGAACACTGTATTACACAGGGGGGGTGGTAGGCTGATGGTGAACACTGTATTACACAGACAGAGGATGGTAGGCTGATGGTGAGCACTGTATTACACAGAGGGGGGGTGGTAGGCTGATGGTGAGCACTGTATTACACAGAGGGGGGGTGGTAGGCTGACGGTGAGCACTGTATTACACAGAGGAGGAGTGGTAGGCTGATGGTGAGCACTGTAGTACACAGAGTGGGGGTGGTAGGCCGATGGTGAGCACTGTATTGCACATAGGGGGGGTGGTAGGCTGATGGTGAGCACTGTATTACACAGAGGGGGGGTGGTAGGCTGATGGTGAACACTGTATTACACAGACAGAGGATGGTAGTCTGATGATGAACGCAGTATTACACAGAGGGGGATGGTAGTCTGATGGTGAACGCTGTATTACACAGAGGGGGGGGGTGGTAGTCTGATGGTGAACGCTGTATTACACAGAGGGGGGTGGTAGGCTGATGGTGAGCACTGTATTACACAGAGGGGGGGTGGTAGGCTGATGGTGAACACTGTATTACACAGACAGAGGATGGTAGGCTGATGGTGAACGCTGTTTTACACAGAGGGGGGGTGGTAGGCTGATGGTGAGCACAGTGTTACACAGAGGGGGGGTGGTAGGCTGATGGTGAGCACTGTATTACACAGAGGGGGGTGGTAGGCTGATGGTGAGCACTGTATTACACAGAGGGGGGGTGGTAGGCTCATGGTGAGCACTGTATTACACAGAGGGGGGGTGGTAGCTGATGGTGAACGCTGTATTACACAGAGGGGGTGTGGTAGGCTGATGGTGAGCACTGTATTACACAGAGGGGGGGTGGTAGGCTGATGGTGAACGCTGTATTACACAGAGGGGGGGTGGTAGGCTGATGGTGAACACTGTATTACACAGACAGAGGATGGTAGTCTGATGATGAACGCTGTATGACACAGAGGGGGGGTGGTAGTCTGATGGTGAACGCTGTATTACACGGAGGGGGGGTGGTAGGCTGATGGTGGGCACTGTATTACACAGAGGGGGGGGTGGTAGGCTGATAGTGAACACTGTATTACACAGACAGAGGATGGTAGATTGATGGTGAACGCTGTATTACACAGAGGGGGGGTGGTAGTCTGATGGTGAACACTGTATTACACAGAGGGGGGGTGGTAGGCTGATGGTGAGCACTGTATTACACAGAGGGGGGGTGGTAGGCTGATGGTGAGCACTGTATTACACAGAGGGGGGTGGTAGGCTGATGGTGAACACTGTATTACACAGAGTGGGGGTGGTAGGCTGATGGTGAGCACTGTATTACACAGAGTGGGGTGTGGTAGGCTGATGGTGAACACTGTATTACACAGACAGAGGATGGTAGGCTGATGGTGAACGCTGTATTACACAGAGGGGGGGTGGTAGGCTGATGGTGAGCACTGTATTACACAGAGGGGGGGTGGTAGGCTGATGGTGAGTACTGTATTACACAGAGGGGGGGGTGGTAGTCTGATGATGAATGCTGTATTACACAGAGGGGGATGGTAGTCTGATGGTGAATGCTGTATTACACAGAGGTGGGGTGGTAGGCTGATGGTGAACGCTGTATTACACAGAGGGGGGGTGGTAGGCTGATGGTGAACGCTGTATTACACAGAGGGGGGGGTGGTAGGCTGATGGTGAACGCTGTATTACACAGAGGGGGGGGTGGTAGTCTGATGGTGAACGCTGTATTACACAGAGGGTTGGTGGTAGTCTGATGGTGAGCACTGTATTACACAGAGGGGGGGTGGTAGGCTGATGGTGAGCACTGTATTACACAGAGGGGGGGGTGGTAGGCTGATGGTGAACGCTGTATTACACAGAGGGGGGTGGTAGTCTGATGGGGAACACTGTATTACACAGAGGGGGGGTGGTAGGCTGATGGTGAGCAGTGTATTACACAGAGGGGGGGTGGTAGGATGATGGTGAGCACTGTATTACACAGAGGGGGGTGGTAGGCTGATGGTGAACGCTGTATTACACAGGGGGGGTGGTAGGCTGATGGTGAACGCTGTATTACACAGAGGGGGGGTGGTAGGCTGATGGTGAACGCTGTATTACACAGAGGGGGGGTGGTAATCTGATGGTGAACGCTGTATTACACAGAGGGAGGATGGTAGGCTGATCGTGAACACTGTATTACACAGACAGAGGATGGTAGTCTGATGGTGAGCACTGTTATTACACAGAGGGGGGGTGGTAGGCTGATGGTGAACACTGTATTACACAGAGGGGGGGTGGTAGTCTGATGGTGAACGCTGTATTACACGGAGGGGGGGGTGGTAGGCTGATGGTGAACGCTGTATTACACAGAGGGGGGTGGTAGGCTGATGGTGAACACTGTATTACACAGAGTGGGGGGTGGTAGGCTGATGGTGAACACTGTATTACACAGACAGAGGATGGTAGGCTGATGGTGAACGCTGTATTACAGAGAGGGGGGGGTGGTAGGCTGATGGTGAGCACTGTATTACACAGAGGGGGGGTGGTAGGCTGATGGTGAGCACTGTATTACACAGAGGGGGGGGGTGGTAGGCTGATGGTGAGCACTGTATTACACAGAGGGAGGGGTGGTAGTCTTATGATGAACGCTGTATTACACAGAGGGGGATGGTAGTCTGATGGTGAATGCTGTATTACACAGAGGGGGGTGGTAGTCTGATGGTGAACGCTGTATGACACAGAGGGTTGGTGGTAGTCTGATGGTGAGCACTGTATTACACAGAGGGGGGGTGGTAGGCTGATGGTGAGCACTATATTACACAGAGGGGGGGGTGGTAGGCTGATGGTGAACGCTGTATTACACAGAGGGGGGGTGGTAGTCTGATGGTGAACACTGTATTACACAGAGGGGGGGGTGGTAGGCTGATGGTGAGCAGTGTATTACACAGAGGGGGGGTGGTAGGATAATGGTGAGCACTGTATTACACAGAGGGTGGTGGTAGGCTGATGGTGAACGCTGTATTACACAGAGGGGGGGGGTGGTAGGCTGATGGTGAACCGCTGTATTACACAGAGGGGGGGTGGTAGGCTGATGGTGAACGCTGTATTACACAGAGGGGGGGTGGTAGTCTGATGGTGAACACTGTATTACACAGACAGACCGATGGTAGGCTGATGGTGAACGCTGTATTACACAGAGGGGGGTGGTAGGCTGATGGTGAGCACTGTATTACACAGAGGGGGGGTGGTAGGCTGATGGTGAGCACTGTATTACACAGAGGGGGGGGGTGGTAGGCTGATGGTGAGCACTGTATTACACAGAGGGGGGGGTGGTAGTCTGATGATGAACGCTGTATTACACAGAGGGGGATGGTAGTCTGATGGTGAATGCTGTATTACACAGAGGGGGGTGGTAGTCTGATGGTGATCGCTGTATTACACAGAGGGGGGGTGGTAGGCTGATGGTGAATGCTGTATTACACAGAGGGGGGTGGTAGGCTGATGGTGAATGCTGTATTACACAGAGGGGGGGGTGGTAGGCTGATGGTGAACGCTGTATTACACAGGGGGGGGGTGGTAGGATGATGGTGAGCACTGTATTACACAGAGGGGGGTGGTAGGCTGATGGTGAACGCTGTATTACACGGGGGGGGTGGTAGGCTGATGGTGAACGCTGTATTACACAGAGGGGGGGTGGTAGGCTGATGGTGAACGCTGTATTACACAGAGGGGGGGTGGTAGTCTGATGGTGAACGCTGTATTACACAGAGGGAGGATGGTAGGCTGATGGTGAACACTGTATTACACAGACAGAGGATGGTAGTCTGATGGTGAGCACTGTATTACACAGAGGGAGGGTGGTAGGCAGATGGTGAACACTGTATTACACAGAGGGGGGGTGGTAGTCTGATGGTGAACGCTGTATTACACAGAGGGGGGGTGGTAGGCTGATGGTGAACGCTGTATTACACAGAGGGGGGGTGGTACGCTGATGGTGAACACTGTATTACACAGACAGAGGATGGTAGTCTGATGATGAACGCTGTATTACACAGAGGGGGGGTGGTAGTCTGATGGTGAACGCTGTATTACACAGAGGGGGGGTGGTAGGCTGATGGTGAGCACTGTATTACACAGAGGGGGGGTGGTAGTCTGATGGTGAACGCTGTATTACACAGAGGGGGGATGGTAGGCTGATGGTGAACACTGTATTACACAGACAGAGGATGGTAGTCTGATGGTGAGCACTGTATTACACAGAGGGTGGGTGGTAGGCTGATGGTGAACACTGTATTACACAGAGGGGGGGTGGTAGTCTGATGGTGAACGCTGTATTACACAGAGGGGGGGTGGTAGTCTGATGGTGAACGCTGTATTGCACAGAGGGGGGGTGGTAGTCTGATGGTGAGCACTGTATTACACAGAGGGGGGTGGTAGGCTGATGGTGAACACTGTATTACACAGAGGGGGGGTGGTAGTCTGATGGTGAACGCTGTATTACACAGAGTGGGGTGGTAGGCTGATGGTGAACGCTGTATTTCACAGAGGGGGGGTGGTAGGCTGATGGTGAACACTGTATTACACAGACAGAGGATGGTAGTCTGATGATGAACGCTGTATTACACAGAGGGGGTTGGTAGTCTGATGGTGAACGCTGTATTACACAGAGGGGGGGTGGTAGGCTGATGGTGAACGCTGTATTACACAGAGGGGGGGGTGGCAGGCTGATGGTGAACGCTGTATTACACAGACGGGGATGGTAGGCTGATGGTGAACGCTGTATTACACAGAGTGGGGGTGGTAGGCTGATGGTGAACGCTGTATTACACAGAGGGGGGGTGGTAGGCTGATGGTGAGCACTGTATTACACAGAGGGGGGGTGGTAGGCTGATGGTGAGCACTGTATTACACAGAGGGGGGGGTGGTAGTCTGATGGTGAACGCTGTATTACACAGAGGGGGGGTGGTAGGCTGATGGTGAGCACTGTATTACACAGAGGGGGGGTGGTAGGCTGATGGTGAACGCTGTATTACACAGGGGGGTGGTAGGCTGATGGTGAGCACTGTATTACACAGAGGGGGGGTGGTAGGCTGATGGTGAACACTGTATTACACAGACAGAGGATGGAAGTCTGATGATGAACGCTGTATTACACAGGGGGGGGTGGTAGTCTGATGGTGAACGCTGTATTACACAGAGGGGGGGTGGTAGGCTGATGGTGAGCACAGTATTACACAGAGGTGGGGTGGTAGGCTGATGGTGAACACTGTATTACACAGGGGGTGTGGTAGGCTGATGGTGAACACTGTATTACACAGACAGAGGATGGTAGGCTGATGGTGAGCACTGTATTACACAGAGGGGGGGTGGTAGGCTGATGGTGAGCACTGTATTACACAGAGGGGGGTGGTAGGCTGATGGTGAGCACTGTATTACACAGAGGGGGGGGTGGTAGGCTGATGGTGAGCACTGTATTACACAGAGGGGGAGTGGTAGGCTGATGGTGAGCACTGTATTACACAGAGTGGGGGTGGTAGGCTGATGGTGAGCACTGTATTACACATAGGGGGGGTGGTAGGCAGATGGTGAGCACTGTATTACACAGAGGGGGGGTGGTAGACTGATGGTGAACAGTGTATTACACAGTCAGAGGATGGTAGTCTGATGATGAACGCTGTATTACACAGAGGGGGGTGGTAGGCTGATGGTGAGCACTGTATTACACAGAGGGGGGGTGGTAGGCTGATGGTGAACACTGTATTACACAGAGTGGGGGTGGTAGGCTGATGGTGAGCACTGTATTACACAGAGGGTGGGTGGTATGCTGATGGTGAGCACTGTATTACACAGAGGGGGGGTGGTAGTCTGATGGTGAATGCTGTATTACACAGAGGGGGGGGGTGGTAGGCTGATGGTGAGCACTGTATTACACAGGGGGGGGGGTAGGCTGATGGTGAATGCTGTATTACACAGAGGGGGTATGGTAGGCTGATGGTGAGCACTGTATTACACAGTGGGGGGTGGTAGGCTGATGGTGAGCACTGTATTACACAGAGGGGGGTGGTAGGCTGATGGTGAGCACTGTATTACACAGAGGGGGGGTGGTAGGCTGATGGTGAACACTGTATTACACAGAGTGGGGGTGGTAGGGTGATGGTGAGCACTGTATTACACAGAGGGCGGGTGGTATGCTGATGGTGAGCACTGTATTACACAGAGGGGGGGTGGTAGGCTGATGGTGAACGCTGTATTACACAGAGGGGGGGTGGTAGGCTGATGGTGAGCACTGTATTACACAGAGGGTGGGTGGTAGGCTGATGGTGAACGCTGTATTACACAGAGGGGGGGTGGTAGGCTGATGGTGAACACTGTATTACACAGACAGAGGATGGTAGTCTGATGGTGAACGCTGTATTACATGGAGCGGAAGACGATAGACTGATAATTAGTTAGTGCTGTATTGAACAGAGGAGAGGATGGTAAGCTGATGGAAGGAGAAGATTCTCAGCCTGGGCCTACGGACAATTCTGTTAAGGTTATTGATGAAGAGTTACAATCTTCTGAGACATTTCACTGCATGAGTGTAACAATGGACACAAAAAAGTCCATCTTTTTTTACAAAACTATAAAAGTTTATTTATACAACAAATACCACAAGGTACTAATATTAAGTATATACAAGGCAGTGAATAAATTCAAATTAAAATATGATTATTACTGTCCATAAAACAGTTAATTCCCTGGGGAGCCCACCACTCTCAGAAATACCCAACTGTACTCATCGTGACCCCATGCTCCGTCTCCAAGGACACCCGGGAACGAACATATCCTCGGAAGAAAAGTGGGCATTCGGCCAGGACAGCTCCTGGCTTTTCGCAGCCTAGACCCATGAATAGCCATCTTGGCCAGGCCCAGAAGCAAGCCCTCCAGGAGATCCTTCTTCCCACCCGAACCCTTCTGCAATGGGGACCCGTATATCAGGAGCGCAGGGCTGAAGTGTGAACAGAACCTGAGCAGCAGCCCCATCAGATACTCAAACAGGGGCAGCGACCTCTCACCCTCCATATATGCGTGGTTCACTGACCCCTCCCGGACACAGAATGGACAGATGGACGGGGTGTCAATACCTGTTGCACAGTATTGTCCTGTGCAACACCTTCCACCCAGGTCCCCAGTGTACAGGGAAGGTCCCCTGTATAAAGAGATTTCCACTGGGGACCTCCTCTGCTGCCGGATGGTAAAACAGACCACCAAGGTAAGTCTGGTCAGCAGACAAAGGCAAGGAAGTGAAAGCTTTGCAGGAGCAACCTGTACAAGAAACACAGTGGAGAATCACAGAAGGGCACGGTAGGCATCCCTGAGAGACGGCTCACATTGTGCGGGACCCTCTCCCGCGTGGTATCCCGAGGCCTGGGTCCGTCGAGCACTCCTGGCCAATGGGGTGGTGGTTCAGCCGGAACCCTTTCTCTTCCCTGAGACCCCTTGACACCCACCCTGACAGGATGGGAATCAGTTCCCCTTGCATCTAGAGCACCATCCCCCACCGGCGCAGGAGCACGCTGGCTGGCCTATTCCATTGTTCCTAGTCTGTGGCAAACAACTTACAAAGAGAACAGAGAAGGAGACAAAAGAGGTGGGGGCGTGGCACTTCGAATGAGGAATAGTGTCACGGCTACAGAAAAGGAGGAAGTCCTGGAGGGACAGTCTACTGAGTTAGTGTGGGTGGAAGTCAGAAGCCGGAAAAGGGCAATAACTCTACTGGGTGTTCTTATAGACTCCCCAGTAGTAACAGCGATATCGAGGAGCATATAGGGAGGCAGATTCTGGAACAGTGCAATAATGATAGGGTTGTTGTGATGGGAGATTTTAACTTTCCTAGTCTTGATTGACATCTCCTTAGCACTAGGGGTTTATATGGGGTGGAGTTTATTAGGTGTGTCAGGAAGGTTTACTGACACGATATGTAGATATGCTAATTAGAGGAGAGGCTGTACTTGATCTGTATTGGGAAGTAAACCTGGTCAGGTGTCAGATCGCTCAGTGGTAGTCACCACGACTCTATCTCCTTCAACATTGCGCTGGAGAGTGATAGACGCAGATAATCTGGGAAAACATGTAATTGGAGTGGGGGAAATATGCTGCTTTTAGGCAGGAATTTGGGAGCATAAATGGGGAGCAGATGTTCTCAGGGAAATGCACCGCAGAAATATAGCAAATGTTCAGGAACATTTGTATGGAGTTCCCCATAGGAATGCTCCATTTGAGGCAAGGAAAGAATGGTAGAGTAAAAGAACCATGGTGTACAAAAGATGTAGAAAATCCAGTTAAGAAGAAAAGAAAATCTTACAAAAGTTTTAAGAAACCAGGTTTGTTAGAACTACAGAAAATTGCAAGGTTGCTGCGAAGGAGCTTAAGAATTGAATTAGGAGAGCCAGAAGGGGCCTTGGTGATCAGGATTAAGGAAAACCTCAATACATTCTATAAGTATGTGAAGAGCAAGAGGATGAACCATGTGAGAATGGCACCAATCAGGTGCAGTAGTGGAAACTTCTGCATGGAGTCGCAGGAGGTAGTGGAGGTACTTAATGAATACTTTGCTTCAATATTCACCAGGGAAAAATACCTTGGCAATTATGGTAATGTCTTACAGTAGACTGAAATGCTTGAGTATATAGGCATTAAGAAAGAGGATGTGTTGGATCTTTTGAAAAGCATTGTTAAGTAAGTCACTGGGACAGGATGAGATATACACCAGGCTATTGTGGGAAGCAAGAGAGGAGATTGCTAAGCCTCTTGCGATGATCCTTGCATCATCACTAGGGATGGGAGAAGTACCAGTAGATTGGAGGGTTGCAAATGTTGTTCCCTTGTTCAAGAAAGGGAGTAGAGATAATCCAGGAAATTATAGACCAGTGAGTCTGACTTCAGTGGTGGGCTAGTTGTTGGAGAAGGTCCTGAGAGGCAGGATTTATGAGCATTTGGAGAGAACGTAATCTGATTAGGGATAGTCAGCATGACTTTTTGAAGGACAGGTCATGCCTCACGAGCCTGATTGAATTTTTTGAGGATGTAACAAAACACATTGATGAAGGTAGAGCAGTGATGTAGTGTATATGGATTTCAACAAGGCATTTGATAAGGGTCCCCATGCCAGGCTCGTTTAGAAAGTAAGGAGGCATGGGGTCCAAGGAGACCTTGCTTTGTGGATCCAGAAATGGCTTGCCCACAGAAGGCAATGGGTGGTTTTAGATGGTTCATATTCTGCATGGAGGTCAGTGACCAGTGGTGTTCCACAGGGATCTGTTCAGGGACCCCTCCTCTTTATGATTTTTATAAACGACCTGGATGAAGAAGTAGAAGAGTGGGTTAGTAAGTTTGCTGATGACACAAAGGTTGGGGTGTTGTGGATAGTCTGGAGGGTTGTCAAAGGTTACAGCGGGACATCGATAGGATGCAGAACTGGGCTGAGAAATGGCAGATGGAGCTCAACCCAGATAAGTATGAAGTGGTTCATTTTGGTAGGTCAAATTTGAAGACTGAATATAGTATTAATGGTAAGACTCTTGGGGATCTTGGGGTCCGAGTCTTTCGGACACTCAAAGCTGCTGCACAGTTTGACAGTGTTGTTAAGAAGGTGTACGGTGTGTTGGCATTAATCAACCATGCAACTGAGCTCAAGAGCTGTGAGGTTATGTTACATCTATATAAGACCTTGGTCGGACCCCACAGGGCTATGCAGTAGGGAATTCGGAGCAGCTTCTGGAGCAGGTTACATAGTCAGCACAATATTGTGGGCTGAAGGGCCCGTAACTTGACCTTTAGAGAAGAGTAAGAACTTTGTGAGCTGCAAACTGATCGTACACTCAAGATGAGACATACTGATCTGCCCCTGGACAAGTTCTGGATTTCTGTGGAAGAAGAGTATCCTGCCATTCAGAGGAAAGCAATGAACATTTTGCTGCAGTTTTCAACTTCTTACATGTGTGAGCAGGCTTTTTGTTGTTCAACAAGAATCAAGAGCAAGGATAGAAATCGTCTCATTTTGGTTGAAGGTGAAATCCGTGTGGGCTTATCTCAAGTTTGACCCAGAATTGAGAAATTTATTATGTTTTCCTGATCAGTTTTTAAAATTTATGGAAGAGGAAGAAAGAAAATTGCAAGAAAAGTAAGTTATTATATCTACAACTTGCTGATCATGCTAATGTACCCTGAGCTCAAGATACAATAATTTTTATGCAGAGGTTCCCTGAGACCTGAAAACTATTTCAAGGGTTCCTCCAGGGCAAAAGGGTTGAGAAAGGCTGTTCTGGATAAAGCAAAAAGAATATTCTTCAGATTCACTTTAAGCTTTTACCCACTTCCATAAAATTACGTTTTCTAGTTTTTGATACATCTTATATGGGGAAGAGTTTCCTTCTATCTAACTTGTCTATGCCTCTCATAAATTTACATACCTGTATCTGAGTCACCCTCTGCAAAACCATCTCTTCTTCATCTCAGACAACAATCTGGTAAAACTCCTCTGCATCCTTTCCAATGTAATCATGATCTCCCTATAGTGTGGCATCCTAACTGCAAGCAATACCATAAAGCTGTACCAAAACATACCTCCTCTTATATGCTTTGCCCTGGCTAATGGTGGTTAGTATTCTTTACCACCTTATCAACCTCAGCTGCCTTAAATATCGTAAACCAAAATCCCTCTGTTCCTCATTATCCAAGGTTATTGTTTTACACTTATCTGGATTAGATTATGAGAACACTCAGTCCTCTTTTATTGTCATTTAGAAATGCATACATGCATTAAGAAATGATACAATGTTTCTCCAGAGTGATATCACAGAAAACAGGACAAACCAAAGACTAACACTGACAGAACCACATCATTATAACATATACTTACAGCAGTGCAAAGCAATACCATAATTTGATGAAGAACAGACCATGGGCACAGTAAAAAAAAGTCTCGAAGTCCTGAGTTGATCGACTCCTGAGTCCCCGATAGCAGGCGCAAAAGGGAGAAACTCCCTGCCATATACCTCCAGGTACTGTCAACTTGCCGATAGCTTGGAAGCAGCCGACCACAGCTGACACAGAGTCCACCCGTCCGAAAACTTCGAGCTTCCGACCAGCCCCTCCAATACAGCCTCCCGAGCGCCATCCTCTGCTGAGCGCCTTCGACCTCTCCCCAGCCACTGAAACACGCAAAGCCGAGGATTTCAGGGCCTTCAGCTCCGGAGATTCTGGTTATCACACAGTAGCAGCGGCAGCGAAGCGGACATCTGAGAAGTTTTCCAGATGTTCCTCCGTGCTCTCACATCTGTCTCCATCAAATCAGAATTGTGCACGGTCGCCTAACTACTTGACAGATAACAGATATCATCACCGAAGTGGCCGCACGTGCTGCCGTCGCGTCGCCATCTTCTTCTCCCTCCTGGGAGGTTTAAGTTCCATCTGTGACATTGTCTTGCCCATCTTATCAGCTGAGCAATATCTTCCTGTGACCTAAGACTACCCTCCTCACCAGTTTTTATGTCATTGTCAAAATAACAGTTCGTTCCTGTCAGTTTGTATGAAAATCATTAATGAACATGCTAAACTCCCAACACTGATCCTTGTGACACACCACTAGCTGCAGGCTCCATGCGTAGAAGTAACCCTCCAGGAGATCCCTGTCTTCCGTTACCAAGCCATCTTTAGATCCAATCTGCCAACTTGTCATGGATTGTGGGGCCTCAAACATTTTAGATCTGTCTTCCATGAGGTACTGGAATCCATGTATGGATCAACTGCTCTGCATCAACATTTCTGTTACCACTTCAAACCAGAATGTGCTGCAGTTTGATGTGGAGAGGAACAAATTGGATCTCATTTCCAAATATGCAGTGAATTTTGACATTTTTAATCTCCCACCATTTCCCAAGCACACATATTCATGAAAATTAAAGTGCAGCCCTCTCTCACCCTTTCTCTTTGTGCAGACTTTTTTGTCTCTCCCAATCAGTAGTCTATATATTTGTCCACAATGGTCCATATTTAAGATAGTGTACAAATGTTTTGATGAGCTCTGGTGTTGAGTTCGTGTTATGTTCAATCTTGTTATTGAATCAGGTGAATTAATAATGGACAGTTTTCAGGGAGTGAAGGGAACAGTACCGAGAACAAACACCGAAAATTTATAATACGACTATATTGTGGTTCCTCTACTACTTTTCAGCCGTATATAGAAGCCGGTAGTTCAAGTGAGCTGGTGTCATCATTATTATAAGAAAAGAGTCTAATTACGATTGTGAGGCAGTCTGTTTGGAAGATAGAATGTGATAATTTACCAGTAGTTTTAATTCCACAGCCTTCGGGAATGAAGTACTTGCACTATTTACTGCCTGCAACACCTGAACTTGGGAAATCTCGACAAACAGTAACTAATCTGTGGGTGTTGAAGTGAAAGTGAATTTGATTGAGCTAGCACTCAGTGCCACAAAACTAGGATTGACATATCTATGAATCATTCTCCACTCAATTCCCTGTCTAAGGTCCGTTGAACAGACAAGTGCAAAGGGAAGCAGGTTATGGAGGGGATTCAAGCTTGGACAGTCTCTGGCTTTTCATGGCACAGAATCACAGAACAATGTGTGAAAAATCCAAAAGCAAAGGCGTACTTCTATTTTATTACTGTAAAAGTAAAGGCTGTTAAGCAGAATCTAACCTGCCTGAACAAGCAAATTGGCACATCCTCTGGGTTGTTAGTATAGTACCAGAAGTGATCATCTCCTGTGACACTATCTGCAGAATGGAAACCATACTGAAGAGATGTAGTTAAAAAAATATCAGGGAGAGATGAGCAGAGCTGAGGAGTACATTCATGGAAATTTAAAAAAAAACTTGGGATAGAAAGAGGTAGAAAATTAGGTACCATCTCGATCGCTGGCAACAAAGATGGACAGATGCACAGTTAACAATAGGAAAGGTAGAGTCCAGTGCTTCAGAAAGGGAGTAGATGGTGCATGAGAAAATGTCAATTATCAGAATTACAGGTGTAAAGAATGGGTAGGAATACAATGGTGAGAAATTAGGGTGGGGAGTGAAGGAGAAGCTTGGTGCTGGTTATAATAGAGAATGCAGGAAGTACTGAAGCAAGATGGAAACCCACAAAATAATGAAGACTAGGGGAGGAAACGTGAAAGGTCAGAATGGAAGAAAGCTGTAGTCAAGCCCCACTGTAACCAGGAGTGGTTGTTTCTGATCTGTCTCATGATGCAGGGTGCCAAATCTAGAAGAACCTCTAGCACTTTTAAGATTTTTAAGATTATGTCCAATTTCATCCTGGTGACCTAATTTAAAATTTGTATCCAATTTTGGATCTCTAATGCAGTTAACAAGGAGTACATATCACTGCAAACCATTTTTGTATGGAAGCTTTTAAATCTGCATATGAAGGATGATGTTTAAAGGATTAGGATTTTAACAACGATAGATATTTCATAATGTATGGCTATAGTTTGCACCTCAATTTAGTGATGCACAACTGATTTGGTAAAAGGTAGGCAATAATCCTCCCCAGAAGTGGGCGGAAGTAATCTACTTTTGTCATTGCAAAGGTGTTGCTGGATGTGGCTGACGGTGACTGAACATGTCAACAACACTGTGCGTTAACCTTTGGTATAGTGCAATAAGTGACATTTATAGAGCATTGAAATGTGAACATAATTGCATATTGATATGTAAGTTTCTTCCCATTTTCTCAAGCCCACCTCATCAAATCTCTCTTCCTTTTTATCTTAGTTTGAAGAGATAACATGCCTTAGTTTCTATGTAGCTTTGTGAACACTTCTATACCCATTTACTACTGCCACTCTATCCTTTTAATGCAATAGGACATGGGATATTAGCTGAATTGATGACAATAAGGAGCACTGGAAACGGAGATAAAGGATTTGGTTCCAAATCATCAGATACAGTGATTTTATGTCTGTGACAGGAATAAACTAAGAGACTTAAGAATTAAAGAATGGAGCGGGAACAGATTGCTCCAGTTCCAGGGGTGAAAGGTATCTTCTTCGAGGAAATAGGAAAGAAATGGCAATGGACAAAGCAGTGTGAGGTGTCTTACCAAAAGATGAAAAAAAAAGACCACTTAGACAATACAAACACCTATGTCAGGATGCTGTTCATCGACTAGCTCAGCATTTACCACCATCATTCCCATAATCCTGATTGATAAGTTACAGAACTTGGGCCTCTGTACCTACCTCTGCAATTGGATCCTTGACTTCCTAACTGGAAGACCACAATCTGTGCGGATTTGCGATAATATCTCCTCCTCATTGACAATCAACACTGGTGCTCCTCAAGGGTGTGTGCTTAGCCCACTGCCCTAGTCAGTGAGCAGTTTCAAGTTTCTAGGTATCAAGATCTCTGAGGACCTAACCAGGTCCCAGCATATCGATGGATTTATAAAGAAGGCAGGACAGCAATTATACTTCATTAAGAGTTTGTAGAGATTTGGTATTTCAACAAAAACACTCAAAGACTTTTATTGATGTACCGTGAAGAGCATTCCAACAGGCTGCATCACTGTCTGGTATAGGGGGGCTACTGCACAGGACCGAAAGAAGCTGCAGAGGATTGTAAATTTAGTCAGCTCCATTTTAGGAGCTGGCCTACAAAGTACCCAGGACATTTTCAAGGAGTGCTGTCTTAGAAAGGCAGCGTCCATTATTGAGGACCCCCTGCACCCAAGGCATGCCCTTTTCTCATTGTTACCATTAGGTAGGAGGTACAGAAGCCTGAAAGCACACACTCAGCGATTCAGGATTAGCGTCTTCCCCTCTGTCATCCAATTCCTAAATGGACATTGAACCCATGAACGCTACCTCACTTTTAAAATGTATATTAATTTTGTTTTTGCACGATTTTAATCTATTCAAAATATATATACTGTAATTTATTTATTTATTTATTCCCTTGTATTGTATCGAGCTGCTGCGGCTGTTGACAAATTTCACGAAACATGCCAGTGATGATAAACCTGATTCTGATTCTGCAATGGTGATGTCAGTCTCTGTGCTGACACTTTACGTCCCACATCATCCAGTGAAGCTTGCCTAAGACAACTTGCCTGACGGTACTGGTGCAGTCATCTCACATGTTATGGGTGATGGAAGTGAATGTCCCAGGCCTTTGCATCACATTCCCTTACTGTTGCAGAGAAAAATTATGCAGAGATTGACAGAGAGGCCTTGAGTCTGCTTTGGGGTGTAAAATGTTTCAACCAGCACAATATGGGAGAGAGTTTACCCTCATCGCTAATCATCAAAACCATGAGTGTCCATTTTCAATCCACGAAAGTGTGTTCCACTAATGCAGAGATGGGCTGTTTCTCGGAGGACACAATTACAAGATTGTGATTACTTAAGAGTTCAACTAATTATGGAAATGCTGATAGGTTGTCCTGTTTACCCTAGGAAAAGGAAATACCTGAAAAATTTACAAAAGGGGACACTCCTTTTGACGTATTCTCCCTGCTGCAAATCAAAAGTCTCCCTATTATGGCAGAAATGATCCAAAGGGAAACCAGAAAAAACACACAATGTCTCAGGTCTACATGGCAAACCAAAATGACTGGAATCTGCAGGATAGGTTCCAGTTCCTGCATTTTTACCAGTGCCGGGATGAACTTGCCCTTGACAGGAGCTGCCTCATGTGAGGATTGAGAGTTGTTGTACCATCCAAACTGAGCATGAAGTGTTGGTGGAGCTACATGCCAGTCATCTAGACATGGTCAAAATGAAAGTGTTGCCTTGAAGCCTTGTCTGGTGGCCTGGGATAGATCAGCAGATCAAGCAGCTTGTCATGTATCATTCAGGATGCCAACGTGTCCAGAAAAGTGCCACAGCTGTCAGCACCACTGTCTGCAGTCCCAGAATCAACTCCTAGAACCACCATGGAGGAGCCCCAGAACCTGAGATTGTTTCACAGCCACAAGTCTGTCCTGCACTGCAGAGTGACCCTGTTTGTCAGGAAAGATGGTATCCCACAAGAGTAAGAAAGTGATTAAATCTTCAGGGACAATTTAATGGGACAATTTAAAATTTTCTATGCTGTTGTTATCTATGTAGTAGTTATACTATATTTGGGTTGAGGTACATTCTATAGTGAGTTATTTATCGCTGATCAGGGAGAAATGTTGTGTATTTAATATTACAGTAACTTTGAGTAATATTGTAAAAATATTGTTTGATCAAGCATTCTTTGTTATGGGTTTATTCATTATTGGTTATATGTAAGAATCTCATCATCATGTCGTATTTGTGTACCTCACTAAAAAAGTAAAACTAAGTGTATAAGTGTACACTTTCCCCGGGCTCCTGTGCTTTTCTTTTGATTATTTTCTGGAGTTACAAAGCACAACACATGCAGCTAACAATATTCAGGGATGCAATTAAAAGAATCCCGATGGTGAACCTAGCACCCATAGGAGTAAGGTAGGGGACATGCAAAAGTGAATCCGGAGCTGTCTTTATTTCCAGATTTATACAACGTTGAAAGATACAGAAATATACCGTTATATTTCATCTTAACATTAAGAATGTACCTGAATTGAAATACAAGTATTAAAATAGAAATCTCTTTTACAATTTCTCCATTTCACAGCACACTAAGTATACTTCATAGTCATAGTGTGAGGCAGGATGACAGCATCCTCTCCAACCTATTGTGTTCACATTGACCATCAGCCACACCGGTACACAAGTCCGCATTAATTCCAGTAGGTATTCCACGCATATTCGATCAACTCCCCCACGTATTCTAATTTCTACTATTCAACTACACATTAGAGACAGGTTACAGTAGCCAATTAATCGATGGACACTCGCGTCATTGAGATGTGAGAGAAAATGAGAGAACCTGGAGGAATCCCATACGGCCACAGGGAGAACATGCAACCTCCACATAGACAGCACATGAGATCAGGATTGAACTTGTTTCTCAGGTAACTTGAGAAGCAGTCCTACTGAGATTAATCAAAACCAGAAGTACCAGCAATGCTGTGTCATTCATGGGGGTAATGTGGAGGAGGGCAAAGACAGCATTTCCTGAAGTGAATTCAGTTGTTGTTTATAGATTAAAACTGAATTAATTTCACAGCTAAATTGTTCTCTTTAAAACATTGTTTCTTAATTCCTGGAAAACAGGGATACGGCACCTGCCATTTCATATGATAAGGTCTCTCAATCTGTATTATCTTGGCCCTGGCACTTTCTTTGTCTAACCCCACTGCACTTTCTCTGTTGTATCCTGCACTATCAGCACTATCCTGCCTTCTACTTTTTATTTTTCTTTTTTGTTACCTTGATGTTATAATTTATGGAATGATCTGCCTGATGGCATAAGAAACAACAGTTTTTTTCACTGTATCTTGTCACAGGTGAGACTGTTAGATAAATTACCAATTACTAATTCTAAGAAACTAATCATTCTTAGGAAATCCAATCACAAACAAGAGAAAATCTGCAGATGCTGGAAATCCGAGCAACCCACACAAAATGCTGGAGGAACTCAGCAAGCCAGGCAGTGTCAATAGAAAATAGTACAGTCAACATTTTGGGCCAAGACCTTCGGCAGGACTGGGGAAAACAAGCTGAGGGATAGATTTTAAAGCTGGGGGGGCAGAGAGGAACAGAAGGTGATAGGTGAAACCAGGAGGGGGAGGGATGAAGTAAAGAGCTGGGAAGTTGATTGGTGAAAGAGATACAGGGCTGGAGAAAGGGGAGGCTGATAGAAGAGGACAGAAGGCCACCGAAGAAAGAAAAGGGGGGAGGAGCACCAGAGGAATGATGAAATGAGTGGGCATTACTAGAAATTTGAAAAATTGATATTCATGCCATCAGGTTGGAGACTATCCAGACGGAATATAAGGTGTTGTTCCTCCAACCTAAATATGGCTTCATCATGACAGTAGAGGAGGCCATGGATGGACATATTGGAATGGGAATGGGAAGTGGAATTAAAATGGGTGGCCACTGGGAGATCTCATTTTTTTCTGGAGTAGGTGCTTGGCGAAGTGGTCTTCCAATCTAGGTCAGGTCTCACTGAAATATAGGAGGCCACACCGGAAGCACCAGAAGCACCGGACACAGTAGATGACCCCAACAGACTCACAGGTGAAGTGCTGCCTCACTTGGAAGGACTGTTTGGGGCCCTACCATTCAGGGTCATAATCTCCAACTGCACTCAAACCGCAGTTCTACATGGCAGTGGGTTCCTGCTTCCAGAGCTCGTCGAGTGGCCTAGTGTTTTCAATATCTCCAGGGGTAGCCTGGAAGACATGAACATTTAGGGCCTTCAGGAGTTCAGTCTCGGGCAGCCCTGTGAATGACTTAGTTCCTTGCTGGTGTCGCCAACTATAATGTAGTGGAGATTGGAACATCAAGACAGCAGGTGCAGGTGTTGAAAACCTCTAATAGCTATTGCTCTTTCTCTCTCTCTCTCAATGAGTTTTGGGGGGAGATAGTCTGCTGGTTCTCGAGTCAGGTGAGCTCAAATAAGCATCGATTCAGATTGTAACATTGGTACAGCAATCTGTTGGTCTCCCTCTCGCCGTTGGTAGGGTGACAACTTTCTGCCCCTTGTTAGTGAGAGAGAGAGAGAGAGAGAGAGACTGTGACATGTTGGAGTGCTGGGTTATGGACTGTAGTTTTTGTTGGACTACAGATCATGGCTTCTTTGGGGGTTTTGCTATTGCTTGATTGGTGGGTGGTGAGCGTTGATGTTGGAACAAGTTGGGGAAGGTTGATTCTTTGCTGCTGCTTGTGTTTGGGAGAGGGGTGGGGGTGCTTTGGGGTTCTAACATTTTTCTGTAATTTATTCTTTTTAGTTTTCATGTGTTTCATGGATGTCTGCGAAGAGTAAGAATGTCAGGTGGTATATATTAAATGAAACCATTGAACCAAGTACTCAGATATTAAATGAAACCATTGAACCAAATACTCTTCCTTTGAAATATGCCTCACCTCACAACACCTTGTCTTTAGACACTTCCTGTTGACACTAATTAATTTTGTCATTTTTCAATACACCTTTGCCTCTTGGAAACATACTATTTTCTGTTTCTCATTTTTACTACTCCAATCAGCACCAGGATCATTGAAACCCCTCTTAAATTTTACATTTATCACTTCATTTGGCTACCTGATTCCCCACGTTGCATTTATTTTATTGTCCATTAGATCTAACTGAATATTATGTTCAAGCCCACAGAACAGCAATGGAAAGCATTACCCAGTAGATCAATTATCTTGTCTCAGTAGATAGGCAACTGCATTGCTCGATCTTCACTAAAGAGGAACAAGCACATTGCAGAAATCATAAGTTCACATGCTCCCACTATTGACACTTTTACTTTGATATCAAATAATGAAATAGTTCTATATGAAAACTAAATTACACCACCACATATTGTTCTACATTAGACAATTCAATTTTCATGAAGAATTAAGTGTTAATTAAAAACTTGGAATTTACCATGCAGAGTGCAAACACATTGATTTTTGTTTTGGGGTGAGATAGGA
The DNA here is from genome assembly GCF_030028105.1 of Mobula birostris. NCBI lineage: Eukaryota > Metazoa > Chordata > Chondrichthyes > Myliobatiformes > Myliobatidae > Mobula > Mobula birostris. The sequence continues at coordinate 88,978,446 of NC_092376.1, read as the reverse complement.
GTAACCATATGCCAAATGCTTTGAGGGCTCTGACATCAGCAATAATAGACATACATTACCGGTCATGATTCTGGGTGCGACTCCATAAGAAAGCTTCCAACAGTTACTTTGAAAACTGGTTCTACGAGACTGCAAGAGGACATCCCTTTAACTTACTGTCTACTGCTCAGATAGATTCCTTGTAGTAATATACTTCTTTGCCTATTCTTCAGCACCCAGTTTGTGATTCCCTCTCCAGGACATCCTCACAATCTCCTGACCCAGCCAGATCTGTCAGTGGCAGAGCACTCAAAGGGAAGGCCTTGTCCATGCTGAGGCTGCTTTGTTTGCCTTTGCAGGAGCTGGTACAATTCTTTTTATTTCATCAGCTCTGCAGTGAGTGAAAATATTCAATCAGGGAACATCCATAATGCAGCAGTAGATCAGAGAAACAATAATACCAAGATTACACCATGAAGGTAATAAATACCTGGATTTATTCTTTGTGAGTCTAACTGCTTCATTGCTCAATGGAGTGAAAACTCATTCACTTGAATGAAAAAGGAGAAAAGTCAAATTATTTCTTTACAGTAGGCAGTCATATGAAATATTACTAAATCACTTTAAGTGCTGCACTAAATACAAGGGTAATTATGCATTCTCTACTGAAAGTATTTTTTTCAACTGAATAAAACAAATTGGGTCATGGCTCATAGTACATTGGTTTTACTGCATTGGATGGAGCACGACTGTTTATCCTGGTTATTATGATGGTGCTAATGCTTAGTACAGCGATGCTTGAGAAAAGAGCAGGTGTCTTAGAAAACATTCCCGAAGCTTCCATACATTACTTTATGATCAAACTGTGACCGTAGCTCAAAGGACTGCGGTTAACAACACTAAGACCTCCAACTTCTACCTATATTGTATTGCCCACCTACATCTCTACTTTAGCAATTTCCTGTTGGCACTAATTAATTTTGTCATTTTTCAATTCACCTTTGCCTCTTGGCTGATCTCCCTCTCCACTCCTTTGTAAATATCACCATATCTCGAACAAAAATTAAAAATCAAACCAACAGTCATCAGGTAGATAGATAGATAGATAGATAGATATACTTTATTAATCCTGAGGGAAATTTGGTTTCTGTGAATCTGTGAAAGAGAAACAAAGTTAATATTCAAGTGAAAGACCCTTTGTCAAATTGTGTAAGAGAGATTATAATAAAAATGTTTTTAAGTTGGAAAGAAGGTGGGGAGGGTAGGGGGAGTAATAAACGTGGTATGGTGAGGCCAGTCTTTATATTAGATGTACTAAACATTGCCAAAAAAACAAAGGTTTGAGAAATGTGCAGCAGGTCAAATTAGAGAGAGAAAATCTGAGCCAATGTCAGATGGATGACTCACAGCAGAAAGGACCAGCTCTACTTAGATAGACCCCTAATCTGGAGAATGTGCTTGATGGTCAACATACATCTAATTACTGTACTTCCCTGCAGACTTCCACTACTATTTTAAATACAATTTCTTTCACCCTGTTTCAATGATCTTAGTTCTTCTTTGCACAGATGTCCCTGAAATGTCTTCTTTCCCCTGAAACTTGGCTTTCCCTCTGGTATAATGGACAGAGCCCTTAACCACATCCCCCATCTCTACTCTCCTCCCTTTTCTCCCTGAATAGTGCAAGGACACAATTCCTTGAATTCCAGCAACATCTTCATTCGGTAGGTCATTGTTCACAATTATCACCAACTCCACCATCAGGTGCATATTCCCTTCACCCTCCCTTGTAATTTTCTGAAGGAATTGCTCCTCTGAAATGCACTGATTGGGTTTTCTGTCCCAATCTTCCATTCCCTGCGACCTCATATTATGAAGACCTTCCTTCTTGTTCTTTCAGTAAGTTTTTGGCAAGTGTTTCAAGTATCCTACACTTCAGGCAAGAATCCAGTTATTAGATATGCTTCAATTAATTTTCATATGATGTTTAAGCCTGAAAGACATCATACAAATGCAGAATATTACTGTTGTTGAACGATTATGTTCTCGATGTGCACCACTGTGTGATCAATGATGTTCTGCAGTGGGTGTTGGCATTCTCAAATTAGGACAGTGAAATGTGACAGTAGCCTACTGAATGAAGATCTACTAACTAAATAGAAAGTTAAGACTCCTGCAAAAAGAATTGGGAAAATTATTAGATGTTAGTCAGAAAATTAAAGGATATAGAGTATTTTATAAATATATACATACATTACTGTGCAAAAGATATATAGCTAGGAAGCCTAAGACTTTTGTACTGTAGTAATTTATGTATTGCACTGTAGTGCTGCCTCAAAAAAAAAACTAATTTCATTACAAGCAACACACACAAATTATTGGAGGAACTCAGCAGGCCAGGCAGCACCTATGGAAAAAAGTACAGTCGACATTTCGGGCCAAGACCCTTCATCAGAACAATTTCCTATTTCTCCAGCCCTGCTGAAGGGTCTCAGCCCGAAACATTGACTGTAATCTTTTCGCTATATGTTGCCTGGCCTTCTGAGTTCCTCCAGCATTTTGTGTGTGTTGCTCGGATTCCCAGCATCTGCAGATTTTCTCTTGTTTGAAATTTTATTACATACGTGAGTGATGATAAACTTGATTCTGATATGGATCTCTATTGTGGACTGAGAGTGGGAAGGGGGTACAGAGAGGAGAATCACGGTTGGCAAAAGGGAAAGGGAATGGGAGGCCCCAGAGAGATGCTCTGTAATAATCAATAAACTAATTATTTGGAATCAAATGATCTTGCCTGGTGTCTCAGGGCTGGCTGTGTCTGCACCTATGCCACCCTATGCCCCCTACAGTCCTTCTCTGCTACATGCCCCACACCCCTCTTGCGGCACACCACCCTTGCTATTCTCAACTTTCTTTGTTCCTGCTAGATTTACAAACTCTCTCTCCCTGCTCCATGATGACAAATACAGTACTGTGCACAAGTCTTAGATACCCTAGCTATATATATGTACCCAAGACTTTTGCTAAATATATATACACACACATAAGAAATATGCTAAAAGAAGATTGGTCAGTAAGGGGTCAAATAGAGATATACTCTTGGAGTATGTATGTACTTTACAACCTGAAGTAATTGATGTATTGATGCTTCCTCAGCACCACCTTGTCTCGGGCAATTAGAATTGGACAATAAATTTTGGACATTCCATTAATACCAATAGCCCATCTATGAATAATAAAATAAATCACTGCTTCTGGGGAAGTAGTGCCTCCTCCAGCACTTAAAGACAGAGACACTATCTAAACAGTGCATAAAAGTGAAGAGAGTCCATTGCAAATGAAGATGTACACATTCAGATGCTGTTGTTAACTAAAGAGCTGATGAGAATTTTTGAATTGTGCTTGGGTAACAACTTTTCCCATTAACATTAATTGCTGATTTAAATTCCAGTGCTGGAATAAGATACTATTCTGTATTTTTATATATAAATGCATTTTTGTTTCCAATGTGAATCTTTTATAGTACCTCTGTATGCTTAGAATTCTTAATGTTTCCTGATCATCAGAAGCTAGATTTCATTGTAGGCAGCCGATTTTATAATGGGGTTCATTGAGTTCCAAAGTTTCCTCCCATGTGTTAATTTTAAAAGTTGCAAATTATTCTATTAGTCATGTACTTTCATGAAAATGCATTATCTATAATTTATCTGAATGCAAATGACATTTGAATAAACCACTTCTATATTGTGTAATATCAGAAAGGTGATTTATTTTGTTAAAGCAGGATAGCAAAAAAATTAAAATTGGAGGGTTACTGAACAACATTCACTTTGTTTTGCTAAAGTTCTCACTCACTTCTTTAACTAGTGACTCTGGGATATCCAGTTTCAATTCGTCAGTTGCCCAGTTAACTGTGTCCTCTCACATGTATACAATCATCTTATTTTTTAGAAAGTTGACTAAGTACAGTTGCTGGAACTGATGCCCCTTAGCCCCAGAGACCCAGGTTCTACCTTAACACTTTTGTTGTCTTTTGTGAAGTTTGCAACTTTCTCCTGTAACTGCTTGAGTATCTCCTGGGTGCTCTCGTTTCCTTCCACATCCCAAAGATGGCTGATATGTTAATTGGCCACTGTAAATTGACATTAATGTGTAGATGTGTGGTGAAAAATGAGGGGAATTGATGTGAATGTAGGAGCAACCAAATGAAATTTAAGTAGGATTAGTGTATGTGGACATAATGTACCAAGGAGCCTGTTTCATGCTGTTCAGACAGTGAACAATTTGATCTGCAGAGCTTACTCTCTAGGAAAAGTAGTCTGACCGCGGCCAGTCTTTGTGGACTAGTTGGAGATGGAGTGGCCACCTTTCTAATGCCTTCCATCACCATGATCATCTTTTTTGCAGGTTACTTGGTATTGCACTAATGAGATCACACTGGTTGTAATGGTATGCTGGCATGATTGTTTTGAGGTCCAGACCTCAATGCAACTTGTACCTTCCTCTGGAATTTTAGTCAGGCAGCCAACTTACTCACAGTAAGTCATTTAACAGACAGAAACCATTGTCAGTACTTAAATATTCAGCAGCAATGACTTTGTCTTATTCTGGGATTTATATCTCAAGGATAACTATTAAGGATAAAAGTTACAAACCTGCAAAATTATTAGTACTTAAGTGAAAGTGAATTATGTTTTGTAGAATTCTATCATGTCAGCTGCACGGTGCATTAATTGAGTTAAACTTTATCTGAGTTGCTTGATCTCAGATCTTTGGAGATTTCAGTGCAAGTAGTTGGTTAAAATTACTTTTGTAGCAAAATATAATGACAGCATTTTCATATTTTGTATCTACTGTCCTATTCAGCATGCCAAAGAGAAGATTTGCAATACATAAATAGAGAAGTCATTAAAAATCCTGAAATCAGCATTATGATTAATGCAAAAAGAAACCAGGAAATTATCAGTTGGACAGAAAATAATTCTATTGGAACATGGCTAGGAACAGCAAGAAATCCCAGAGATCCATTGCATTTTGATTAGTGTTGAAAATATGATCATTGGAGCTAAGACAGCAGCTCACATCCACAGATTCATTCAGGGAAATTGCTAGGCTTCGCTGGAAATTCTGCACTCATACACTTGAATAATGATAGGGAAACTGAAAGGGATACAGGTCTTCATTAGAATAAAACAAACATATTCCAAACTGTAAATCTGAAACATGAGAAAGCCTGCAGATTCTAGAAATACAAAGCAACACATATAAAATGCTAGAGGAACTCAGTAGGTCAGGCAGCATCTATGGGATGGAGGAAACAATCAACATTATGGGCTGAGACCCTTCATCAGAAATGGAAAGGAAGGGAGGAGCTGCCTGAATAAAAGGTGGGGGAGGGGAAAGAGGCTAGCTGAAATGTGATAGGTGAAGCAAGGAGGGTGGGAAAGTTCATGTGCAAGAGAAGAAGGAATCTGATAGGAGAGGAGAGTGGACTATAGGAGAAAGGGAACAAGGAGAAGAGTACACTGGGGGAGGTGACAGACAGGTGATCAAGCTGTAGTAAATCAAGGCAACTGGACTTGCTGTTTTTGTCTAGAAGACGTTTTGCCACTCATCTGAGAGGCTTTTTCCATTCTGATCCACGGTGGATAATTTTCCAGTTTATAAACTCTGTGAGTTGTTTAAATATATGCCAATCACATGAGGGTCATTAAGTGTCGTAGAGGTAATGAGAGGATCATTAGTCTTATATTTGCATGAATTGAGGTGTGAACTGTTGTGGAGACACCGGGGTAGAGATGTTAGGACTGCACTGTAAGTAGCTGATAGGTGATGTGGTACCCCGCCCCCTCTGTTCAGGGATGGGTCTTCCAGTTTAACAAAGATGGCTTCTTTAACCAGTCTTTCAAACCACCTGTCTTCCCTGTCCACAATGTGCACATTATTATCATCAAAGGAGTGTCCTATGTCTTTTAGATATAGATATACAAAGCAGTCCTAAATATGCTGAATAGAGGAAAGTTCACAGCCACAGATGCACTGGGCTCTCCATCCCTCTGTCTACAATGCCCTGTTATTGAGGGTAGTACAATTCCCATACCAAGCGATGTAACAGCCAGTCAGGATGCCCTCAACAGTGTCCCTCTAGAAAGTCCTAAGGATCTGGGGACTCATGCGGAACTAACTCAGCCGTCTGAGGTTAAAGAGCTGTTGTGCTTTTTTACACCACTCAGCCGATATGTACAATGCCGGTGAAATCCTTGTTAATGTGTATACTGAGGAACTTGAAACTACTTACCCTCTCAACTACAACCCCATTGATATCAATAGGGACTAGCCTGATTCCATTCCTCCTGTAAATCTTGATCAACTCATTGGTGTTTTCAACATTGAGGGAAATGTTGTTTTCTTGGCACCACTGCTTCTCTTCTGTAAGCTGTTTCATCATTATTGGAAATAAGGCCTATCAATGTTGTGTCATGTACGATTTGAATGCAGGTAGATAATTAATTGAAAGTGGTGTCACAGGTAGGTAGAGTCATAAAGGAAGTTTTTAGCACAGTGGCTTTCCTAAATCGAAGTACTGAGTACAGAAGATGGGATGATATGTTCAAGTTGTGTAAGACATTGGTGAGGCCTAATTTGGAGTATTGTGTGTAGTTTTGGTCACCTACCTACAGGAAAAATGTAAACAAGGTTGGAAAAGTGCAGAGAAAATTTACAAGGGTGTTGCCAGGTCTGGAGGTCCTGAGTTATAAGGAAAGATTCAATAAGTTAGAACTGTACTCTTTAGAGTATAGAAGATTGAGGGGATATTTGATAGAGGTATATAAAATTATGAGGTGCATAGATAGGGAAAATGCAAACAGGCTTTTTCCTTTGAGGTTGAGTGGGAACTACAAACAGGCCATGGCTTAACGGTGAAAGGTGAAAAGTTTAAGGGGAACATGAAGGGAAACTATTTCATTCAGAGGGTTGTGAGGTTGTGGAATTAGCTGCCACCACAATTGATCCATGCGAACTCAATGTCAACATTTCAAGGAAGTTTGGAGAGTAGGGATATGGAGAGCTATGGTCCTGGTGCAGGTGGATGGCAGTAGACAGTTTAAATGATTTTGGCACAGGCTAGATGGGCCAAAGGACCTGTTTCTATGCTGTACTTCCCTATGACTCTATAATGTGTTGTACACAGAGACTAATTGGGTAGATGGTAAGGACTAGAGGGACTCTATCACTTATATGGCAGGAGGATGTCAGGGTGAAAGTGGACGTACAGGAACAGAGGAAATGTGGGTGAGGGCAGCATCAATAGTAGATGGAAACCTCGTCTTTTGAACTAGGAGGACATGTCTGATATCCTAGAACTGAAAGCTGTATTGTGGGAATGGATACAGCAGAGGCAAATAAATTGAGGAAAGGGAATAGCATTTTTACAGGACATAGGGTGGGAAAAGGAATAATCGAGATAATGAGGGGAATCAGTAGGTTTATTAAAGATGTCAGTTGACAGTTTGTCTCCAGAGATGGATAAAGAGAGGTCAGAAAAGTGAAGGGAGATGTCAGAGATGGACCAAGTGAAATTAAGGGCAGGTGGAAGTTAAAGGCAAAGTAGATGAGTTCAGAATGGATGCATGAAGCAGTGCCAATGCAGTCATCAATGTAGTGAAGGAAGAGTTGAGGGAGTATAACCGGGGAAGACTTCATACATAGACTGTTCTACATACCCAACGAAGAGGCAGGCATAACTTGGGCCCATGCGAGTGTCCATGGCTACCCCTCTGGTTCAGAAAAGTGAGAGGAGCTGAATAAACTGAATCTATCACTTTGGGGAAGTGGTTTAGACATTGTACAAACTTAATATTGCCATTTCCCATGCAAAACTCAGTTTCTATTTTGCAAATTCTATATAACTATAGAATTCTAGGGGACTTCAATGGATCTTCTTCCAGGTGAGAAAGCCAATACGAAGATTCAGAGATCCTTCCTTACACAGGAAGACAGGAAGAAAATTCTTTCTTTCAACTGTCAAAGATCGGTGATTTTGAAATTTTCATCTCTGGATGGTTGAGGAGGCCAGATAACTAAATATTTAAAGAGAAGATAGCTGGATTTGTTGAAAGTTAAGTAACTATGTGGAGATGATAGAAAGAGGAGCTGAGGTTGGGTCAGATCAACCAATGTTGTGTTGAATTGAGAGGCAGGCGTAAGGGGTGAGATGGTCCAATCCGGCTCCTACTTTCTTGAACTCTAGCATTCTCCATGAGCTGGTTAATACTGAGGCCACTAAATATAATATGGATAATAGGAAACTGTGAGTACACAAAAAAGTAAGAATATAGATCTGTAATGTAAAGAGAGAAAGTATGAATTGATCTAATCATTTTAGTTTCAGTTTATTTAAATGAGAATTCAGAAAGGAAATGAAGCACAGTGTGTATAATCAGGTTTGTTATTATAGGCCTTAATACATTGGAAGAGAATATGGAGTGAGCTGAAATTATTCATAGATGAAATTTTATTTTTTTTATTTAATGCAAGAAAACAGTGCAGATGAATTTCTCCTTGTAGCTCATCAGTGATTGGATTTCTCATCTCACTGCAGTTACAAAAGGAGCTGAAATGAACATTGAAGACAAGTGCAATTGTAGAGCTTTGCCAGGATGCTCTAGCAGTTAATCAGAGAAGCTGTTGCTGCTGTTTTGTATTTCTGAATCATGCATTTATTGCTAATTTGTTCAGAGAAATTCTACTTATGTGGTGTTTGGTCTCTAGGGGATGGAAACATTACTATGAGTGTCAAATAGCTCAAACTGTACCAACCGGTGCTGCTTTTTTTTCAAATATTTGTACCTTTTCAGATGTAGAATTTCCAGACAAGACCAACACCTATTGTCTACCAATAATTTCCCTATTCAAGAAGATAGAGAGCTTCCTTCTTGAATTAACATAATCTTTTCAGTGAAGATATTCCTACAGTCCTTGGGTCGGGAGGGCTAGGACTTATACCCAGTGATAAAGAATACATTTCTAGTCAGCACGGAGTGTGTCTTCCGGAAGAATCCAAAGGTGGTGATGTTATTATGGTCCTGGTCCACTTGTCCTTCTTGATAGTTGAGGCCACAACTGTGGTCTCGTGGTCTCGGTGCAGAAACCATAATGCATTTTGTAGTTGGTGCAGACTGCAGTCAAAGTGTGCTTATTCTGAAGGGAATGAAAGTCAAAGGTGATAAATGTCACTCAATTGATCTGACTTGTTCCTGATGGGTTCTTAGACTTGAGTGTTTTAGTGTTTCTATTTTTTCTTGGGATGTGCACTGATCCTTGCCAAACATAAATAGTTACAAACATCCAATCAAGGAAACAACCTTGTGCCACTACCCTCTGCCCCTATAATCAAGCTGATTTTGGATCCAATTAGCTAACTTGGCATGGATCCCATGTAATCTTCCAGACCACCAACCATGAGGGACCTTGTCAAATGTTTTACTGATATCTAAGCTACTACATCCTCAAAGAGCTCAATTAAATTACTGAGGTATGATTTCCCTTACAAAAAAAATGCTGATGATCCCTGATTAGGCACTGCCTTTCAAACATACTTAAGTCCTGTCCCTTGGAAATCTCTCCAATAATTTCCCTTCCACTGGTATGAGACTCACCAGCCTGTAAGTTATCTGTCTTACCCCAGATGTCCTTTTGAAATAAAAGAACAACAGAAGTTTTTATTCAGTCTTGATTATCTCCTTCCTTCCTTCCTAAAAAACCTCATCTCATCTTGGGGTTTTATCAACTCTCGTGTGTCTCATGTTCCCAAAGTGATCATCATTCATATTTCTCCAATATGCCCAGTCTCATTTCTTAGGATAAAGTTAAATACCATCTATAAATTTGCTGATGATACAACCATTGTTGGTAGAATCTCAGATGGAGACAAGAGGGTGTACAGGAGCGAGATATATCAACTAGTGGAGTGGTGTCGCAGCAACAACCTGGCACGCATCGTCAGTAAGATGAAGAAGCTGATTGTGGACTTCTGGCAGCGTAGGACGAAGGAACACATACCAATCCTCGTAGAGGGATCAGAAGTGGAGAAAGTGAGCAGTTTCAAGTTCCTGGATGTCAAGATCTCTGAGGACCTAACCTTGTCCTGATATATCGATGCAGTTATATAGAAGGCAAGACAGCGGCTATACTTCATTAGGAGTTTGATGAGTTTTGATATGTCAACAAAAACATTCAAAATCTTCTATAGATGTACCATGGAGAGCATTCTGAGAGACTACATCACTGTCTGGTATGGCGGTGGGGGGGGGGGGGGTGCTACTGCACAGGACCGAAAAAAGCTGCAGAGGGTTGTAAATTTAGTCGGCTTCATCTTTGGCACTAGCCTACAAAGTACCCAGAACATCTTCAAGGAGCAGTGTCTCAGAAAGGCAGCGTCCATTATTCAGGACCTCAAGCACCCAAGACATGCCACTTTCTCATCATGTTGGAGGTACAGAAGCCTGAAGGCACACACTCAGCTCAGCGATTCAGGAACAACTTCTTCCCTTCTGCCATCCAATTCCTAAATGGAGATTGAACCCATGAACACTACCTCACTTCTTTAATATCTATTATTTCTGTTTTTAATCTATTCAATTTGATTTTTAATCCATTCAATTTGTGTATACTGTAATTGATTGATTTATTTGCTTATTTATTTATTTTTCTTCTTTTTCTTCTGATTTATGTATTGCTTTGAACTGCAGCTGCTAAGGTAACACATTTCATGACACTTGCCGGTGATAATAAACCTGATTCTGATTGAAGTATTGCCAGTAAGACTCTTTACATATTCTTTACAAAACCTTTCTTGAAGGTATTTCACAAATTCTAGCCATTCAATGCCTTAAGGCAATCTGAGTCAGCTATGGAAAAGTTATATCTCCCACTATTATAACCCTTTTGCTTTTATACCTTACTGTGATTTGATTACATATGGTTGCACTTATCTTATTCCCATATTCCACACATATATTTTCATTATAAGACATCACTAGGATTACCTTCTCTGCCTTGATATTCTCCCTAATCAATAATGAGACCCCACCCATGCCTCTCATCCTCTCTTTTGTATCCCTCTCTATCATAGTTGAAACTTCTATGGCCTTCCTTAGCCACGTTTCCATGATTGCAACATCATAATTCCAAGCGATGATCTATGATCATCTGATTCATTGCAAGGTTCCTTGCATTAAAGTAAATGCTGTGACCTTGCCAGCCCTCTCTTGCTCCCTAACCTGCTTCTGTCTGCTCTGCTTACTAGCCTTGCTTGATTTCTCCTGAACATTTGAGCAACCCACCCAACTTCTGCCAACATGCTATGTTTCAGAGCCCACACGCCCCCCCACACACATAATTTTCAGATTGTTTTAAACCCACTTCGGTAGCATGAACAAATCTCCCTGAAAGGATATTTCTCCCCTTCCAGTTTAGATCCCACACATCCTTTGGGTACATGTCCCACTGATTCCAATGATCTAAAAAGCCAAGAACCTTCTCCAGCAGCTTTTTAACCATATATTCATCTATTATCTTTTTCTACCCCTGATTAGCATGTGGAAAATGAAGTAATCCATAAATCATGATTGTACAGGTCATAATTAACCTTCTGCTTAATTGCACAAAACTGTGAATTGCACAACTATTGTCAGCGACAATAAACTGGATTCTGAACTCCCTAAATTCATGGTGCAGAACTTCATCACTCTTTCTGTTTATGTTAGCATTAATGTATACTTCAACTTCTGACTGTTCAACAGTCAACTTCCCAATTCTTCAGTAATGTCTGCACCCATTTCAAGACCTTGCTAACAGGAGGGTGACATACCATTCTGAAGTCTGATTCGCTGCCATTACTGCTTGCTGGACTTACTAGACCCTGTTGTGCATCAGAAGCAATTGTTGTACCATCAGGTTTGCTGCTGCTACAGTATTCTTCTGATACTTCAATCAGAATCAGAATTGGATTTAATATCACTGGCATACGTTGTGATATTTGTTAACTTTACGGCAGCAGTACAATGAAATAAATGATAAATAACCATAGAAAAAAACTGAATTACAGTGAGTAATATGTCTATTAAATAGTTGAGTTGAAATAAGTAGTGCAAAAAAAAGGTTCTTTAGATCAACACGAAAAATAGAAGTTCGAGAACTTTGCTTACTGTTTTAATTTTCTAATACAACCTTATCCTTAACACCACATAAAATATTGTTGCAGAACATAGAACATCGTCATAGAACATAAAACATCGTCACAGAACATAGAACATTGTCGTAGAGCATAGAACATCATCATAGAACATAAAACATTGTCATAGATCATAGAACATTGTCATAGAACATAGAACATTGTCATAGAACATAAAACATCGTCACAGAACATAGAACATTGTCGTAGAACATAGAACATCATCATAGAACATAAAACATTGTCATAGATCATAGAACATTGTCATAGAACATAGAACAGTACAGCAGATGAACAGCCCTTTCAGCCATAATGTTGTTCCTAAGAAAAGGACTGTCTTCTGTATCTATGCCCAGGATGACCTTATGAATTCCTATCAGGTCTCCCCTCAGGCTCCGCCATGCCAGCAAAAACAACACAACTTTGACCAATCTTTTATGGTGCTAGATGTCTAATCCAGGTAGCATCCTGTTAAAGCTCTTCTGTATCCTCTTCTAAACCCCTGCATCATTCCTAAAATGGGGTGATAAGAAATGAATGTAATACTCCAGGTGTGGCCAAACCAGATTTTTATAAAGCTGCAATATAACTTCCTGGCTCTTGACTAATAAAGGGAAATTTGCCATGTGCCTCCTTTACCACCTATCGATATATTCAGACGTTAATCCATTTGGACATCAGAGTGTTCAGGATGTTCCCATTAACTGTGGCATGTCTCTTTACATTTGATCTCCAAATAGCAGATGAAAAATTGTGCAAGGGGGAGGGATTCAGATTTCTGGGGCACTGGAACCAGTCCTGGAGGAGGTAGAACCAGTACAAACAGGACGGCCTGCACATGGGCTGGACTGGAACCAATGTCCTAGGGGGAGCATTTGCTACTGTTGTTCAGGAGGATTTAAACTAATGTGGCAGGGGGATGGGAACAAGTGCAGAGAGACAGAGGGGTGTAAAATGAGGGTAGAAGCAAAAAGTAGTAAGGTGAAAAGTAAGAGTGGCAGGCCGGCAAATCCAGGGCAAAAATCAAAAAGAGCCACTTTTCAACATAATTGTATAAGGGCTAAGAGTGTTGTAAAAGCGAGCCTGAAGGCTTTGTGTGTCAATGCAAAGAGCATTCGTAACAAGGTGGATGAATTAAAAGTGCAGATTGTTATTAACGAATATGATATAGTTGGGATCACAGAGACATGGCTCCAGGATGACCAAGGATGGGAGCTCAACATTCAGGAATATTCAATATTCCGGAGGGATAGACAAGAAGGAAAGGGAGGTGGGGTAGCATTGATGGTTAGAGAGAAGATTAATGCAATAGAAGGGAAGGACATTAGCCGGGAGGATGTGGAATCGATATGGGCAGAGCTGCGTAACACTAAGGGGCAGAAAACGCTTGTGGGAGTTGTGTACAGGCCACCTAACAGTAGTTGTGAGGTTGGGTTTGGCATTAAACAGGAAATTAGAAATGTGTGCAATAAAGGAACAGCAGTTATAATGGGTGGCTTCAATCTACATGTAGATTGAGTGAACCAAATTGGTAAGGGTGCTAAGGAAGAGGAATTCTTGGAATGTATGCGGGATGGTTTTCTGAACCAACATGTCAAGGAACCAACTAGAGAGTAGGCAATTCTAGACTTGGTATTGAGCAATGAGGAAGGGTTAATTAGCAATCTTGTCGTGAGAGGCCCCTTGGGTAAGAGTGACCATAATATGGTGGAATTCTTCATTAAGATGGAGGGTGAAATGGTTAATTCAGAAACAAAGGTTCTGAACTTAAAGAAGGGTAACTTTGAAGGTATGAGGCATGAATTAGCTAAGATAGACAGGCAAATGATACTTACAAGGTTGACGGTGGATATGCAATGGCAAGCATTTAAAGATCGCATGGATGAACTGCAACAATTGTTCATCCCAGTTTGGCAAAGGAATAAACCAGGGAAGGTAGTGCACCCATGGCTGTCAAGGGAAATTAGGGATAGTATCAATTCCAAAGAAGAAACATACAAATTAGCCAGAAAAAGCGGCTCACCTGAGGACTGGGAGAAATTTAGAGTCCAGCAGAGGAGGACAAAGGGCTTAAGTATGAAAGGGAAAAAAGATTATGAGAGAAAACTGGCAGGGAACATAAAAACTGACTGTAAAAGCTTTTATAGATATGTGAAAAGCAAAAGATTGGTTCAGACAAATGTAGGTCCCTTACAGTCAGAAACAGGTGAATTGATCATGGGGAACAAGGACATGGCAAACCAATTGAATAACTACTTTGGTTCTGTCTTCACTAAGGAGGACATAAATAATCTTCCGGAAATAGTAGGGGACCAAGGCTCTAGTGAGATGGAGGAACTGAGGGAACATGTTAGTAGGGAAGTGGTGTTAGGTAAATTGAAGGGATTAAAGGCAGATAAATCCCTAGGGCCAGATGGTCTGTATCCCAAGGAAGTAGCCCAAGAAATAGTGGATGCATTAGTGATAATTTTTCAAAACTCTTTAGATTCTGGACTGATTCCTGAGGATTGGAGAGTGGCTAATGTAACCCCACTTTTTAAAAAAGGAGGGAGAGAGAAACCGGGGAATTATAGACCGGTTAGCCTAACATCGGTGATGGGGAAAATGCTGGAGTCAGTTATCAAAGATGTGATAACAGCACATTTGGAAAGCGGTGAAATCATCAGACAAAGTCAGCATGGATTTGTGAAAGGAAAATCATGTCTGACGAATCTCATAGAATTTTTTGAGGATGTAACTAGTAGAGTGGATAGGGGAGAACCAGTGGATGTGGTATATTTGGATTTTCAAAAGGCTTTTAACAAGGTCCCACACAGGAGATTAGTGTGCAAACTTAAAGCACACGGTATTGGGGGTAAGGTATTGATGTGGATGGAGAATTGGTTGGCAGACAGGAAGCAAAGAGTGGGAATAAACGGGACCTTTTCAGAATGGCAGGCGGTGACTAGTGGGGTACCGCAAGGCTCAGTGCTGGGACCCCAGTTGTTTACAATATATATCAATGACTTAGATGAGGGAATTAAATGCAGCATTTCCAAGTTTGCGGATGACACGAAGCTGGGCGGCATTGTTAGCTGTGAGGAGGATGCTAAGAGCATGTAGGGTGACTTGGATAGGTTAGGTGAGTGGGCAAATTCATGGCAGATGCAATTTGATGTGGATAAATGAGAGGTTATCCACTTTGGTGGCAAAAACAGGAAAACAGATTATTATCTGAATGGTGACAGATTAGGAAAAGGGGAGGTGCAACGAGAACTGGATGTCATTATACACCAGTCATTGAAAGTGGGCATGCAAGTACAGCAGGTGGTGAAAAAGGCGAATGGTATGCTGGCATTCATAGCAAGAGGATTCCAGTGCAGGAGCAGGGAGGTACTACTGCAGTTGTACAAGGCCTTGGTGATACCACACCTGGAGTATTGTGTGCAGTTTTGGTCCCCTAATCTGAGGAAAGACATCCTTGCCATAGAGGGCATACAAAAGAAGGTTCATCAGATTGATTCCTGGGATGGCAGGACTTTCATATGATGAAAGACTGGATCGACTAGGCTTATACTCGTTGGAATTTAGAAGATTGAGGGGGGATCTTATTGAAACGTATAAAATCCTAAAGGGATTGGGCAGGCTAGATGCCGGAAGATTGTTCCTGATGTTGGGGAAGTCCAGAACGAGGGTCACAGTTTAAGGATAAAGGGGAAGCCTTTTAGGACCAAGATGAGGAAAAACTTCTTCACACATAGAGTGGGGAATCTGTGGAATTCTCTGCCACAGGAAACAGTTGAGGCCAGTTCATTGGCTATATTTAAGAGGGTGTTAGCTATGGCCCTTGTGGCTAAAGGGATCAGGGGGTATGGAGAGAAGGCAGGTACAGAGTTCTGAGTTGGATGATCAGCCATGATCATACTGAATGGCGGTGCAGGCTCGATGGGCCAAATGGCCTACTCTTGCACCTATTTTCTATGTTTATATGTTTCTATGTTTCAAAGTGTAAATCTCACATTCAGCTGGATTAAACTCCATTTGCTATTTCCCAGTCCATATCTGCAAATGATTTACATCCCACTGTATCCTTTGGCAATGTCCACAATACCACCAATTGTTTGTATCATTTGAAAACTTACTAATGCACCCATTCACATTTTCATTTATATATGTCACTATCAGCCGAGATCCCATAGCAATCCCTACAGAATACAACTAGTCATAGACATCCAGCCAGAATAACTCCCTTTGTCCGGTACCCTCTGTCATTTATGGGCAAACAAATTCTGGATCCAAACGGCCAATTCACCACGAATCCCATGTATCTCCATATTCTGGATTAATCTACTATGAGTTACCTTGATGAATTCCTTACTAAAAACAATATAGAGGACATCCATAGCTCTACTATCATCAATTAAATTTGTCAGTTTTCAAAAAAATTCAATTAAGTTAGCAATACAAGATTTGCCTGGCACAAAGACTTCCCTTAGTTAAGCCATAGCACTCCAAATTCTCATAAATCTAATCCTTAAGAATTATCTCCAATAGCTACCATAATGCTGATGTGAGACTCACTGAATTAGTTACATGAATTATCCTTATTTCCCTTCTTAAACAACAGAACAACATTAGCTACTTGCCAGTCTTCTGAGACCTCACCTGGAGATAGCAAGTATTTGGAGATCTTGATCAATCAAAACCCTTGTAAACTCATTCTTGTCTCTCTCAATAAACTGGGGTCTATTCCATCGGCCTCTGGAAATTCATCCACCGTAATGTTTGTTGGGACTGTTTTTCTTTGTTAATATACTTAATAAAGGACTATATTTTCTACTTAGTTGGGACCACATTTTTTCTCTGTTAATTATGAATTCAACCCTGAAGAATTATGGATGAACATAGAAATAGTACCATGTTTTTAAAAAAATCCAGGCACATTGAACTTCCCACTCAAATTTGTTGACCTGTTCCTGAAAAAGATTACCTCATATTACCAAGACTTGTGAAAGACTAAACAAGAAGATCTCCTCAAACTTTTATGATATTTATACTTTGAAAGAAAGAACTTAAATCATACAGTGCCTTTCATTAACTCAGTTTATCTGAGTATTTGCTCTCTCATCTCAAAATCAGGCAACTGTAGTTGGAAGCACAATTCTTGGACAAAGTCTCAGTTTATGCTTCAATGTAATGTTGAGGAGTTAAAGCAGTTTTGGGAGTGAATTTGGGACACAAAATGAAAGTCTTGTGCATATTCTCAGATGGATATCAAGGAACCAATACTCTACTTTCTGATCAATACTTATCCTTTTTCTGATAGTTAATAGACAGACTATCTGATCATTTTAAGAATGGTTTTCAATTGTGGTAAACCTATTCTGAGCATAGATTATCTATATGTTGCATTAAAAATTGAAACAAATTCTCTGTTAGGAATGAACTTTTGTACTAATTTTAATACTGCAAGTGAAGATCAAAGCTACCAACTTGTTCAGGATTCACCCTCTGCAGCAATCTCCAATCATTGCATTATTTGTTATGCATTACCTCTATGTGCAAACAAGGCAATTTCCAGATTATTTGTCAAATATCTCAACAGAACATACAAGCTGGCATTTGTTCCATTTGTTGAAATTGATATTGAGAAGTAAAGCCTCACATCTGGTGTTATTACAAGGTTTAGATAAATATTGTTTCTGCCAATTTAATAATAGCATTAGTTTTGCTGGAAACCGAAGAACAAAGGCTGGCAGCAGAAGTAGTAAAGGTTTAAACAAAGTACACTCATAGATTGGCTGGCATCAGAATCATACAGTTCATATTAACCTTTACCATACTCAAGTATGTCTGTAGGTCCAGATGCATGTGGCAATATGTGATAACTTAAAATCTTTCTCTGGACACTTTCAGCAAAACTTTCAAGAAGGTATCTTCAAAACCCGAATTAAGTATATACAGCACCCACAAAGTGCTGGCAGAACTCAGCATGTCAGGCAGAATACATGGAAGGAAATGAACAGTTGATGTTTTGGGCAGAGGCCCTACATCAGTACTGGCCTCATCTTCTAAGTTCAAGGTACATTTCTTATCAAAGTATGTATATATTATACAACCTTTAGATTCATCTCCTTACAGGTAGCCACAAAACAAAGAAACCCAAAACAAACAAACAAAGAACAAAAGATAGTCCATTGTTCAGAGAGAAAAAAAGAAATCATGCCCATGAAAAAAACATCATGCCCATTAAAAGAAAGAAACCATATAAAATAAAAGAACCCATATAAAAAAAGACCATCAAGCACCTAATGTGCGGAGAAAAACCCACAAGCAAATAGTGTTCTGGGCTGAAGTCTGCAAGAAAGTTGCATAGTTCAGTACTGAGCCAAGTAAAGCTCGTGGAGCAGCAATTTAAACTGGCCCACCCTCACCCCGGGCCTCGATATCCTGACCTTTTCAATTTAAACCGGTACCTAAATCGACGACCAATCATCAGATTTAATCACCAGAGTACACTCTGCAGCTTGGACCTCGCCACCTCGACTTGGCCTGTAACTGACCTTTATGATTTGGCACAGCACGTAAGTTTACATCCAAACATCGAGTTCAGGTGAAATCAAAATGGGAAAGGCAATTTTCCATATAGTTTTATTTATAACTATTATTTATAAATATTATTCATAGCATTAATTAAATAAACACCTTTATAAATATTATCAGGGTTATGCTTACATTGCCATTTTGTTTCAGCTATCATATCCAATGGGAGGGATTGTAGTCATTGTCCAACTGTTTTAATCAACAACAGTTTCTGAAAATGTACTAAAACATAAGCCTAGGAAAAGGTTCAAACAAGTATGCTAAACTAGCATTGAGTGTTTGGATCTGACATGGAGGAGAACAGGTTTACCTAGTTTCCTGCCATATCTCAGCACAAGATCAGTCAAAACTCAGGAGAAAATTGCTCTTGTAAGCTACTCCTACTATTTCTCCAGTGATAAATCCATTAATCTTGACCTTAAGTTGAAAGAAAACTTGTGGAATATTTCATTCTGGTACTAAACCTTGAGAAAGCATAAGGATATTTGGAGAGACGATTTTTCCAAAGTAATCAGTCACAATATTCTGATAGGGTCAACTGCTGGATTGAATTTGCAGGCTGTGCAGAAGAACTAGAAGGAGAGGCAAAAACAGAATAGGTTCCTCTGTCTCCAAAATGAAATCTTCAGGAATGGTGCAAAATCTACCAGGGATGAGATATTCTACTGGCAATGAACTGGCTTGCTTGAGAAAGTACTTAATTAGTGCATTTGCTAATTAGCACACTAAATACTGGTTGCCCTGATTAATCCTGAGAAATTAGGCTGAATTTATCATGAGAGAAGCATTTTAATTGTTAACCAAATAGCATAGAAAAAGAATAATTTTCTTATACCAGCAGGCCATTCTCCACACTTTCTCAGCCACACATACTGTATATTTCAACATTCCACGACCACATCTTTGCACCAATTTAATTGCATTAATCCCATAAACAACTTCCTTAATCCATGATGGCCTCATATTCTGGAGTTCCGCTCTCCATGTGGTATGGGGCGGCACGGTAGTGTAGTGGATAGCACAATGCTTTACAGTACCAGTGACCTGGGTTCAAGTCTCACCACTGTCTGTAAGGAGATTGTATGTTCTCCCTGTGACTGCATGGGCTTTCTCCTGGTGTTCCGGGTTCCTCCCACAGTCCAAAGACCTACTGGTTGGTAGGTTAATTGGTCATTGCAAATTGCCCTGCGATTAGGCTTGGGTTAAATCCGGGGTTGCTGGAAGGCATGGCTCAAAGGACCAATTCTGTGCTGTATCTCAATAAATAATTGAATTGACTTTATTTTTTACATCTGTCACATATATGAGGAGTAAAAATCTTTACGTTACGTCTCCATCTAAATGTGCTATGTGCAATCACAGTAATTTATAATAATTTATAATAAATAGAACAGTCAATGTAATATAGAGTACACTCAAGTCAGTGTGAGTTCATCAGTCTGATAGCCTGGTGGAAGAAGCCGTCCCAGATCCTGTTGTTCCTGGCTTTTATGCTGCGGTACCACTTCCCGAATGTTACCAGCTGGTATAGATTGTGTTTGGGATGGCTTGGATCCCCAATGATCCTACGGGCCCTTTTTACACACCTGTCCTTGTAAATGCCGTGAATCATGGGAAATTCACAACTACAGATGTGCTGGGCTGTCTACACCACTCTCTGCAGAGTCCTATGTTTAATGGAGGCACAATTCCCATACCAGACAGTGATGCAGCCAGTCAGGATACTCTCAATTGTGCCCCTGTAGAAAATTCTTGGGATCTGGGGACCCATACCAAACTTCCTCAACCGTCTGAGGTGGAAGAGGTGCTGTTGTGCCTCTTTCACCACACAGCTGGTGTGTACAGACCATGTGAGATCCTCGGTGATGTGGATGCCGAGGAACTTGAAGCTGTTCATCCTCTCAACCCCAGATCCATTGATGTCAATAGGGGTTAGCCCGTCTCCATTCCTCCTGTAATCCACAACCAGCTCCTTTGTTTTTGTGACACTGAGGGAGAGGTTGTTTTCTTGATACCGTTATGTCAGAAAGATGACTTCTCCCCTGTAGGCCACCTTGTTATTGTTTGAGATAAGGCTAATCAATGTAGTTTTGTCAGCAAATTTAATTAGCAGATTGGAGCTGTGGGTGGCGACACAGTCATGGGTATACAAGGAGTAAAGGAATGGACTCAGTATGCAACCCTGAGGGGCTCCTGTATTGAGGGTCAGAGGGTTGGAGGTGAGGGAGCCCACTCTTACTACCTGCTGGCGATCTGACAGGAAATCCAGCTGCACAAGGCAGGGTGAAGGCTGAAGTCTCTGAGCTTCTTGTCAAGCCTGGATGGAACTATGGTGTTGAATGCTGAACTGTAGTCCAAGAACAGCATTCTCACGTAAGTATCCTTCTCCAGATGTGTAAGGACAGTAATGTAGAGCAGCGGCTATTGTGTCATCTGTCAATCGGTTGTGTCGGTAGGCAAATTGTAGGCGAATAAATAAAGCTGACAGTTTTTATAAACTATATTATACTGCAAGTGCACTTTTAAAATGTACACCACTGAAAGGAGGAACATAGGTAATTAAGGAGAGTGAATATTTTGTGTTCCAACCCTTTGA
The DNA here is from genome assembly GCF_030028105.1 of Mobula birostris. Classification (NCBI taxonomy): domain Eukaryota; kingdom Metazoa; phylum Chordata; class Chondrichthyes; order Myliobatiformes; family Myliobatidae; genus Mobula; species Mobula birostris. Next base: position 88,957,054 of record NC_092376.1, on the reverse strand, counting down.
TCTGCCTTAATTTTTTTTCTGATAGAACATTGCAGTTGCTTTATTTGAGCTGAGATGGTCAATTTTCATGATACTTTCCCCACGGACTGATTAATTTAACAACTCCTTGGATTTCAATGCATTTCTGGGAGTTTGGGTCATCACTGGCAAAAATATAAGTCTAACAATCGCTTTTAATGATCTCCATTCCCTTTGTGCATTGTGCCTAATTGATGCTATTAGCCAACTGAACATTGGAAAACCATCCCTATTTTCCTCATCCTCAGGTGTGCTTGTGAAGAATCTTTCACTTAAATCACATTTGTGCTGCTTTATGCAGGATGAACTGCTGTGAAACCAAAAAGTGCTGTAAACATAGAGCAGATCAGGCAGAGAATTCTGGGTAAAAAAGAAGAGTTAATATTTCAGGTCAATGCCACTTCACCAGATGGCAGAATGAGGTAATAACTGTGTTTCATGTCACTGAGACTGGGATGGGTTGAAAGAAAAAAGGAGTTGTCTGTGAGAAAATGGACACCAAGGCAGTTCAAGCGACACTTCATTTGCATAGTTACCTTATTTTCACTCTCCATAGCACAGGGACAGACAAAGCTGCACCTTCAAGAGGCAGTGCTTCAAAAAGACCGCATCTATCTTTAAGGTCCTCCGTCACCCAGGACAAGCCCTGTATTCTTTGCCACTATCAAGAAGGAGGTACAAGAGCCAGAAGACACACACTCAATGTTTCAGGAACAGATTCTTTCTCTCTGCCATCAGATTTCTGAATGGAAAATAAAACCCATGAACACTACCTTAGTGTTTTCTTCCCTGTCTTTTGAACTACATATTTAAATATCTTTTTAATATATACCTTATAATATTTTTTGTATTTTTTGTTTATTATAGAGTGTTACACAAAAGTTAATTGTCTTTCTCCATTCACATTTTTGGATGGACATGACATTGATCTGAAATGCTAACTCTGTTTCTCCCTCCACTGAATTACTCCTTAATTTGCTGAGTATTTCCAGCACTTTCGGTGTTAGTTCAGATTTCTAACACCTTACCTTCTTCCTTTGAATTTCAAGGTGTTCCATTATGCACAGTATGCCAAATCAAACTAACGTTATAGTTGACTACAAATCATTGTTCAGATAGATTTTTTTGGAAATTAAACAATTTTTAATGAGAATTCTTATCATCCTATTTAACTGCAAGTTATTTTCCAATATTTTATATGGTGCTACAAGTTAATATGCAGCAGAGTACTGAAACTGTCTGAGGCTTCATTTTCAACTGAAATTTTTCACTACGCATGATACTTGTATGAGTGTTTTTGCTCTTACATTTCCTGCCCCGTCCTTCAGGAAGCTTACCAGTATCAGGCACAACATAGTCAGCAAATGAATTTCTTTAAATTTGCCAGAGCAATGAAGCAAGCAGTTAATAAATAAAACAACTGTCCAATTCAAATTTCACAGCAGAGTTGGAGATGTGAAATAAATGTCTGATGGCCTGTGTGGCTGTAGGCAGTTCAGAATATAAGATTTGCCATAGCAAGACAGTCATCAGTCTCATTGTCCCAAGAGAAGGAGTGACAGACAGGAGATCTCATTTAATGAAAGATAGTGCTCTTATGTTGGCCTCTTCTATTCAGGAGATAGTTTTAACAAACTGAACAGGGGAAAATACTCAGACTCTCTCTTTCCGAGCAAATTATTGTGTGAAGATGGAATCCAGCTAAAGCTTCAACCTTTGGAACTACTGCATGACCAACACCAGGAAAATTAAATGTTGATTAACAAAGTCAATATCAAAACAAAAGCTAGTGAGTGCTGAACTACGACACATCCAGAGACAGCAGTCAGTCAAAATCAACCAATGAAAAGGATAGGTTTGGTTTCAACCAGATAATGGCTCCAGTTTAAGCTGGGTCTGGTTAAAGATGGCACTGGTGAAGCATAGTGACTACTTGCCTGTAGCAAGCAAAACAAAGAATCTACTAACTACTTTATTAACTACACTCTTTATGGTAAATGATCACTGCAACACTAGCTCGTTACTTCCCTTTTGGAGTTGAGCTTTTGAATCCTGTACAACCTGGTACATTTGTGGTATGAACTGAAATCTCAAAGGTGCAGGACAGTTGTGGAGAAGTGGGTACAGGCCAAATCGAGCTGGTGGGGGCCAGGCCTGAGAGCAGGGAATGAGCCAACGTTTGGTCATAGCTGGAGCACACTTGGAGCCAAATTGATGTAGCAGAACTGAGGTGAGGCAGAGTCGAGGCTGTGGGTCCTGAACCCAAGCCCAAGAGCAAGGAAAGAGCCGAGGTTTCATAAGCACCAGGTTGAATCGATGACAGGGCCCAGGCCAGAGAATGTATTGAAGCAACAGGGCCAGAGTCCAAGAGTGATGAATTGACAAAGGTTTGAGCATTTAAGCGCCGGGCCAGATTGAAAAAGTCAGGGGAGGGATGGGCTGATCGAGCTCACTGCTCTGTGAGGTTTACTCGTCTCTACAGTGAACTAAGACTGTAGTGATGACTGACTTTGTGGCTAAGCATGCACTCATGAGCTTCAGTGTTTGCTTGCTTTTGTTGTTTATTTTGTTGTTTATTTTGTTGTCATTCACTCAGGAATGCCCCATAACAAATCCAGTCAGTAAAAATAAGCTCAGATGAAAATATTGTGTATTTCATGTATTTCATTTCATCCTCCTTTACTGAGAACAGCCTCTTATTTATGACATTATGTGCTAGGCTTTGTCTGAGCTAAGTGGAATGCAGCCCTTCACCATTTGCTTGAAGTTATGATCTGGCTGGGCAATAGGAGAAGATCGATGGGCATAAGATAGTAAATGGTTGCTTCACCCCCCCCCCCCCACCACCCCACGTTTTTCTTCAGGTGTATTATCTGTTACTTTGTGAATCTATTCTATTCTCATTCTCCTGAACTAGCTTCAAAATGTATTATCATTGTCTCCTGACTTTCTTTAACATCACTAGGTTTGTTTCCAGTTTGCTCTTAATTTGTTTTTCAGTGATCTGAGAGGAAGCATGCATTGGGTAAATTTGTGCCTATTTCTCCTGTTCTGTGAATTCCCTTAAACATGTTGTAAAGCCTTTACTAATTACCTCACATATTCATTGTGCAGGCCTTCTTAACTCAGATTTATTTCTAAACAAAATATTTATGGAGATGAAACATTTATTGGGTCAACAAAAGTAAGCCAGTTTGGGCTGTCACTTGAGATTGAGGATGACCGATCCTGCTTAATGAAGTCAGTAGGCTTTTCGTAAGGATTTTACAGACAGAACCTTGGCTTAACTCAAATAATGGTAGTTCTATGAGGGCACTTACATAATTTCAATGTCAATATGGTAACCAGTTAATACATAAGCTAAAGTAAGACCATAAGACCTAGCAGCAGAATTAGGCCATTCAGCCCATCAAGTCTGCTCCACCATTCCATCAGGGCTGATCCTAGAACCCATTCAACCCCATATACCTGCCTTCTCACCAAACCCTCTGATGTCCTGAGCAATCAGGAACCTGACAACTTTTGCCTTAAATATACCCACGGGTTTGGCCTCCATTGCAGTCTGTGGCAGAGCATTCCACAGATTCACCACTCTCCAGCTAAAAAAAATTCCTTCTTATCTCCTTTGTAAAAGGTTGCCCCTCAATTTTAAGGCTGTGCCCTCTAGTTCTGGCTACCCCCATCATAGGAAACACCTTCTCCAAGTCTACCTTATCTAGTCATTTCAATGTTGCGTAGGTTTCGATGAGATCGCCCCACATTCTTCCAAATTCCAGTGAGTACAGGCCCAAAGCTGCCAAATACTCCTTATATGTTAATCCCCTCATTCCCAGAATTATCTTCATGAACCTTCTCTGGACTCTATCCAATGACAACACATCCTTTCTGAGATATGAGGCCCAAACTGTTGACGATACTCCAAGTGCAGACAGACTAGCGTTTTATAAAGGCTCAGCATTATCTCCTTGCTTTTATATTCTATTCCCTTTGAAATAAATGCCAACATTGCATTTGCTTTCTTTACCACAGACTGAACCTGTAAATTAACCTTCTGGGAGTCTTGCATGAAGACTCCTAAGTCGTTCTGTACCTCTGTAGTTTGTATTTTTACCCCTTTTAGATAATAGGCATATTACCTTTTATTCCTTTTACCAAAATGCATTATCATACATTTCCCAACACTGTATTCCATCTGCTATTGTTTGTCCATTCTTCCAATTTATCTAAGTCTTGCTGCAATCATCCTCAGCACTACCTACCCCTCCACCTACCTTTGTATCATCCACAAATTTTGCCACAAAGCCATCAACTCCATTATCCAAATCATTGACAAACAATGTGAAAAGTAATGGTCCCAATTCTGACTCCTGAGGAACACCATGAGTCACTGTTAGCCAACCAGAAAAGGTCCCTTTTATCCCATTCACTGCCTCCTGACAGTCAGCCATTCCTCTATCCATGCCAGTATCTTTCCTGTAACACCAGAGAATTTTATCTTGTTAAGCAGCCTCATGTGTGGCACCTATCAAATGCCTTCTAAAAATCCAAGTAAATGGCATCCACTGCCTCTCCTTTAGATAAAGTAATGTATCTGAGCAAGGACTTGGATCAGTGCAATTTGCCTACCCCTGCAATAAGACCACAGTGAATGGAATCTCACTGGCTCTCCACACTGCTTTGGAGCACCAAGACAACAGCAAAGCATTTGTCAGGCTGCTGTTTATTGATTACATCTTGACATTCAACACCGTCTATGCCTCAGTATTAATCATGACACTTCAAACCCTGGGTCTCTGTACCTCCATGTGCATCTGGATCCTTGACTTTCTTATCAGGAGATCGCTGTCTATTTGGGCCTGTAATATAACAGCTCCTTCTCAGTGACCATCAACACAGGTCCAATGCAAGGATGCATGCTCTACTCTCCTCATACTCATTACTACATGCCTAAGCTCAAACTCTGTCAATAAGTTTGCCAGTGGCACCAATGTTCTTCATAGAATCTCACATGGTGATGGGAAGGTATACAGGAGTGATACAGGAGTATCACAACCACAGCCTCACACTCAACATCAGGAAGAACAAGAAGTTGATTGAGTACTTCAGAAAGTGGACTCAACCTCTTAAAGGGTCCAGCCTGAGCCCAGCACATTGATGCAATCACAAAGAAGGCATGTCAGTGGCTCTACTTGGTTAGCAACTTCAGCAGATTTGGTATGTCCCCAAAGACTTTTGCAGGTGTCTATAGATGTATGGCGGAGAACAATCTAACTGGTTTCAATCACTGCCTCTTCTGCACAGGATCTCAAGAGACTACAGACCTGTGTAGATTCAGCCAGCCCCATCGGGGGGCAACCCTGCTCATTATCGAGGACACTTTCAAGCAGGGATGACTCAGGAAGGCCACGTACATCACTGAGGACACATGTTATCTGGGAATTGCCCTCTTCTCATTACTACAGGAGCCTGAAGATCAACACTCGAGTGATCTGGGAACAGGTTCTTCCCCTTCACCACTAGATTTTTGAATGGTCCATGAACTTTACTTATATTGTTTTCAATATTTATTTATTTTGTAATGAATAGTAATCTTATACCTTTGCATTGTACTTTTCCACAGAACAAATTTCATAGCTGAGACATCAGTGATAATAAACCTGACTCTGATTCTGATTACAAGATAGTAGGTCCCAGGAGCAGTGACAGGGCTTTTATTTAATATTACTCTTTTACTATTTAACTCATTCTTAAGATGTACAAAAATTGGTTATCGAGAGAAATTTGTTCTGACTGGTTGTTCTGTGTATGCACCCATTTCTTTGGAATGAAGAGAATTATTAAATTACAGAATGCAGAACTGAAAGTTGGTTCTGAGAATCAAACAAATGGATGATAGATTTCAACACAGTTGCAGTATAAGACCAAATTAAACACATTAAAACAGTTTGCAGTGTCAGATTTGATTATAGTGCACATTCAATTAACATTTGCCACTCTCTTTGATGTATTAAAGATTTCTTAATAGAATGAATTTGTCCACACTAAGGAGATGTACAAACATCAAAGACACTATCACATTGTTGAATGCTAATTCCCCCTCACCTTTTTTTTACCATACTGCTAAGAATCAGGCACACGCGCACACAAATTTTCTTACCAATTTGTGAACATATCAAAGCTGACAGCTGACGTTTATGAATAAAAACATTAAATTGTCCTCAAAAACAAAGTAAGTTGTATATCATCAAAGAACAATGACAGGAAAAATTCAGAATGCAAAGTAAGTATCGAGAATTTTCAATATTTTTCAACAGGATGTACGGGAGGCCACGCCGGAAGAACCGGACACAGTTTATGACCCCAGACTCACAGATGAAGATTTGCTGCACCTGGAAGGAGTGTTTGGGCCCAGGAATGGTAGTGAGGAAAGAGGTGTAGGGGCAGGTGTGGCACCTGTTCTGCTTGCAAGGATAAGTGCCAGGAGGGAGATCAGTTGGGAGGGACGAATGGACAAGGGAGTCGCGTAGGGAGTGATCCCTGTGGAAAGCAGAAAGTGGGGAGAAGGGAAAGATGTGCTTGGTGGTGGGATCCTGTTGGAGATGGCGGAAGTTACGGTGAATTACATGCTAGACATGGCGTCTGGTAGGGTGGTAGCTGAGGATAAGAGGAACCTGGTGGGGTGGTGGGTGGATGGGGTGAGGCAAGACGTGCGCAAAATGGAAGCAATACGGTTGAGAGCATTGTTAATGGTGGAGGAAGAAAAGCCCCTCGACATAGGGTAGGAAAAGTTTGTACTGATGTAGGCTTGGAAAATAGACTGTTCGAGGTAGCTGACAAACAGGCAGGCAGAGCTGGGACTGATGCGAGTGCCCATGGCTACACCTTTTGTTTGAAGGAAGTTGGAAAAGCCAAAGAAAACATTTTTGAGAGTGAGGACCATTTCTGCCAGATGGAGGAGAGTGGTGGTACAGGGGAACTGGTTGGGTCTGGTGTCCAGAAAGAAGCAGAAAGAATTGAGAACTTAGTCCACCAGCATTTAACACCATTTTTCCTTCAATAAGCTCAAAGACCTTAGCCTCAATACTTCCTTGTGTAATTGGATCCTGAATTTCTTCACTTGCAAACCCCAGTCAGTCCAGATTGGCAACAATATCTCCTGCACAATCACCATCAGCACAGGTGCACCGGAAGGCTGTGTGTTTAACCTCTTGCTCTACTCGCTTTATACTTATCACTGTGAGGCTAAGTACAGCTCCAACAGCATACTTAAGTTTGCTGATGACACCACTGTTGTTAGCCAAATCTAAGGTGGTGATGAATTGGCATATGGGAGGGAGATGGAAAATTTGGTTGAGTGGCACAACAACAAACTCTAATTCAATGTCAGTAAAACCAAAGAGCTAGTTATTGACTACAGGAGGAAAAATTTTAACCAGAAGACCACAAGCTGTGTGGATTGGTGATAACATATCCTCCTCGCTGACGATTAACATTGGTGCACCTCAGCAGTGTGTACTTAGCCCACTGCTCGACTCTCTATATACACCTGACTGTGTGGCTAGGCTTAGCTCAATTATCATCTATAAATTTGTTCTCAATACAACGGTTGTTGCACATAATACACTAAACTATGTCTCACCAATTTTCTTCTTCACGCTGGTTGAATGCCCTACTTACTACTACTACGACGTCGACTCAGACCTAGGGGGCCGGCATCAGGTGGTCTTTTATTCATTCTGTTATGGTTATTATTCTATAGATTTATTGAGTATACCCATAAGGGTTGTATATGGTGACATATATGTAATTTGACAATAGAATTTAGTTTGAACTTTGAACTTTATACAATGTTAATGTAACATCCCATTTCCTGACTTACAGTAATACTTTGATTTGTGAAGGCCAATGTACCAAAAGCTTTCTTTACCACCCTATCTGTCTGAGCTGCCACTTCCAATGAATTACGAACCTGTATTCTCAGGTCCCTTTGTACCTCTGCATTCTTCTGTACCATACTATTGTCTGTGTACGACCTACCTTGATTGGTCCTACGAAGTAGAACACCTCACACTTGTCTGCATTACATTCCATCTGCCATTTTTCAGTCCATTTTTCCAGCTGTGGGTCATGGTCCTACTGTGAGCTCTGAAAGTCCTCCTTGCTTTCCACTACACCTCCAATCTTTGTATCACCTGTAAGTCTTCTGATCCAGTTAACATTATTCAGATTGTTGATATAGATGGTAAACAGCAATGGACCCAGCACCGATCCCTGTGGCACTCCGCCAGTCACAGGCCTCCAGTCAAAGAGGTAACTATGTACTACCTCTTTCTGGCTTCTCCACAAAGCCAATGTCTAATGCAATTTTACTACCTCATCTTGAATGCTAAGTGACTGAACCTTCTTGACTGACTTCCCATGTGGGACCTTGTCAAAGGCCTTGCTAAAGTCCATGAAGACAACACTCACTGCCTTGTCCTCATCAACTTTCTTGGTAACTTCCTCACAAAACTCTATAACATGGGTTAGACACAACCTACTACACAAAAAGCTGTGCTGACTATCCATAATCAATTCATATCTATTGTTACGTAACCAGCAACAATGAATATTAATCAAGACGGGTTATATAAAAACAACCAAACATTTATTAAGCACATATAAACAATAAGGAAATAAAAACAAAGGATAACTCTAACCGGAGGTTAAACAGGTACGCAGCCATTCACCAACTCCCCACCCAGCTCTGGTTCTTAAAGCGTTAAATGCGGAAACAGTTCTTAAAGCGATACAGTCAGATATAGTTCTTAAAGTGATAACTTCAAAAGTCCAACAGTTTTACACATTCAATTGGGAGAGATTTCTCTGGAGAAGGATTTTTCCATAGACGCACCTTTACTGCTGGTTCTGTCCACAGGATTCCCGATGCTGAAAATAAACAGTTTAAATCGACTGACTTTAAATTCCTTTTAGAGAGAGAGAGCCTTTGTGCATGAACTCATTGTGCTATTGCAAGTGTTATCTCGATGCAGGTTCTCTCCAATGAAGACTCAATAAGGTCAATTCTTTATTAAACTGCCAAACAATGCCGACTTCTCTCGATCCTTCACTTCGATGAATTCTTCACTCTCCCTTCAAAACTGTCGGAATTGAGTAAATTGGCACTTCCAGCCACAAATTCCCAGTCCAAATATATTATCTTGTAAGAGAACGCACCTTCCGTTTTAAAAATGAAACTGCGTCACAAAAACAAACACGCAACAGAAACGAAGGCACAACACGTTCTACCTGGAAATCTACAAACTCAAAAACCTACTGTGTCACCTGAGTCGACCCTTATATAGTCCCGGGGCACATGTCATCACGTGACCTCACATCCGCGGGAAAATCATATCAGGTGACCTCCAAAAGACCATTACATCATTCTCACAAAAAAACAGATCTCCTTGAGCATGTAACACTATCCAAATACTCATATATCTAGTCCCTTACAATACTTTCCAGTAACTTTCCCACTACTGATATCAGGCTCACCAACATATAATTTATATTATTATTACTTGTTTCTTTTTTAATCTGTGCAATTTGTCAGTCTTTGTGTATAGTTTTTCACCGACTATTTTACTTCTTTGTTCTACTGTGAATGCCTGCAAGAAAATGTGTCTCAGGATAGTACCTGGCAACATTTGCACCTAAGACTTTTCCACAGTACAGCATGTAATTTGCATGCACTGGATGAGATTTCCATCAAAAAGCTCTGCTCAAAAATTGCTAATACTGTATCATCAGATTTCAGCAGATTACGCAGTCTGTATTTATACACTGATGAACCAGAGAGTGTTTGTTTATTAGGGTGAGAAGTTATATTTTAAAGTCAGCATGACTTTTCCTTTCAAAATGCAAGGATAGAAATAAATAAATAAATAAATAAATAAATAAATAGGGGAATAAACAACTATGAATGCCAGCTACAGGTAGCCAAAACAATTAGAACATTCTCAGAAGTTATTTTGGATATTCCTTCAATTCTTTTAGGAGAAAAAGAATTCTAAAACTTGGAAGTTAGGAGATGTTTCTGATTACCAAGTTTAACTTGACAATGGAACAAACACATACACTGTGGGGAGTACTCAGTAGGAAACGTATCAACTGTGAATGCAAAGGCAAGTTGGCCACTTTGGGTCAAGACCCTGCTCCAGGTTCCAACATTAGCAGTCTCACCTGTCTCCTTACCTTGACAACAAACAATTTGATTAAAATAACCCCTATTTTTGGCCTTCTACAGAAATTCAACGAATCAGAATCAGAATCAGGTTTAATATCCTTGGCAAATGTCCTGAAATTTGTTGTTTGTGGCAGCAGCACATTGCAATGCATAATAATATAAAATATAAATTACAAGAAGTATATATAATAAGATATATTAGTAACTTATTAAATAAATAATGCAAAATGAGTGGGAAAATATCACTGAAATAGTGTTCAGGGTTCAACGTCCATTCAGAAATCTGATGGCTGAGTAGCAGAAGCTTCTCCTGAAACACCGAGTGTGTGTTTTCATGTTTCTATACCTTCTCCTTGACGGAAGCAATAAGGGGACAGTCGTGGGTGAAGGGGGGCCATAATGATGGATGCCAATTGTTTGAGATATCTCCTTTGAAAGTGTTCAAAGATGTTGGGGAGGTAGAGCCCATGATGGATCTGGCTGAGTTTACAACTTTCTGCAGCTTTTTCTGATCCTGTACAGTGGCACTCCATACCAGGTGGTGATGGAACCAATTAGAATGTTCTCCATAGTAAATATTTATACATTTGTGAGAGTCTTTGGTGACATACCGATTCCCCTCATACTCCTGATGAATTATAGCTGTTGTTGTGCCTTCTTTGTAATTGCATCAATATGTTTGCCCAGGATAGATCCTCAGAGACGTTGACACCCAAGAACTTGAAAGTGCTCAGCCTTTCCACTGCTGATCCTTTGATAAGGACTGGTGTGTGTTCTCTCAGCTTTCCCTTTCTGAAGTCCGCAGTCAATTCCTTGGCCTTAATGATGTTGAGTGCGAGGTTGTTGCTGCAAAACCACCCAACCAACTGATCTATCTTGTCCCTGAACGTCTCCTTGTCACCAGCTAAAATACTGCCAACAATAGTTGTGTCATCAGCAAACTAATCGATGATGTTTGAGAGCTGTGCCTAGCCACACAACTGTGGGTGTAGAGAGAGTAGAGCAGTAGGCTGTACACATCCTTGAAGTATGCCAGTGTTGATTGTCAGTGAGGGAAGATGTTATTTCTGATCGCACAGACTATGGTTCCCTTGTGAGGGAGTCATGGACCCTGTTGCAGAGGGAGGTACAAGGGCTCAAGTTATGGAGCTTTTTGATTAGAACTGGGGGCATGACTGTGATGTATATGAGCAGTAGTCAATAAACAGCAGCCTGACATAAGCATTACTATTGTCCAGATGATAAAAGGGCAAGTTGAGAGTCAGTGAGATTGTGGTGATAGACAAATTGCAGCAGGCCCAGGTCCTTGCTGAGGCAGCAGTTGATTCTAACATGACCAACCATTCAAAGCACTTCATCAGCATAGATGTGTGCGCTACTGGATGATAGTCACTAAGGTTGCTCACCTTGCTCTTCTTGGATATGATTGTCATCCTTCTGAAGCAGGTGGAAACCTCCAACTGCAGTAGTGAGAGTCCTTGATCACTCCCGCCTTTTGGTAGGCACAGGCTTTCAGAGTCCTATCAGGGCCTGACTCCTTGCGATGCTTCATCCTCTTGAACGTTGTTCTGACATTGGCTTTTGAGACAGAGACCACAAGATCACCAGGTGCTGCAGGCACTTGCACAGGTGAAGCTTTGTTCTCCCTTTCAAAACACACATAAAAGGTATTAAGTTGATCTGGGCCTGAAACATTACAGCCACTAATTATATCAGGATTCACATCAGAAAGTAATGACTTGCACACACTAGTAGAGGTGACCTGAGTCCGATTCTGTCTCTAACCACAATAAGAATTGATTTCTTGCTCTTTAAATAGCCCTCCGTAGTTTGTACCAGGACTTCTTGTGTAGTTCTAGATCCTCCACAATGATAGGGAAGGCATCAGGGTGTACAGTTTTGTGCCTGCTGATTACAGTGCTCAGCTTCTCCAGTGCAGGCCTGATGTTGGCCAAAGGTGGAATGTATATTGCCATCAGCACGATGGTGGAAAAGTCCCTCCCAGGTAAAATGGATGATGTTTAACCGCTAGATGTTCCATTTTGGTGGGCAGGATTGAGCTACAACCACCATATTTGTGCACCATGATGAGGTATTCATAAAGCATACTCCACCTCCTCTGCCTTTGAAAGATGGAGCTGTCCTGTCTTTGCAGAGAATGTTGAAGCCATCGGGCTGCAGTTCTGTATCTGAAATAACGGCTGTGAGCCATGTTTCTGTAAAGTACACAGCCGTCCCTGATGTCTCTCAGGTACAGCAATCTTCCTCTGACGTCTTCAGTTTTATTTTCCAGGTATTATACATTCATCAGCAGGATAGTCTGGAGTGGAAGTCTGAAGCCTCTGCATTTCAATCACACCTGTAAACCAGCGTGACATCCCCACTTCTGCTTTCTTAAAGGGGAACTGCATTCACAACCTGAGTCTGCAACCTGAGGTTCATTGATTTTGACTATCGACAGATTTATGAAATGTCTTAACATGATGCTGCTTACTGAAGCCCCCATGGTGGTGACTGTAGATTTCATCTGTAGCATTCTTAAACTGAATATTTGACAATTCCTATTGGAGCCGCATGCAAAAATTTGCCACTTAATGGTGCCGATACTTCTCACAGTTACACCCACCGTTCAGTATGCAAGAAATGAATTACTTGATGGATGTGTACATCAAACACTGAATTAATGTTGGGTTTTTCTTTTATTCTCTATGAGACATTGTGGAAATATAAACCGAAAATATGCCTTGCATAAGTTGGCAACTTTTGATGAAGCTTATACCTTGGGTAAATAAGACATCTTGTAATAATTTAAGAAGACTGATGTTTTAATATTTCCAATGAAAAAAGTCAATGCTTATACAGAGAAGGTTTCTAGTCTGAAAACATTGTGAAAAGTACTGCCCAGCATTAATGCACTATCTAATCAGCAGACAGTTTAAGAGTTGAGTTCTTCTTATTTAGTTTTAGGATTTACGTGAAGATCTGATCACATTTTAGGTCACATTTATGTAGAAATAGAGAAAATTCTACAGTGTTCACAAACTTTCCACACCACTGTAAAGGGGCCTAGTCAGGTACAGAGCTCTGAATCTGGCATTAGGAATTTGCCTGAGATGTGTTTCCTTTGAGTTTGTTATTCCCATGTTAATAGATAGTAACCAGTATAGTAGCATGATTAAGGTTTCATGGGAACATGGAAATAGCCCAAATGAGTCAAAAAGGAATGTCAGAAACAGGGCACTGCTGTGCTAGAGGGAACACGAGAAGCTGTGCCTGGTGTGTTCGTGGGCTGCAGTGTGAGGCCAGTAGCACGGGATCAGAGCCGTAGTATGTTAGAGGAAGCATGGCAATGGGCTAATGAGAGAGCATAAGATCAGTTCATGTGTGAGCAGGAGCACAGGACGCAGGACCGTGCAGGAAGTGTGGGAATTGGCCACTAAGGCATTAGTACACTCAAGGGAATTAGCATGTAGTGAGCTAAACTGTGAATCATTGTGATGCTATTTAACTCCATTCTTTTCGTCATAGTGCTTGTCAGATTTGAGAAAAGCACAGCAACGTTTTGCTGACTGCTTGCGTTAGGCTTTGCCTGAGAAATTGGAATGGGTATTTCTACACAGTCAGAAAATGGACTATAAACACAAGAGATTCTGCAGATGCTGGAAGTCTAAAGTAACACACACAGAATGCTGAAGGAACTCAGCAGGTCAGGCAGCATCTATGCAAAGGAATAAAGTGTTCCAGCAGAAGCCCTTCATCAGCAGGACTGGAATGGAAGGGAGAAGAAGGCAGAATAAGTGGGAGGAGGGGAAGGAGTACAAGCTAGAGGTGACAGGTGAAGCCAGGTAAGGGGGAAGGTAGGTGAGTAGGAGACGGGGTTGAAGAGAGAAGCTGGGAGGTGATATGGCCCAAGTGCGGTGCGAGAGACACTGAAGTGAGTCGATAGTTCACAGACTTCAGTGTGAACAGAGTTAGAGGGAAAAGAAAACAATAAACGCTAGGCCAAACAGGGTCGTTAACTAAAACTCTCAAAAGGAAACAAAGCCAACACCACGGCTGAAAGGAAGAACTAAATATAAAATGAATACCGCTAGTCTTCAGAGTCAGTTGACTCGACAGTCCAATTTCTCAGGCAAAGCCTAATGCAAGCAGTCAGCAAAACATTGACAATCTTGACAAGTACTATGACGAAAAGAATGGAGTTAAATTGCATCACAATGAAATAATAATTAGCTGACACGTGCATATTCATGAGCGCAATTGCTGTACCTGCTGCGCTGCCGAATCTGTGGTTGTGACACCCACGTAGCGCAGTGCCAATTTGTGGCTCTCAATTTTCAGGGGAAGATCCCTTGATGCCAACCAGACCTCCTCTCCTGGCTCGAATGGCCTTACCTGTCAGAATATTTGCAATACTTACTGAATAAATCAACTAATCCAAGTAGGATGTTAAAGGAAATGGAAGTGAAAATTACTGAAGTAATGGGCACGATCAAGTTCATGGACAGTTGGAGATGTATTATGAGGAATGGAAAACTGCAAATGCAACATCACTGTTCAAAAACAAAATGCTGTGATAAATCTAACAACCCCCAGATAGTCAATTTAACCTCAACAGTGAGGAAAACGATTGTATTTATATTTAGGAACTGAATTGTCAGTCATCTGGAGAAGTAAGGATTGAAGGGGAACAAAAGCAAAGATGATGTGGTGTATATGGATAATGAAAAGTTATTTAATTAAATGGTACATTAAGCTTATCGTTAAGATTGATGCTCTCAAATAAAGCAGCCACATCATGAATAGAACGTGAAAGGGGAAATGATAATGTTTTAGACTGGAGAGTTCCATCAGGATGCATACTGGGATCACAGTTATATTAATGACATAGGCTTGAATGTACAGAGCACACTTTCTAAGTACGCTAAGCATGGTGAACTGTGAGGAGGATAGTAATAGTGTTCAACAGGTTAAAGGTGGAAAAGCAGATAAATGCCCAAGGAAATTTAATGTCAACAACTGAAAGATGTTACATTTCAGAAGGAAGAATAAAGAAGAGCAATATAAATTAAATTATATCATTTTAAAAGATATAAAGTCAGATCTTGCGAAAACATACAAAACATATCAAGTGGAAAAGGTTGAGAAAGTGGTTAAAATGTTATTCAAGATCCTAAATTTGATAGGTAGAGATAAAAGGTACAATAGCAAAAAAGTCACAACTACCCTTTATGAAACCGAAGGTTTACTACAGCTGAAATAGCATGTTAAGTTCTGAGAACTACAACCTAAGAAAGAAATAGAGTAAAAGATGCTCTGGAACAATTCCAAAGACGACGATCCTTCACTATCTGAAGAGACCGGAGAAACCGGGGCTGACTTATTCGAGCACACATGTTGATCCAGGCAGTTAATATTGCAAAAGGTAGAGACAGAGAAGATAGAAAGATTTCCTTGCTAAATGGCTCAAGAACCTGAGGATATAGAATTAATATTATTGGCAAAAGAAACCAGAGTGAATAGAGGGGGAATAAAAATAGGAAAGGAAATGAAAGGGAGGAAGTTAACTCTCTCCAGAAATGGTGAAGGACAATCCCACTGTTTCACTTGGGAGGTAACTCATGGAGATGAGTAGGAGTGCCATAGCCAGGTAACAGATGCAGAGTTGGAAGTGGCTTAATGACCTTACCAGACCAGAAATGTGAATAAAATGCAAATAACTCCAGGATGGTAATAACCTGTAAAAAATAAACAAAAATCAGCAAAGCTGTAATTACTCAATAGGTCAGATAACCTTTCTTAGTTGAGGAAAAAATTATCAGCATGACACTGTCATGGTCCGGATCAGGGTCCCTTTAAATTTAGCTTGTTTATGTTACGATCCGGACCGTTGATTCCCTGTTTTCCCGTGTCCCTCGACTTTGGTGATTAGAGGCAAATAACACTCGGCTGAACCGGTAGTTTATAGTCTCCGGCTTTCAGCCGTTCGGCGCGGGAGCGTCTGCAAAGTCACGGCATGCCAATGTCATCTGGCCAGAGCGAGTGCCGGTAATTCGCCTTTCCTCACTGGAGCAACCTTGTCAAGTTACCCCGCCAAAGCGAGCCTGCAAAGTTTCCTTACCAAGGTAGGTCCGTCAGTTAACCCGCCGGAGGGAATCAAGAACCGCTCTCTACTGATCCCGGGCCGAGTCAAGAGCTCGCCACTACCCGGAGGCTTCAAGTCAAGTGCTGGCTCCGGGCGGCATCCAAGTACCACGTCCACATCCTGGCTCCGATGGCATTCAGGTACCACGTCCATGTCCTGGCTCCGGCGGCATCCAAGTACCACGTCCATGTCCTGGCTCCAGTGGCGTCCAAGCACCGCGTCCACTTCCTGGCTCCGGCGGCGTCCAAGTACCACGTCCACGTCCTGGCCCTGGCGGCATCCAAGTACCATGTCAAGTCCTGACCCTGGAGGCGTTCAAGTATCATGTCAAGTCCTGGTCCTGGCGGCGTTCAAGTACCATGTCAAGTCCTGGCCCTGGCGGCTTCCCAGTTCTAAGTCCAGTCCTGGCCCTGGCGGTCTGTGATTCCTGTCCTACCCCCTTGTCTGAATCCCTTCTCTGCCCCTCTCGCCTCTAGTCCTCATCAGCAGCCCCCGCCTGCACTTCGGTCTAGTTCCATCACCGGAGCTAGATAGGCACCGTCTGATGTTCTTTCGTTTTGGTCTTGTCTTGTCCTGTCCTCGCCTCCGTGGGGGTAAGTCAGGCCGTCTTGCCATTGCCCCGCGGGGAGTCATGTCTTGTCTTGTCCTGTCCTCGCCTCCGTGGGGTAAGTCAGGCCATCTTGCCGTTGCCCCGCGGAGGGTCATGAGTCCCGGCCCTATGTCCTGTACCCAAGGAGGGGTCCCGGCTCTCTGTTCTGTGTGTGTCCCGGCCCTATGTCCTGTAGAGGTCCCGGCTCCCTGTTCAGTGTATGTGTCCATGGTTCCATGTACTTGCTCTCCCGAGACCGAGGCTGTGTTTTCCATGTTCCTCCTCTCCCTAGCCCCACATCATGTCCATGCCTGGTTCTGGGGTCCGAGCCCAAGGCAAGACCCAGGTACTGGGTCCTTGCCCAGTCTCGGGCTTGGAGTCCATACCCTAGCCTCTTCATGTCTCCTCTAGTTCTGGGAGCCGATTCAGAGTCCTAGCCCAGATCCTTGATCCCAGCCTAGTCGTAGTCCTGAGTCCTTATCCTGTTCGCTATTCCTGCTTCTGTCTCGCTCTCCTGGTATCGTACAATAAACTAAACCTAAGTAACCTCACAAGATGTGTCTTGCATTTGGGTCCATCCTTGTTCCCAATGCCCCCGCCAATGTGACAGACACATTGCTTCTGTTTCTCCCTCAGCAGATCTTGAGCATTTTCAACATTTTCTGTTTTATTTCGACGAAATGTGTATATTTCTCGACACAACTGCACCCTGTGGTTACACAAGAGACCACAGTACCTGCAATCTGAAGTAAGAAAAAAATCAAACTGCTGGAGGAACTCAGTGGATCAGCAGCATGTTGCCGGACCTGCAGAGTTTCTTCCAGCAGTTTGTTTTCTGTTACATCCTGTGGTTTAGCTGAGCTCTTCACTCCATTTCTAGCTTTAATAAGATAATTCTCCATGTACCCAGTCAACTTTCAGCAGTACTCAGCCTTCATGTTTAATACATTTCACCAGCTCTCTCATCCATTTTTTCAGCCAAACCCCTTTCTCTTGCAGCATGCCGCTCTCAGAAAATGCATTACATGTATCAATTAGAAATCAAATCAAATCAAATCAAAACTGACCAGTTTTCTTTTGTCCTATACTGGAGAAAATAATATAAAATACATTGGAGAAGATTTGGAGATGACCTGGAACAAGATGCAGAAATACCTTGTATCCTTTTCAGTGAAAGCTAGTGGCACTGGATATTTGCAGCTAATTGTTAGAACTATGAATATCTGTGACATGCAAATGTTACATTGATTCTTTTATAACTGAATAAGACATTTTGATTCTCAAGATTCTCAAGATTATGTTTTTTTTCTGCAGTTATATCATACCCTTTCCCTTCTACTTCCAGAACATTTACGTGGGTAAGTAAGTGTTCTAAGACATCAGTAGATTTATTTTGAGGAGGATTACATTCCTTTCTAAAGCTGACTTGTGAAGGGGCATTACAACTGTTCATCAGCCTTGACACTGATCTTCACCGCTCATGTCTGCAGTTGATTGGTCGGTGTGATGTGATGCTGGTGCAGGAGAGGGATAGTGGTAAGTGATGGAACTGAAATGGAAACTCCGTTTAAAGCACCCCTACACTGCCCCACTTTCTCTATACATTGCATCTTCTTGTAAAGACCACATCTATTTTGCACAGCTTTGTAAGGTATATCCCTGAAGAAGTCCTTACAGTCTCCAAACAGAGAACAGCAGTTACGCAAGGAATCAGAGCAACTTGCATCTTTCTTTCCTAAAGGCACACATGGTGTATCAGTAATGAGTTCTTCAAGTCCACGTGGGGCGCTGGAGAGCATTGGATTCTAAAGTTTCTTAGAACACCTGATTTGGTGAATTGTTGTTCAATGACAATTTTTCATCGTTTAGAGTCCCCCATGTTTTTCTTGAGCGACTCAGCCTTCGTAATGTAGTTTCCTAGTGCCCTCTGTTTAAGCTTATTTTGATAGGCTCAGGGATTCTGTGTTACGTGGATGCCTGTTTAGTGCTAATTACGGGGTCCTAGCTTTGAGAATGTTACTTCTCACGGTGTTGCTCGACTCAGCCACCAATGTTCTTAAGTAATTATTATGAATAAACTTTTGTCACCATACCTACATCAGAGTCTGCCTTTCTCTCTTCACTTGGGTCCGATATTGGCAGCGCACATCGTGACAGTATCACAAAGGAAGCAGTAGTGAGCAAAATTTGAATTTGTAATTCACCCAGAATATTTATGAGATTGTTTGATGGCAAGTTGTGATGATAAATTCCCTTTAGTTTATAATGGCCAATATAAGGAGACAGCATCAAAATGCAATGTCAGTTTCCAAACGTTTTCAAAGCCTTTCGATATCTCACAGTCACTCTCTCTACAAATAATCACATACTGTGCTTGACATACAAAGCTGGATGAGAAATTTAATTCAAGTACAATTCCAGACATTGCCATGAGCCATTCTCTCCATCCTCTGACAGTCTCAGACCCGAAATATCAGGAATTTCTCTTTCTATAGTTGCTGTCTGACTTGCCAAATATTTCCAGCATTCTTTTTCTTTTTCAGATTCGCTGTATCATGATACCCTCAGCCTGAAGAAGCACTGCTCCCCTGATATCCCAAGAAACTGAACGCCTATGAAATATGTGATACCTCTTGCGACTTTGCCTGTTTTTCTGTGCACCTCTGACTAGAATGGTGACCTCCCCTAGATTCCCCATACAATGTTCATGCTAATCTCATTGTACCTCATTGTAACTGTTTTCCTAATGAATAATCCAAAATGCCTGCAAATTTAAAAACAATCTTCAAATGCCGGAAATCAGAAAGAAAAGCAAAAATACTGTTAACATTCAGTAGTCTGACAGCATATGGACTCTGAAACATTAACTGTTTCTCTTTTCACAGATGCTGCCCAACTTGCTGAGTGTTTCCAACATTGTCAGGTTTATATCCAAGGTTTCTCTGATCATGATATTAAAATTCTCCATGGTTGTTAAAAGCTGTCTCATACTAACACTCTGCCAAACAATTAAAGGGAGAACTAAGACAATACTTCTTATTTAGTGTGGGTCAATACTTCAGTTCTTTTTCAAGCTCTTTTCTATTTTGTTATACAGTTCTCTGTGCATTGGGAAACCTTTAACCATTTCCCTGTATCTAGTTTACTCTAAGATACAATTAGCACCTTACACAGTCATTAATTCATGTGAGGCATGTAAATAAAGTTACAACTAAATACAAAAAGGTAGCTTGTTATTAAGCAATATAATCAAATTAATATAAGTAAGTGATACATTTATAAAGATGACATTCTTTTCAACACAAAATGACTTCATGAATGTTTTCTTAAATGAATTGAACGTGGGTTGCAAAGACAATTGGTGTAGACATCCATGAGAGAATAGAGTTTGTTCAGTGAACAACATCTTATGAAGTCCACATCATAGAGCATGCAAAGTTATTGAAAATTAAGGAATTTTGAAATATAAATTCATTTTGCATATTTTAATAATATTGATAAGAATATATCCAACAAGTTATTGTGATGAAATCATCACAAATTACAGAATCAATTTGAACTTCAAAGTAAAATTGTGCAATGGAAGTTATGACTACGCTGATCTCCTGCCTCAGCAAAGACCTAGACCCATTGCAATTTGCCTATCGCCACAATAGGTCAATGGCAAACGCAATCTCAATGGCTGTCCACGCGGTTTTGGACTGCCTGGACAACACAAACACCTACACATCAGGATGCTGTTCATCGACTATAGCTCAGCATTTAATACCATCATTCTCACAATCCTGATTGAGAAGTTGCAGAACCTGGGCCTCTGGACTGTAACTGAGCTGACAGTCAACTATTCTGTAGAGAATCACCGGATATCATTCACTTGTGGGTCTGTTGGAATGGAACTTTTGCTCATGTTTGACCGTTTTTGGAAGTCTGAAATCACTTGGAGCTCATGTGTCAGTGAATCAGACCAACGTACTTACTACTGAGCTCAGCAACAGAGAACTGATGTGCTAGAGAAAGGGTCAACGCAGACCTTGTGCACTATGGTGCTGAGGGTGCCACTAATTAGTGTAATGCTATTAACAGCTCAGGTTATCAGAGTTCTATTCCAGCATTCTCTGTAAGAAAGTCTTCTCATGTGTGCATGGGTTTCCGCTGGGTGCTCCGGTTTCCACCCACAGTCCAATGACATACTGGTTAATAGGTTAATTGATCATCGGAAATTGATCTGTGATTGGGCTAGGGTTAAAATAGGTGGGTGTTAGGCAGTCTGGCTTGTGAGACCAGAAGGGCCTGTTCTGTGCTGTATCTCGAAATAAAATAAAGTAAAATTATGCAATAGCAGGCTGGCTGGCACACAAGTGATAATTAAATGGATTTACTAACTCTATAGAGAATAGAGTGCAGTTACACTGTATGTGGAAGTTATTTTACTTCAATGTTTTTAATTATTTCTTAGCTGTTTCATGTTCTTCAATTAATTTTATATCGTATTACTTTTTAAGTTATTTTTAAACATTTAATTCTGGTCAGAATGTTTAAGATACTCTAGCACCTTTAGAGACATTTTTAAATATGTAAAGCTTTTCTAGATTGAAAACTCTAAACTGCCATCTGACAATTCAGGCACCAGGTGAATTGAAAGATACCAGGTACATGGCCCTCTCCATGCGGGAAGGGGGAGTGTGAGCATCAAGGCACCGTCGGCTGGAAGTCTGAGCAAATGACCGTAACCCAGTACCATTCAGTTCACTGAAACTAGCATACCCATGTGTACCTTTAACTTCTGGACAGTTTCGGTTAACAAAACCCATGTTCATTTTTCATGATAAGCTCATCTTTAACTGTCTTAGTACAACTCGACCAAATATGCCAATAAGTATTTGTTTTGAGGCAAAGAAAGAGAAGCTGTTAGCTGATACCACTCTGTCAGATTGTAATTTACAAGGTGGAAGTCTACACGTATATAAAACTAGTTCCTGACCTAAGGCTATGAATGAACCTATAATGTTATTGAACAAGATCAGGGAATTTGTCTTGCCTGGACAGGACGATGAGATGGATTGGCACAGTTTGCATATTCCAGTTCAAACCCAGATGTTTTCACAAAATATGCACCTGACCTGATTTGGCTGTCAAATCTTGCCAGGTTGTATCAAGTAGCCAGATCTATCACATTAGTACATGGAACATCAGTGATATCAAAGTAAGTTTGGAAGGAGACTTCTCCTTGGAAAAACAGCTTAATTTCAAGCTCAATTTGGGTTTATTTATCCAGATGTAGCCAAAATAAATTCTATCCCAATCAACATATTTGCCTCAATTAAATCTCTTTTCTCCCATTCTATGCTTTTGCCATCTTGTGAAAATTTCAGACATTTTTGAGATTATGAGCTGCTGATAAGTGATTTGAAGATCCATGTGCTACCAACATGAATGTTCTTAATATTATTATTATTATCAGGCAGTCAGAGAGAGAGTGAGGACGGCTTACTTCCATTCTGCATCTGTAGTCTCTGACTGCTTATGAATCCATTTTGGGAATAGCTACTCAAAAGGGGCAGCTTTGTTTGATAAGGCAGGCTATTGTGTAGCTTGTAAAATGGCGTATCCCTTCCACTGCATTTGTTGCCCTGCATGCCCCTTCTTCACTTCGAATAGTTAGTGGCCATAAGCTCCTAGGAGTCAGCAAGCATACTGCATTGGTTCAAGGAGGCTTTCAGCGCATCCAAGACTGGTTTGAAGAGAGTGATCATGAGGTCACAGACTGAACAAAACATGAATGCAAAGTGTATCTGGATCAGGAGGTCCACCATTTGCAAAGGAAAAGAAGTAGCCCTACAGCAGAGGTCTAGCAGAAAATACACAGACCAGTCTGGTGCTGGGTGAGGGACTGGAGGATGCTTAGCAAGTTGCTGACATCCATAACATGTGAAAGTTTTCCTGTGGTGTCACATCCAACTATTAACCCAAATTCACAAGGCCCACCACACTGAAAGCCAAAAAGGAATAAATTCATCAGGGACTAAGAGGAAAGAACATTTCAACTACCTCTTTAGCTTTGATATCTGTCTTTGATGACAACACTATTAGATTAGATTAGATTAGACTATGAGGACAAGTAGTCCTCTTTTATTGTCATTTAGTAATGCATGTATTAAGAAATGATACAATGTTCCTCCAGTATGATATCACAGAAACACAAGACAAACCAAGACTAAAAAAACTGACAAAAACCACATAATTATAACATATAGTTACAACAGTGCAAAGCAATATCGTAATTTGATAAAGAACAGACCATGGGCACAGTAAAAAAAAGTCTAAAAGTCTCTCTAAAGTCCCATCATCTCACGCAGACAGTAGAAGGGAGAAACTCTCCCTGCTATGAGCCTCCAGTGCCTCAAACTTGCCGATGCATCACCCTGGATGCACAGTCAACTCTTGAGTCCGTCCAAAAACTTCGAGCTTCCGATCAGCCCTCCAACACTGAGCATCGAGCACCATCTCTGCCGAGCGCTTCGACCCCAGCTCCAGCAACAGGCAATAGGCAAAGCCGAGGATTTGGGGCCTTCCCTTCCGGAGATTCTCGATCGCACAGTAGCAGCAGCAGCGAAGCAGGCATTTCAGAAGTTTCTCCAGATGTTCCTCCATGCTTCTCACGTCTGTCTCCATCAAATCAGGATTGTGCACGGCCCCTACTTAACAAATACAAGCAACACACATCAAAGTTGCTGGTGAACGCAGCAGGCCAGGCAGCATCTCTAGGAAGAGGTACTGTTGACGTTTCAGGCCGAGACCCTTTGTCAGGACTAACTGAAGGAAGAGTTAGTAAGAGATTTCTTACTTCAGTCATATTGTCCACATCAGAATAGAAAAGCTGGAACATGCTGTGGCACTTCCAAGAGTGAAGAGATTCTGTAGATGTCAGAAATCCTGAGCAACGCACACAATATTCTAGCAGAGCTCAGCAAGTGAGGCAGCATCTATGATGTGGGTGGGGAATAAGCAGTTGATGATTTGGGTTGAGACTATTCATCAGGCGTCAGCCATCTTCAAGAAAAAACTCAAGTTTGATTGTATAAATGAAGTGGTGTCTCCCTGCCATGGTCATCCTCAACCACCTTCTGCCAGTGACTGGAGAGCTACTCCCCTGTGAATACTGTTAAGGGCAAGAACCTTAGCAGTGTTAATGAGGAGAGGGGTCTTGGGGTCCAAGTTCATAGCTCTCTGAAGTAGCTACATAGGTTGATAGGGTGGTTAAGAAATCCTATGGCATCCCTGCCTTTATTAGTTGAGGCACTTGAGACAAAAGTCAGTGAAGCTCCTTCAATTACTCCAAAAGACTGAGGTTTGGTAAAATACTGAAAGGCTTTTATTCGCTGTACAACACGACCTCCACGGTGAGTGTTTGCCCCCGGACTGAGGGGGAGGGGCAAGGCGAACACCTTTATACAGGACTCTGTGGGAGGAGCCACAGGGGCAGTCAGCAGAGGGGCGTGTCCAGACAGGTAACCCAGTTACAACATATATACATGGTTTACCACATTCACCCCTCCTTTTTTTTAAAAAGAGTCCCGCGGGGTGAAGTGACTGACAATATTTACAAGAAGTATATTTACAGGTTAAGTCTATCAGGCGGTCGAGTCCGTCGCTGTGATCTACGTAGCACCGGCGATGGCGGTTGTGCTGGCTCCGGCCTGACTTCAGGTGCCAGCATGTTAGGCGTCGGTAATCCCTCGTGCGTGTGCGTCGCGCCCGGTATGGGAGTGTCGTGTGGTGTCTGTATAGGGTTTGGGGTGCACGGTGTCTCGTAGGTACATACATTGGTGGGTACGGGGTCAATAGTCACCATGGAGTGTTCAGGGTAGGGGCCCGGAGCTCCTGCGGGCGCCAGGTCGCGGATGGAGACCGTGTCCTCCCGCCCATCAGGTAAAACCACGTAGGCATACTGGGGATTCACATGAAGTAAGTGAAACCTCTCGACTATTGGGGAGTATTTATTGTTCCTCGCATGTTTCTGGAGCAGCACTGGCCCTGGGGACGTCAGCCAAGTTGGTAGGGTGGTTCCAGTGGTCAATTTTCTGGGAAAAGAAAAGAGCCGCTCACGAGAGGTGGCATTGGTGGCCGTGCATAACAGGGAGCGGATAGAGTGGAGTGTCTCGGGAAGGACCTCCTGCCAGCGGGAGACCGGCTGTCCCTTTGACCTGAGGGCTAAGGGTGTGGCTTTCCACACTGTGCCATTCTCCTTCTCTACCTGTCCATTCCCCCGGGGATTATAGCTCGTGGTCCTACTGGTTGCAATTCCCCTAGCCAGTAGATATTGGCGCAGCTCGTCACTCATAAACGAGGACCCTCTGTCACTGTGGATATAGCATGGATATCCGAACAGAGTGAAGAGCTTGCGCAGGGCTTTTATAACTGACGTGGTAGTGGTGTCGGGGCAGGGGATGGCGAAGGGGAACCGCGAGTACTCGTCAATTACATTAAGAAAGTACACATTGCGGTCGGTGGAGGGAAGGGGGCCCTTAAAGTCAACACTCAGTCGCTCAAAGGGGTGGGTGGCCTTGATGAGTGGTGCCTTTTCGGGTCGGTAGAAGTGCGGTTTGCACTCTGCGCAGACTTGACAGTCCCTGGTCATCATCCTGATCTCCTCAAGGGAGTAAGGCAGGTCCCGGGCTTTCACGAAGTGGAAAAGCCGGGTGACTCCCAGGTGGCAAAGGTCTACATGTAGGGCGTATAGCCGGTCGATCTGCGCGCTGGCGCATGTTCCCCGGGATAGGGCATCGGAGGGCTCATTGAGCTTCCCAGGCCTGTACATGATATCATAGTTGTAGGTGGAGAGTTCGATTCTTCACCTCAGAATTTTATCATTTTTGATTTTGCTCCGCTGCTGATTATTAAACATGAATGCGACTGAGCGCTGGTCAGTTAGCAGAATGTACCTTTTGCCGGCAAGATAGTGTCTCCAGTGCCTTATAGCTTCCACTATGGCCTGGGCCTCTTTCTCTACCGTGAAGTGCCGAATTTCAGGGCCTTGAAGGGTACGGGAGAAGAACGCCACTGGTCTTCCTGCCTGGTTGCGGGTAGCAGCCAGCACAAAGTCGGAAGCGTCACTTTCTACTTGGAAGGGAATGGCCTCATCCACCGCATGCATTGCTGCTTTGGCAATGTCCCCTTTTATGCGGTTGAAGGCCGTGTGGGCCTCGGCAGACAGGGGGAATGTGGTGGACTTGACCGGGGGCGGGCCTTGTCTGCATAGTTAGAGACCCATTGGGCGTAATATGAAAAGAAGCCCAGGCACCTTTTGAGGGCTCTGAGGGTATTGGGAAGAGGGAGTTTCAACAAGGGGCGCATACGGTCGGGGTCAGGGCCAATGACTCCATTCTCCACGACATACCCAAGGATAGCAAGTCGGGTGGTCCCAAATACACACTTGTCCTTGTTATAGGTGAGGGTGAAAGATTTGGCCGCTTGGAGAAATTTTTGGAGGTTGTTGTCGTGATCCTGCTGGTCGTGACCGCAGATGGTGATGTTATCCAGATACGGGAACGTGGCCTTCAGTTGGCACTGGTCCACCATCCGGTCCATTGCCCTCTGGAAGACAGATACACCATTCGTGACACCAAAGGGGACGCGCAGGAATCGATAAAGCCTGCCGTCCGCCTCGAAGGCGGTGTGAGGGCGGTCCTCCCGGCAGATGGGGAGCTGATGGTAAGCGGATTTTAGGTCTATGGTCGAGTACACCTTGTACTGTGCTATCTGATTGACCATATCCGTGATGCGGGGTAGAGGGTACACGTCGAGCTGCGTGAACCTATTGATGGTCTGGCTATAGTCCACGACCATCCTATTCTTCTCCCTGTTCCGAACAACCACCACCTGTGCCTTCCAAGGACTTGTGCTTGCCTCAGTGACCCCTTCCCTGAGCAGCCGCTGCACTTCCGACTTCATGAAGGCTCTGTCCCCCGTGCTGTACCTCCTGCTTTTAGTTGCTACAGGTTTACAGTCGGGGGTCAGGTTGGCGAACAGCAGTGGGGGAGGGATCCTGAGGGTGGAGAGGCCGCAAGTGGTGTCGGTAGTGTGGCAGTTGGCATGACGTTGCGTGGGATGCGCGGGTCGGTGTGTGTGTGTGGTCAGTAGCGGGGTACGTGACATATCTCTACAAAACAGGGGATTTATGACAGTAATTGGTGGGAGGGGCCCATCATACTTCATTGTCACTCTCTTCAGGTGGCTCTGGAAGCCGAGCCCCAACAGTACAGGGGCACACATTTGAGGCAAGACCAGTAACGTAAAGTCCCGATATTCTGTACCCTGCACCACTAGTGTCGCTACACAACCCCCCCCGGATGTCTGTTGTGTGCGACCTGGAGGCCATGGTGACCCTCTGACTTACCGGCCGTATCATGAGTCCACAATGCTGCACCATGGCCGGTTGGATAAAACTCTCCGTGCTGCCTGTGTCAAACAGGCAGCTTGTCCTGTGCCCCTCCACCAGGATGTCCATCATTGACCTTGCGAGCTGGTGGGGAGCGATTTCGTCGAGGGTCACGGAAGCCAGGGTGGGGTCGCTGTCTTGGTCCGGCGCGGTGGGATGGCCCGTGAGCACCCATTGGTCGTAGGCGGTGGGAGGTGGCGCCGACCAATATGGCCGCCCCCATGTCTCGCACGTGGTGGCGGCGTGCAAGGAAGATGGCGGCCTCCATGTCTCGCACGTGGTGGCAGTGTGCAGGGAAGATGGCGACCCCCACGTCTCGCACACGGCGCTGCTCGATCCCGCTCGCGGTTTTGACTTACAGACATTGGCGAAGTGGCCCTTCCTTCCGCAGCTGGAGCAGGTAGCTTGTCGGGCCAGGCAGCGTTTCCGGGGGTGCTTCTCCAGTCCGCAGAAGTAGCACTTCACGGACTCACGACTGGCTGCAGCCGAAGTCAATTCGCCGGCGGGTTGCGGGGTCTGCGGTGCCCAGAAGGCCATCGGGGGATCGCATGCCTGGAGAGCCTCGGAGTTATGCAGAGCGGCCTCCAACGTATCAGCCAGCTCGATTGCCGAACTTAGGGTAAGATCGGCTTTTTCCAGCAGCCGCTGGCGCACGTACACTGACCTGGTCCCCGTGACGAAGGCGTCTCTCACTAGGAGCTCTGCATGCTGCGCCGCCATCAGCTCCTGGCCATTGCAGACCCGCACGAGTGTCTGTAGGGCCCGGACAAACTCAGCACTCGATTCCCCGGACCGTTGTTGCCGTGTCGCTAAGCGATGCCGAGCATAGACGCTGTTTATCGGCCGCAGGTATTGTCTTTTGAGTGCGTTCATTGTGCAGTCGTAGTTCAGCTGGTCTCTGATCAGCGAATAAACCTGTGGACTGACCCTGGAGAGTAGAACTCTGTGCTTCGCTACGGGGTCGGTCGCTTTAATCTCCTCTAGATACGCTTCGAAGCAGGCCAGCCAGAGTTCGAAAGCGTTTCCAGCGTCAGGCGTTTGCGGATCGAGGTCTAAATTTTCTGGTCTCAGGGTCTGTTCCATGTTTTAAAACGTACAGCGAATAAAATTGAAGCACCTTCAATTACTCCAAAAGACTGAGGTTTGGTAAAATACTGAAAGGCTTTTATTCGCTGTACAATACGACCTCCACAGTGAGTGTCTGCCCCCGGACTGAGGGGGAGGGGCAAGGCGAACACCTTTATACAGGACTCTGTGGGAGGAGTCACAGGGGCAGTCAGCAGAGGGGTGTGTCCAGACAGGTAACCGAGTTACAACATATATACATGGTTTACCACAGTCAGGTAGTTATGTTGCAGCTTTAAAAACTCTAATTAGGCTGCATCTGTAGGATTGCATCCAGTTCTGGTTTCCCCATTATAAGAAGGATGTTGAGGCTTTGGAGAGGATGCAGAAGAGGTTTACCAGGTTGCTGCCTGGATTAGAGAGTATGTGTTGTAATGAATTGTTGAATACACTTAGGTTGTTTTCTCTGGAGGCTGAGGAGAGATTTGATAGAGGTTTATAAAATTTTGAGAGGCATATACGGAGTTGACAGGTAGTTTCTTTTTTCCCGCTAAAGTATCTAAATCCAGAGGACATGCATTATAGGTGAGCGGGGCAATTTTAAAGGAGATATGAGGGCCAAGTTGTGGGTGCCTGGAATGCGCTGCCTGGGGTGGTGGTAGAGGCAGATACATTAGGGACTTCTAAGAGATATTGAGATAGACACATGAGTGTGAGGGAAATGGAGGGATATGCACATTCTGTCAGCAAAACAGATTAATTTAATTGGTCACAAACAAGAGAAAATCTGCAGATGCTGGAAATCCGAGCAACACACACAAGATGCAGGAGGAACTCAGCAGGCCAGATAGCATCTGTGGATAATAGAACTATCGACATTTTGGCCCGAAACCCTTCAGCAGGCCTGAGGTCCATTTGATTACTAATTTACCGTGGCATTGTGGAGCTAAGGGCCTTTTCCCATGCTGTATTTTTCTATTTACAGTGTTTTTAACCCATCAGAAGCACAGTGGACATAATCATCCCCATGAGAAGAGAGATATGGAAAGAGAGCAGCACCAGCTACCATACCTGGCCTTCAATAACCTCCATAAAGTTTTCAATTCATCATTGTGAAGGCCCATGGAACAAGTAGAAAGATGGGTTAGTAAGTTTCTGATGATGCAAAGGTTGGGGGTGTTGTAGATAGTGTGGAGGGCTGTCAGAGTTTACTGCGGGACATCAATTGGATGCAGAACTGGGCTGAGAATTGGCAGATGGAGTTCAAACCAGATAAGTGTAAGGTGGTTCATTTTGATAGGTCAAATTTGAAGTCAGAATATAATGTTACTGGTAAAACTCTTGGCAGTGTGGAGGATCAGAGATATCTTGGGGCCCATGTCCACAGAACTCTCAAAGCTGCTGCGCAGGTTGACAGTGTTGTTAACAAAGTGTATGGTGTGTTGGCATTCATCAACCGTGGGATTGAGCTCAAGAGCCATGAGGTAAATGTTACAATTATATAAGATTTTTGTCAGACCCACTTCGAGTACTGTGTTCAGTTCTGGTCACCTCAGTATGGGAAGGATGTGGATATGACACACAGAGTGCAGAGATTTACAACGATGTTGCCTGGATTGGGGAGCATGCCTTATAAGAATAGGTTGAGTGAACTCAGCCTTTTTTCCTTGGAACAACAAAGGATGAGAGGTGACGTGATAGAGGTGTATAAGTGATGAGAGGCATTGATCGCGTGGATAGCCAGAGGCTTTTTCTCAGGGCTGAAATGGCTAACACAAAGGGGCAAAGTTTAAAGATGTTTGGAAGTAGGTACAGAGGGGATGTCAGGGTAAGTTTTTCAAACAAAGCGTGGTAGGTGTGTTGAATCCACTGCCAGTGACAATGGTGGAAGCAGATACAATAGACACTCTTAGATACGTACATGCAGCTTATGTGCTAGGGCTATGTGCTAGGGATTTCCAGGCAGTCACTAGAGCAGGTTACATTGTCGGCACAACATTGTGGGCCAAAGATCCTGTAATATGCTGTAGATTTCTATGTTCTATGTTCTAACATCCAGCTCAAAATTTAGTATCCATAGAAATTTGCCTCAATTTTATAATTTCTATCTGTAAGTTGGTACGCCATGTTCTTACCCTTTGGAATTATTATAGAAATATTATAGAACAATGAAGACAAACTCATATCTGCTTGTCAAGTAATTGTCCAAAACTGTTTGAGAAAGGAGGATTCCGCTATTATAGACAAACAGATTTGTACAAATAATTACTTTTAATATGCTGACTAATGTACAATTATTTGTGAACGATTCAAGAGAAAAATTATGTCCAATGATATAATAATGATTTGTAAAACTATAGCAGCATTTTACCACATTTACTTTGGAGGAACGCTATCAAGCCAAAAGAATGAATATTTTCCTATATTTCCGCATGACCTCTCATCCAGTGCAATGGAAACATCCATCAGAAAACACTGATAGCTTTTTGTTAATCATCTGCTGATCTTGCAGCAGATATTCAGTAAACCTTTACAGAAATATTACCCTTTCATTTTGGTATTCTGAAACAGACCTCACTGTCCTCTAGCATATACATCACTGCTAACCTTAGCCTTTCATTTCAATGCAGTACACATAAGTTGTGAAATTGTACTAGCAGTTTGTAACATTATTTTAAAAAATCCTAGGTGCTGAATCACTCTTATTAGATAAGTGCCTTAACTCTATAAAATGATAATATTGTTCGTTAATTAGCCTTAATTTCAAGCAATTAATGTCTAGACACTGATGAATCATTTGAAGGGCACCCTCAGGCCTAGCACCTTATGACTTGGTATGAAAAGTAAATATTTATTATGTGAAATCACATCAATAAAGTTGACATTATTAATTTCACAAAATGGTATTTTGATCTCTGAATAGTATTTGGGATGCATACAGCCTAATGATTAATTTTTTGATGAGGTTGAACAAAATGTCTTTGGTTCTCTCCACATTTAGTGGAAAGAAGTTGTGAATCATCTGTGAAATGATGTTGAACAGACTGCCAGTTCGTACAGACATGGTCATGAGGTCAAGGAAGCTGCTGGGGTGATAGAGCTGTGTGCCTTCAGCATACATAGGGAAGCTGACCCCATGCCTGAAGATAACAACAAGGAGAAATGTGAAAGCAAGCAGAGTATTAGAAATAGAGCCTTTGTAGATTCTAAAGTTAATGACGTGACAGCAGGAACATAAGCCCTTTCTTAAGATATCTTGGCTACATTTGGATAAAAAATATAGGAATCATAGATGTTCAGTCCACATGGAGATTAAAAAAAAGCAGAAAGAAATGTGGAGGATTAGATTGATATTTAGTATGTCAGAAGCCATAGTGCTCACAGAGACTGTTTCATGGTTAGAATCACCAAAAATGCCAGATGTAACTTTGGTTACTGTACTCTTGAAACTAAAGTAAGACTTCTATCAGACAGAAGGTATTTGAATAGTGATTTCGGACATAAACAGTATAAAAAGTTATGCCTGAGGAGCATGCAGAGAAAGAAACTGCATTTTTATAGCAATTGTTGAAAAGGACGTACAAGCCTTCAGTAATTCAGATGTGATCTTGATGTACACAGCTCATGTCATGTGAAGTGAATTATTTGAAATAACTTCAATAATGATGTGACCTCAGATCAGAGAACTGATATTGTGTGGAAAGTGAGTAGTCTCCTTATTGCCTGAAGTTCGTCCGCCATTCACCAAACGCAAGTCAGGAAAGTGATGGAATACTCACAATTTGCCAAGACTGGTGCAACTTTAAAAACATCCAGGATCAACAAACATCTTGAACATTTAGTCGATTCACAAAATGCTGGAGAAAATTAGTAGGTCAGGCAGTATCCAAGGAAATTAACAAATAGTCGATATTTCAGACGGGACCATAATACATAGGAGCAGAACTAGGCCATCTGGCCCATCGAGTCTGCTCCGCCATTCAATCATGGCTGATCCTTTTTATCTATCTCCTCCTCAACCCCAGTTCTCGGCCTTCTACCCGTAACCTTTGATGCCATGTCCAAAGAGACCCTTCTTCAGGACTGGAAAGGAAGAGGGAAGGAATATACCAGAATAAAAAAGCAGGGGGAGGGGAAGGAAGACAACTGGAAGGAGAAGAGCGTCTGTAGAATTTCTTGTGTTTCTGATTTACACCATTCACCACTAGCGTGCTCTAATTGTACTCTGTCCTATTGACAAGATGCACTGCAGCAGTTTAGCAAAGATTTTTTTTCATAACTGCCTGAAATGTGTGGGTTGTTTAAGGATGAAAAATTGGACAGGCCAGTCTTGGGATTCCACTATAATGTAGAAAAATGTGAGAGGTGACTTGCTTGAAACAGAAGTGTATAAACAATGGTTGTATAAGCTCTATTGAAAATGTGAATGCAGTATTTGTGTTTATTAGATCATTATTTGCCTTTCAATCTATCTGACTGGTTTGGCACTATGTTATTTGAATGCCTGGTTAGTTTTATGTCAGTGAAAGTGGAACAGTTGTCTTCCTATCTTCAGCACAAATATTTCACAGTTCCCTTTATGCTTCTCCTCATATCAACTTTAAAATGTACATTGTCAGTTATATTATTGGACAAGGAATTGGCAAACTGCAAAAAAAAACTATTACCTTAACTGCTTGGCTTTTTCTTCTGAGTTCTGTCCAGATACCAGTTTGGGAAGGTAGGGGATAATGGGGCCAGGGATGTGTGACTAATCCATCTGTCAATGCTGTTTCACCTTCTATAGCAGAATCTTGACAAAACCACTAATATCATTTGTATCATGGAGAAACCTAAGGGACTGAGCTGGTTTTCAACTGAAAGATCATTGAGGGAATTCAACTAACAAATCTGAACTATATTTGCAGGCCATTAATGAGCAAGGTGGGGGTGGGGTGGCGGTTTGGTGGAGGAAAGTTTCCAGTGATAACAGTTTTTGGGTCAATGGCTCTGTATGGAGCAATAACTTTATAATGCTTTGAAGGAAATAAATAATGTTGGATACTCATAATATTACTGGTACCATTGGACTTTTGGATTTGTGACTATAGATACTGAATTTCCAAATTTAAATTTAACTTCCCTTAAAAGTTCTCCCATTATACTGTTTGAACAGTATAAAGACTCGTAACTAGTGGGCAAGAGTTGACAAACAATGGCATATAGAATAAAGTGAAGAGTTTGGTGCTAACTAATTCTGTATATACAGTGATGGTCATAGATTTACAAATGAACATTGCACAGGCACTGAAGTGAAACAAAATGACTTAATTTATCAAGAAATGGCTGAGAAGTGAATGAGTGAGACAAAGAATTCTCCACTAAGATGCAAACGATTAATCAGTTTTCTGTATTTTGATACATAATTCTGAATAATTGGACACCAAGCACTATCATTTCCACAATCAGTTGTGCAATCATGGTTGGCAGAAACTGTTGGATTATCAGCACAGTGCTATTTTTGCAAGGCTATGCTTCTGCTTTAGAACTGGTGATAAAAAATAATGATGCTTCTATCATTGGTCAATCAAAATGTCATCTGGATGCTATCACAGTAAATTGAGTGCTGAAAAGCTTTGCATGTACACCCTTTACATATTAATCCTTCAGATGTCTCAATCAACTTGTCAAGCAATATCACAAGAATAAAGTAACGAGATGGATTTCACATTGACATTTTATGGGATCTTACAGTGAGCAAAATTGGTTCCTGTGTTTCTTTGTACCTCAGCTGTAGTAACTCTTGTAGAATGTTTCACTGGCTCTATTTTTCCTCTCATAGGAAAGATTCTGTCAGAATATAACTGAGTGAATAATATTGCAGAAAGATTAATTTATAAAATGCTTTAAGTATTGAATCTTTTCACTATTATTGGCACGTAGTAAGTGGCAATGAGCTTGGTGAGCATACAGCTGCTCTTAAGTTATTCTAATAAAGTAAACAAGCTGCTTCCAGTTCAGCACCACACGCGCAATATTCCCAAAAGTCTGCACTTCACAGCAAAGTTGAAATTCAACAACTTTGCTTTCCAGAAGAAAGAAGCGAAATGGAGTGAAATCTGAGGTTAATCCTTGAACCTTTAATTTCGTTACCCATGTTGCTACTAATAAGACAAGCAATCAGCAAGCACTTGCACAAGCTGGGCCTTTCTAATGGCACTAATTTACTTTCTGCATCAGTCAGGCTTGCAGGAAAGAAATATTAATTGGCGGAGCTGTTTGGCAGCATTTAAGTACTTGACAGCCCTAATAATTGTGATAAAGAGACGATGGCATCTGAAACAGCTGTGGAGAGTAGCGAAATAGAAATAAAATGCCCATATTTGAACCAAGACCAGGAAACAGGGTTTCACTGATTGAGCATTGTCAGTGCTTGTGAATGAATATGTGCCTTGATAAGAGTCAGTATTCAGATTGTCAGGTGGATTTGTAATGTACTGCCTTTGGCTGGTCGTTTTCAGTGCCACTCGGGAACATGGTCCGATAAATGGAAAAGCAGGAGACCACAGGAACCTCTAGTTCAGTGGATCGGGAGCAAAAAGCAAACACCTGAAGAACTCACTGGGTTGGGCAGTCAATATTTTTGGTCGAGACACTGCATCAGGACTCTCCCTGCTTTATGCATATTTTTCAATGCATACTTGAATACAGCAATCATTAGACCTGGAGATGGTCTAATATACAGAGATATTCAGAGAACTCTTTCAACTTTTAAGATTATGTTATGTTCTTAGCAGCAGCAGACTACCCTAGTGATGATATGATGGCACAAGGTAAAAAAAAACAAGCTTCATGAGGATCAGGCCTGTATTAATGAGGGGTATTTTTGCATCTGATTTATTGGAATGGTGCAACCAAGAGTATGTCTTCAGCATAGAAAAGCCATTCAGAGCTAAAGTGAGATAAGTACAGGTAAGGCTGTTGTAGTGGTTGAATAAAGTCATTAAATTACACTAATTAAATAAAGTAGGGATGATGCAGGACCAGGTGATGTGCTGTAGCTGCATGATGTGGGAGCTGGTGGACCCCATTGTGGTTCCTGGTGACCAAATCTGTAGCAAGTGTTGGCTGCTCGAGGAACTCAGGCTCAAAGTTGATGACCTGGAATCTGAGCTTCAAACACTGTGGCACATCAGGGATGGGGAGAGTTACCTGGATTCTCTGTTTCAGGAGGCACTCACACCCATTAGATTAGCTGCCTCAAATTCTGTCTGTGGTCAAGGACAAGAGTGACTGGGATTCAAGAGACAGTGCTGGAGAAGCCTCAGACCTTGAGCTTGTCCAACAGGTCTGAGATTCTTGCTCCCTGTGTGGATGAGAGCAGGGTCTGTCAGAAGGATCTAATTGTGGCATTGTGGTTTAGGGATCCATTCAAGATGGAGGAGAGTAGAGGAATGTAGTGGTGATAGTATAGTCAGGGGAATAGACAGAGTTCTCTATCATGAGGATAGAACATCCTGATGGCTGTGTTGCCTGCCTGGTGCCCGTGTCGAGACATCTCGTCTGATCTGCAGAGGAATTTGCAGTGAGAGGGGAAAGATCCAGTTGCTGTGGTCCATGTGGGTATCAACAACATAGGTAGAATGAGGAAAGAGGTTCTGCTGAGAGAATTTGAGAAGCTGGGGACTAAATTAAAAAGCAGATCCAAAAAAGTGGTCAACTCTGGATTAATAGCTGAACCACATGCAAATTGGCATAGGGTCAAGAAGCTAGAGAGTTAAATGCATGGATCGAGAATTGGTGTGGGAGAAGTGGGCTTGAATTCAAGGGAAATTGGCACCAATATTGGGGAAGGAGGGAGCTGTACCAATGGGATGGGCTCCACCTGAACTGTGGTGAGAGCTGGATCCTAATGAATCGCATAACTAGGGCTGTGGATAAGGCTTTAAGATAAATAATAGGGGGATGACTTCAGCATTCTTTCTTTGTTTACATGCACTATTGTGCAAAAGTCTCAGGCATGTGTAAAAAAATCTGCAAGGGAAAGGTCTCAGTATTCGCAAGAGGGAGGGCGAGCAGCCAGATGTCGTGGTCCATGTAGGGACCAATGACATGGGTAGGAAGAGTGAGGAAGTCCTGAAAGGTGAGTTTAGGGAGTTAGGTGCCAAGTTAAAGGACGGGACCTCCAGGATAGCAATCTCAGGATTGCTACCAGTGCCACATGCAGGTGGGTTTAGAAATAGTAAGATAGCGCAGATCAACACGTGGGTGAAGACATGGTGCAGGAGGGAGGGCTTCAGATTTATAGATAATTGGGCAGTTTTCCAGGGAAGGTGGAACCTGTTCCGGTGGGACGGTCTACATCCGAACTGGAGGGGGACAAATATTCTTACAGGTTGGTTTTGCTAGAAAGGATCCAGGAGATTTAAACTAGACACGGGGGGGGGGGGGAGGTAGGGGAACTAATTGCTTCCGGTGTGATAGAATCAGAGGGACAAGAGGGGGAGGTGTTGCATTGCTTGTTAGAGAAAACATTACAGCGGTGCTCTGGCAGGAATTAGATTAGAGGGCTCGTCTAGGGAGGCTATTTGGGTGGAAGTGAGGAATGGGAAAGGTGTAGTAACTCTTATGGGGGTGTATTATAGACCACCTAATGGAGAGCGAGAATTGGAGGAGCAAATTTGTAAGGAGATAGCAGATATTTGTAGTAAGCACAAGGTTGTGATTGTGGGAGATTTTAATTTTCCACACATAGACTGGAAAGCCCATACTGTAAAAAGGCTGGATAGTTTGGAGTTTGTAAAATGCATGCAGGATAGTTTTTTGCAGCAATACATAGAGGTACTAACGAGAGAAGGGGCAGTGTTGGATCTCCTGTTGGGGAATGAGATAGGTCAGGTGACGGAGGTTTGTGTGGGGGAGCACTTCGGGTCCAGTGATCACAATGCTATTAGTTTTAATATAATTATGGAGAAGGATAGGTCTGGACCCAGGGTTGAAATTTTTGATTGGAGAAAGGCTAACTTTGAGGAGATGTGAAAGGATTTAGAAGGAGTGGATTGGGACAATTTGTTTTATGGGAAGAATGTAATAGAGAAATGGAGGCCATTTGAAGGAGAAATTTTGAGAGTACAGAATCTTTATGTTCCTGTTAGGTTGAAAGGAAAGGTTAAAAGTTTGAGAGAGCCATGGTTTTCAAGGGATATAGGAAACTTGGTTCGGATAAAGAGAGACATCTACAATAAATATAGGCAGCATGGAGTAAATGAGGTGCTCGAGGAATATAAAGAATGTAAAAAGAATCTTAAGAAAAAAATTAGAAAAGCTAAAAGAAGATACGACGTTGCTTTGGCAAGTAAGATGAAAATAAATCTAAGGGTTCCTACCATTATATTATTAGCAAAAGGATAGTAAGGGATAAAATTGGTCCCTTAGAGAATCAGAGTGGACAGCTATGTGTGGAGCCAAAAGAGATAGGGGAGGTTCTGAACAATTTCTTTTCTTCAGTATTCACCAAGGAGAAGGATATTGAATTGTGTAAGATAAGAGAAACAGGTCGGGAAGTTATGGAAAGTATGATGATTAAAGAAGAGGAAGTACTGGAGCCTTTAAGGAATATAAAAGTGGATAAGTCTCCGGGTCCTGACAGGATATTCCCAATGACCTTGAGGGAAGTTAATGTGGAAATAGCAGGGGCTCTGACAGAAATATTTCAAATGTCATTAGAAATGGGGATGTTGCCAAAGGATTGGCGTATTGCTCATCGTTGTTCCATTGTTTGAAAAGCGTTCTAAGAGCAAACCTAGCAATTATCGGCCCATGAGTTTGACGTCTCTGGTGAGTAAATTGATGGAAAGTATTCTTAGAGATGGTATATATAATTATCTGCAAGGACAGGGTCTGAGTAGGAACGCTCAACATGGATTTCTGCGTGGAAGGTCATGTTTGACAAATCTTATTGAATTTTTTGATGAGATTACTAGGAAAGTTGATGAGGATAAAGTGGTGGATATTGTCAGCGGTCCCAACCACCGGGCCGCGGACTGGTATCGGGCCGCGAGGAAACGATATGATTTGGCGATATGAGTCAGCTGCACCTTTCCTCATTCCCTGTCACGCCCACTGTTGAACGTACGCGAGGTCATTACGCATGCAAGGTCATTACCCGCGTGTCGTCCATGTCAGTGTGGGAAGGAGATCAACTCCTCGAGCTTGCAAATGACGGCGGGCTGAAAAGTACGTTTGACAGAACATCCCTGCCGGCATTCTGGATCAAAGTCAAGGCTAAATATCCTGAGATAGCCACGAAAGCACCGAAAACGTTGCTTCCATTTCCAACATATCTCTGCAGTGAATGCAACGAAAACTAAATTGCGGAATAGACTAGACATAAGGAACCCCCTTCAAGTATCGCTGTCTCCCATCGCCCCTCGATGGCACCGTCTTGTTGCAGGGAACAAGTATTCAGCCCAGGGCTCCCACTGATTCAGCGATATTGGTGTGTTGCAATGATTTTATATGTTCATACGGGGAAAATATGTGCTGTGTGTTTAACATCCAAACATTACTTAAAATGTTATGGTGGTACTGACTTATAAGAGACTTATATAACCATATAACCATATAACAATTGCAGCACGGAAACAGGCCATCTCTGCCCTTCTAATCCATGCCGAACGCTACTCTCACCTAGTCCCACCAACCTGCACTCAGCCCAGAACCCTCCATTCCTCCATTCCTTTCCTGTCCATATACCTATCCAATTTTTTTTAAAATGATAATATCCCCTGTCCTCCCCTGATAATTGACTTATCACTATATTCATGCAAGGAAAATATGTGCTGTGTGTTTAAAATTAAATTCGTTAGATAAACCCTTTTAGAAACGAAATTGAGTGTATTAGCCACTTATCACTGCTGTCCGTGATTAACATCCCCCCCGAACGGAATGGCCAAAAACGATTTGTAGAAAAAAATCGGCACATACACGCATGCGCAAGTCACGCATGCGCACTGGTGCCCGTGCAAGGCTTCATGGTCAGTGTAGTCTTTCTCGGGGTAAACACAACGTATTTGACTGCTACTCTTGTCCGTTGGCAACCCTACACCACCACCGCCCCCCCCCCCCCACCACCACCGGGTTGGCTGGTTCTCAAGAATATTGTCAATAATAAACCGGTCCACGTTGCAAAAAAGATTGGGGACCCCTGGTCTATATGGACTTCAGTAAGGCCTTTGACAAGGTCCCACACGGAAGGTTGGTTAGGAACGTTCAATCGTTAGGTATTAATATTGAAGTAGTAAATGGATTCAGCAGTGGCTGGATGGGAGACGCCAGAGAGTAGTGGTGGATAACTGTTTGTCAGATTGGAGGCTGGTGACTAGTGCTGTGCCTCAGAGGTCTGTACTGGGCCCAATGTTATTTATCATATACATTATTGGTCTGGATGATGGGGCGGTAAATTGGATGAATAAGTATACAGATGATACTAAGACAGGGGGAGTTGTGGATAATGAAGTAGGTTTTCAAAGCTTGCAGAGAGATTTAGGCCAGTTAGAAGAGTGGGCTGAAAGATGGCAGATGGAGTTTAATGCTGATAAATGTGAGGTGCTACATTTTGGTAGGACTAATCAAAATAGGATATACATGGTAAATGGTAGGGCATTGAAGAATGCAGTAGAACAGAGGGATCTAGGAATAATGGTGCATAGTTCCCTGAAGGTAGAATCTCATGTGGGTAGGGTGGTGAAGAAAGTTTTTGGTATGCTGGCCTTTATAAATCAGAGCATTGAGTATAGGAGTTGGGATGTAATGTTGAAATTGTACAAGGCATTGGTGAGGCTAGATTTGGAGCATTGTGTCCAGTTTTGGTCACTGAATTATAGGAAAGTTGTCAACAAAATAGAGAGAGTACAGAGAAGATTTGCTAGAATATTACCTGGGTTTTATCACCTAAGTTACAGAGAAAGGTTGAACAAGTTGTGACTTTATTCTTTGGAACGTAGAAGGTTGAGGGGGGACTTGATAGAGGTGTTTAAAATTATGAGGGTGATAGATAGAGTTGACGTGGATAGGCTTTTTCCATTGAGAGTGGGGAAGATTCAAACAAGAGGACATGAGTTGAGAGTTAAAGGGCAAAAGTTTAGGGGTAACATGAGGGGGAACTTCTTTACTCAGAGAGTGGTCGCTGTGTGGAGCAAGCTTCCTGCAGAAGTGGTTGAGGCAGGTTCGATGTTGTCATTTAAAGTTAATTGGACAGCTATATGGACAGGAAAGGAATGGAGGGTTATGGGCTGAGTGCAGGTCGGTAGGACTAGGTGAGAGTAAGAGTTTGGCATGGACTATAAGGGCCGAGATGGCCTGTTTCTGTGTTGTAATTGTTATATGGTTATATGGTCCTTTCAAAAATAATGGATTGAAAAGTTTCTAAATATCAAAAAAATTTACTTTAAAGAGCAGAAAACAGCAATAAATTATATCATATTGATATCTGTGTGTGACTGGCTTTAAATCTGCATTGATTTTCTTATGTAAACTGTCATGCAGTTTTATGAGCAAATCAGCCAATACGTTGATCCAAGAATCTCGGAGAACTTGTCACAGTTCTTGTACAGACTGTGGCTGTCTCACTTGCTTCTGTCTCTCCAGGTAATCCCAGGCAGCCTTAATGAAGTTGAGGTTAGGGATCTGTGGAGGCCATCCAATCTGAAACCATATAAAGAAAATTAGGGTGACTAAGACTTTTGCACAGTTCTGTAGGTGATTGTACGTTATTTATAAGAAAGACGTCACCATGTCATGTGAGTGCCTCACTGAAAGAAAAATGAAAGAACAAATAAAGTAGGCAAATATTACAACTCCTGTGTTTTCCTCTTGAATAGTTTCTGGAGTTACAAAACGCAATAGTGACGATGATGAAGTTTTAAGATGAACCGAAGATGACTACTTATCTGTTGAAGCACAGCACATTTTTCTTTGGAAGGGGAGAGAATGGCTTGAGTTAAAATAAAAGGCAGAAATAAGACAAAATTAACAAGCAATGTGTATGGCCAGGAGTTCATAAACAGAGAGTACAGAGGGATAACAATAACAAATTTTAAATAGCAGAAATAGCTAGCTATATTGGAAAGATAAACCATTCAGTTGCACAACAGATAACTGGATGATATATACTGAATGAATTGAGCACTATTTTGAAGCAGATGAAAAATGCGTATCAGTGTTGCTGAGTGCAATATGTGGACAAACATACACTTTGCTTAGATATTTAACTGCTCCAACAAAATGATCAGAAATTAGCTTTGCTATATCTCGAATGTAATGCAGGAAGAGATCGAATCAAAGTCATTGTTGATTGCAGAACACTTTAGGTTTCATAAGCGGAATCAAAAGGAAGGAGAGCCCATTTCACCTTACCTGATGAAATTGAAGAAATTGTCCGAGCATTGTCAGTTCAGTGATGGGCTTAATGATACACTGCGAGATCATTTAGTTTATGGAATCTCCCAAAAAAGCATTTTAAAGTGGCTCCTTAGAAAATTGGGTTGCATTACAGTCAGGAATGGTAGTGAGCATGAACAGAATTGTAATGTCTAATCAGTCGCAAGGTCAAACAAGTTGCAGCAGGGGCTCACATACACCAGTCCAATGCAGTTTTAAAGAAAAAGCTTGCAGAAAATTCAATAAAGTAGGACACGTACAAAGATCAGGTTGGGCAGACAAAAATAAATGGACTGCACAGAGAAGAGAAAGAGATAAAAAGTCAGGTTGCAGTTTCAAAAAGAGCACTAATCTGCATGCTGTTGAAAAATCTGGTAATGATGAGAGTGACATAAACTACGTAGCCTTGAGATTTAAAATATGAAAACTAACAAAAGACAACCAATATGACTTACACCAAAAGTGAACAGGAAATGAATTAAAATGGAATTGGATGCTGTTTCAGTCATTCCACAAAATGAGTTTGAATGCCATTTCAAAGAAACTGAAATGAAGCCTGCAGATATCTAACTAAGAACATACTGGAAAAAAGATAACTCCTGTGGGAGTGATATTTGTAACAGTGAGATACAATGACCAACAAGCCATGTTGGGCTTGTATGAGCTAAAAATAGGATATAGTGGAGCCCATGACTGGCAGAGACAATGACAACTTGATTGTGGATCCATTCACTATTTGCATGCCGCACGCTCTGCAATAGAGTCAACTGAAAGTGAATTAAGAAAGGTGCTGGATAACGCCACAGTAGAGTTCAAGAATGGCATTAGAAAACTCAGAAATATCAAGGGTTAAATGAAAATGCCACACCCAAGTTTTGCAAAGTCCATCTGGTTCCTTATACCATTTGTGAAGAAGTAGCCAGATCATGAGCTAGATCGTTTGGAGGCTGAAGAAATTCTTTCCAATGTTGACTGGAGCCCATGGGCAATGCCAGTGGTCCTAGTAGCCAAGAAGAATGGGTCTGTCAGGATCTGTGGTGATTTTAAGGTCACCATCAATCCAGTACTGAAAGTAGATCAATACCTTCTGCCCAGGATAGCGGAAATCTTTGCAAACCTTTCTGGAGGGAAATGTTTCAGCAAAGTGGACTTAACTGAGGCCCACCTATGGAAGGAAATGGAAGTGTTTCTCACCATCAACACTCATAAAGGGTTTTACCGCTATAATAGTCTTATTTTTGGAGTGGCATCTGCACCTGCACTCTGTCCAAAAACAATAGACCAGGTGCTGCAAGTCTGCCCAGGCACTCAGAGCTACCTGGTTGACATCATTGTTACCAGTGAGAATGACAAGGAACATCTCCAAAATATCAATACAGTATTAAAAAAATTAGAAGATTATGGGCTCAGAGCACTATACAACAAGCGTGAATTCTTTAGGCTAGGCATTATTTAGTGCAGTTACACCATTGACATCCAAGTTTTATAAAAGAGACCTGAGAAAATTCAAACTTATAGTGGATGCCCCAAGGCCAAAGGTTGTGTCACAGTTGTGCTTTTTTTAGGATTTGTCAATTACTATAGCAGTAGCTACTGTTCACCCCTTGAACTCATTACTACAGATTGGGATGAAATAGCAATGAACAAAGTAGTATGAAGACTCTTTCCAAAAGGCAAAGGAAATGGTAACGTAAGGCATTCTACTCACACATTATGATACACATCGTCTAGTGACGTTTTCCTATGATGCCTCGCCTTACAGATTAGGTGCAGTCATGTCACATGTTATAAAAGATGGAAGTGCATGTCTCATAGCCTTTGCATCACGTTACGCTACCACTGTAGAGAAACGTATGCACAGATTGACAGAGAGGCCCTGAGTCTGGTTTGAGGTGTAAAGTGCTTCAACCAGTACTTATATGGGAAGGAATTTACACTCATTACTGATCATTAATTACTAATGTCCATTTTCAATCCATTGAAGGGTGTTCCATTAACTGCAGCATGAATGCTATGTTTCTTGGAAGACACAATAATAAGATCAAATTCAAGAGGACAACTAATCATGGAAATACTAATGAATTGTACTGTTTACCCTTGGAAAAGGAAATAACAGAAATCTTTACAAAAGAAGTCACTCCTCTTGACATATTCTCCCTGATGCAGATTGAATGCCTCCCTATTACAGCACAGATGATCCAGAAGGAAACCAGAAAAGATCCCACACTGTCTCAGGGCTACATGGCAACTCAAAATGGCTGGCATTTGCAGCAGAAATTCCAGATCCACCATTTTTACCAGCACTGGGATGAACTTACCTTTGATAGGGAATTGAGAGTTGTTGTACCATCCAAGCTGAGAGATAAAGTGTTGGAGGAGCTGTACAATGGTCATTCAGGCATGACCAAAGTGAACGAGTTGGCTCAAAGCTTTGTCTGGTATCCGAGGATAGATCATCAGATCAAGCAGCTTGCCATACACTGTTCGGAATCTGAATATGTCCAGAAGGTGCCAAGAGCAATGTCTCTCCATCCCTGGGAATGGCCTGCATGCCTGACAGAGGATTTATGTGGATTTTATCAGACAATTCATAGGCACAAACTTCTTGGTAGTAGTGATCTACAAATAGCCAGAAATGTTCCCAATGGCTTTCACAACAGCATCACATATTGTTAACGTGTTGATAAGCGCTTTCTCAAGGACTGGTGCTCCAGAACACTTAGTTAGTGACAATAGGCCATAATTTGTTGCAGAACAGTTTCAGTCATTCCTGAAAATAGATTGAATAAGACATATTACATCTGCATCAGCACACACAAAATGTTGGAGGAACTCAGCAGGTCAGGCAACATCTATGGAAAAAAAAAGCACAGTCGATGTTTTGGCCTGAAATGCCAACTGTACTTTTTTCCATAGATGCTGCCTGGCCTGCTGAGTTCCTCCAGTATTTTGTGTGTGTTCCTCGGATTTCCAGCATCTGCACGTTTTTCTCTTGTTTGTGATTTGGCTTCATCTGTACCATACAGCTACAAATGGCTTGGC
Source organism: Mobula birostris (assembly GCF_030028105.1). Classification (NCBI taxonomy): domain Eukaryota; kingdom Metazoa; phylum Chordata; class Chondrichthyes; order Myliobatiformes; family Myliobatidae; genus Mobula; species Mobula birostris. The sequence continues at coordinate 88,912,113 of NC_092376.1, read as the reverse complement.
AGAAAGGTTTGTCTCGAATCTAAAGAATGCACTGTGGGCAATGTCAGCAGGACACAGCACACGGAATCAGAAGCTTGCCAATCTCCTCTTTACATGTCGCTATGCAGCACACTTCACAACCAGCAACTTACCAGCTATGCTGTTTCGACTTCATCCCCTGTGCTCACACTGGATCTCCTTCAACTCAATCTCGAAAGGAGGAGGCAGGACAAACAGCTGAGACCAATGGAGGGCTCCTTAAACTAGGAGGTTCAATGTTTCACTCCTGGATAAGCAGTTCTGGCAAGCGATTACAGGGATGATCAAAAGTGGGTACTTGGAAAGATTAAGGACAGAAATAAGCCAATCTCACTCTAGAGCTGAGATTCTGTATTGAGTTGGAGTTTATAGCTAAGCAGAGGAGTGTAGTGTATTTAATATTTCAGTAATATGTGAGTAATATTGTCAATATATTGTTTGCTTAAGCACTCTGTGTTTACATAATTCATTGAGGGTTATATGTAAGAAGGACATGAATGGCATATGTCATTATGCCAACATGTCCTATGTGAGCGCCTCACTAAAAATAGAGTAAATAAAAACTAAGAACACAATGTCCCAGCTACTATGTTTTCTTTTGATTAGTTTCTGGAGTTACAAAACATAACAATCTCCTTTGATATCACCCCCTCTCACCTTCATTTTGATACATACTGGTACATATTAGTACCAACGACATAGGTAGGAAAAGGGAAGAAGTCCTGAGAACAAACTACAGGGAGTTAGGAAGGAAGTTGAGAAGTAGGACTGCAAAGGTAGTAATCTCGGGATTACTGCCTATGCCACGCGACAGGGAGTATAGGAATAGAATGAGGTGGAGGATAAATGCGTGGCTGAGGGATTGGAGCAAGGGGCAAGGATTCAGATTTCTGGATCATTGGGACCTCTTTTGGGGCAGGTGTGAACTGTAGAAAAAGGACGGTTTGCACTTGAATCCCAGGGGTACCAATATCCTGGCGGGGAGGTTTGCTAAGGCTACTGGGGAGAGTTTAAACTAGAATTGTTCCGGGGTGGGAACCAAACTGAAGACACTGGGGAAGAGGTGGTTGGCTCACAAATAGAGAAAACTTGTAGACATTGTGAGAGGGAGGATAGGCAGGTGGTAGAGGGGACGACGGTTTGAGATGTGTCTATTTTAACGCAAGGAGTATTGTGAACAAAGCGGATGAGCAGAGAGTGTGGAACAGTACTTGGAGATATGATGTGATGGCCATTACAGAGACTGGATGGCTCAGGGACAGGAATGGTTACTTTAAGTGCCGGGTTTTAGATGTTTCAGAAAGGACAGGGAGGGAGTCAAAAAAGTGACACTGATGATCAGAGATAGTGTCAGGACTGCAGAAAAGGTGGACGCCATGGAGGAATTGTCTACGGAGTCTCTGTGGGTGGAGGTTAGGAACAGGAAGGGGTCAATAACTTTACTTGGTGTTTTTTATAGGCCTCCCAATAGTAACAGGGATATTGAGGAGCAGATAGGGAAACAGATCCTGGAAATAATAACAGGGTTGTCGTGATGGAAGATTTCAATTTCCCAAATATCAATTGGCATCACCCTAGAGCAAGGGGTTCAGATGGGGTGGAGTTTGTTAGGTGTATTCAGGAAGGTTCCTTAACACAATATGTAGATACCTACAAGAGGAGAGGCTGTACTTGATTTGGTATTGGGAAATGAACCTGGTCAGGAGTCAGATCTCTCAGTGGGAGAGCATTTTGGAGGTAGTGATCATAATTCTATCTCCTTTACAATAACATTGGAGAGAGATAGGATCAGACAAGTTAGAAAAGCGTTTAATTGGAGTAAGGGGAAATATGAAGCTATCAGGCAGGAAGTTGGAAGCGTAAATTGGGAACAAATATTCTTGGGGGAAAGTACAGAAGAAACGTGGCAAATGTTCAGGAGATATTTGTGTGGAGTTCTGCATAGGTATGTTCCAATGAGACAGGGAAGTTATGGTAGGGTACAGGAACCGTGGTGTATAAATCTCGTCAAGAAGAAAAGAAAAGCTTACAAAAAGTTCAGAGAGCTAGGTAGTGTTAGAGATCTAGAAGATTATAAGGATAATGGGAAGGAGCTTAAGTAGGAAATTAGCAGAGCCAGAAGCGGCCATGAGAAGGCCTTGGTGGGCAGGATTAAGGAAAACCCCAAGGTATTCTACAAGTATGTGAAGAGCAAGAAGATAAGACATGAAAGAATAGGACCTATCAAGTGTGACAGTGGGAAAGTGTGTATGGAACCGGAGGAAATAGCAAAGGTACTTAATGAATACTTTACTTCAGTATTCACTATGGAAAAGGATCTTGGTGACTGTAGTGAGGACTTGCAGCAGACAGAAAAGTTTGCGCATGTAGGTATTAAGAAAGGGGATGTGCTGGAGCTTTTAGAAAGAACCAAGTTGGTTAAGTCGCCGGGACCGGATGAGATGTACCCCAGGCTACTATGGGAGGCAAGGGAGGAGATCGTTGAGACTCTGGCGATGATATTTGCATCATCAATGAGGACCAGAGAGGTTCCAGAGGATTGGAGGGTTGCGAATAGTGTACCTTTATGCCAGAAAGGGAGTAGAGATAGCCCAGGAAATTTTAGACCAGTGAGTCTTACTTCAGTGGTTGGTAAGTTGATGGAGAAGATCCTGAGAGGCAGGATTTATGAACATTTGGAGAGATATAATATGATTAGGAATATTCAGCATGGCTTTGTCAAGGGCAGGTCGTGCCTTATGAGCCTGATTGAATTTTTTGAGGATGTGACTAAACACATTGATGAAGGAAGAGCAGTAGGTGTAGTGTATATGGATTTCAGCAAGTCATTTGATAAGGTACCCCCTGCAAGGCTTATTGAGAAAGTAAGGAGGCATGGGATCCAAAGAGACATTGCTTTGTGGATCCAGAACTGGCTTGCCCACAGAAGGCAAAGAGTGGTTGTAGATGGGTAATTTTCTACATGGAGGTCAGTGACCAGTGGAGTGCCTCAGGGATCTGTTCTGGGACCTTTACTCTTCGTGTTTTTTATAGATGACCTGGATGAGGAAGTGGAGGGATGGATTAGTAAGTTTGCTGATGACACAAAGGTTAGAGGTGTTGTGGATAGTGTGGAGGGCTGTCAGAGGTTACAGCGTGACATTGATAAGATGCAAAACTGGGCTGAGAAGTGGCAGATGGAGTTCAACCCAGGTAAGTGTGAAGTGATGGCAGAGTATAGTATTAATGGTAAAACTCTTGGCAGTGTGGAGGATCAGAGGCATCTTGGGGTCCGAATCCATAGGACGCTCAAAGCAGCTGTGCAGGTTGACTCTGCGGTTAAGAAGGCATATGGTGTATTGGCCTTCATAATCGTGGAATTGAATTTCAGAGCTGAGAGATAATGTTGCAGCGAAATAGGACCCTGGTCAGACCCCACGTGGAGTACTGTGCTCAGTTCTGGTCGCCTCACTAAAGGAAAAATGTGGAAGCCATGGAGAGAGTGCAGAGGCGATTTACAAGGATGTTGCCTGGATTGGGGAGCATGCCTTATGAAAACAGGTTGAGTGAACTCAGCCTTTTCTCCTTGGAGCGACGGAGGATGAGAGGTGACCTGATAGAGGTGTATAAGATGATGAGAGGCATTGATCATGTGGTTAGTCAGAGGCTTTTTTCCCAAGGCTGAAATGGTTGCCACAATAGGTCACAGGTTTAAGGTGCTGGGGAGTAGGTACAGAGGAGATGTCAGGGGTAAGTTTGTCACTCAGAGAGTGGTGAGTGTGTGGAATGGGCTGCGGGCAATGATGGTGAAGGCGAATACGCTAGGGTCTTTTAAGAGACTTTTGGATTGGTACATGGAGCTTAGAAAAATAGAGGGCTAAGGGCAAGCCTGGTAATTTCTAAGGTAGGGATATATTTGACACAACTTTGAGGGCTGAAGGGCCTGTATTGTGCCGTAGGTTTTCTATGTTTCTATGTTTTAGCACATGCCCTTTGGTATTAGACATTTCAACCCTGGGAAAAAGATACTGTCTGTCTACTCTCTCTATGTCTCTCATCACCTTATAAACCTTGATCAGAATTTCCCTCAGCCTCCACCACTCCAGAGAAAACAAACCAAGTATGGCCAACCTATTACTGTATTATTGCACATACACTCTCATCCAGGCTGTATTCCGGTAAACATCATCTGCACCCTCTCCATAGCCTCAACATACTTCCAGTAATATGGTGACCATAACTGTATGCAATACTCCAGATGCAGCCTAATTAGAGTTTCACAATGTTGCAACATAACCTCCTGACAATTGAACTAAATAACTCAACTAAAAAGTACATTCATGAAGTGTGCCTCCTTAATCACCCCATCAACCTGTGTCGCCACTTTCAGGGTGCTATGTACTTCGATTCCAAGATTATTCTGCTTACCAGCACTATTAGAGAGATAGTATACTGTTTCTTTACTTTTGACATAGCAAGGTGGAATACTTCACATTTGGCAGAGTTAAACTCCATCTGCCATTTTTCACCCATATCACCCTCATCTCCTCATCAAAAAACTCATTTAAGTTAGTAAGGCACAAACTTGCCCTGCTCAAAGCCATGCTGGATCTTCCTAATTAGACCATGGTTTTCCAAATGCTTATAAATCCTATCCCTAAGAATTCTCTCCAGTAACCTCTCTACCACTGGCATAAGACTAACTGGTCTATAGTTTCTAGGATTATCCCTGGTTCCCTTCTTGAACAGTGGAACAACACTAGTTCACCAGTCCTCTGGGACCCTCACCTGTGGCTAGAGATGACACAAAGATATTGATCAAGGCCCCAGCAATCTTTTGACTCTGTCAAAAACCTGGAGTATATTCCCATCATGCCCTAGGCACTTAACCACCTTAATATACTTTTAGAGACCCCACACTACCTCCTCCTTTACCTGAAAATACTCCAGCATATCAATATGCTCAACACTTGTGTTTCTATCCCCCACATCCTTCTCCTTGGTAAATACTGATGTAAAGTACTCATTATGGATCTCCAGAGACACTTAAGATTGCTCTTGAGAGATTTTAATATATAATTTAAATTGATACTTCAGCTAACAGATATTTGCACTTGCAGAAGTGCTGTCTATGGGTAAAGAGGTCCTGATTTTCCCCTCTCATGATATAGAATGTTCAAATGCACAATCAAAAGTGAATTATGCAAATTGTACACATCTTGTTCAACATTTGTCCATCAACTGGGAGAGTACCTCATTGGTACTTGCAGATCTGATTATTGTGCCTTCAGAAAACAGGAAAGAAATTACATGTCAATGTATAAAATGCTTTGGGATATCAAATGATCGTTGAAGTCATATAAGCCTTAATTGCAAATACTTCTTCTTCCTACTAAACATATGCTGCCATGACAAAACATTAGTGACTGTGCATACAACTCCACGGAAGCAAATGAAAATTTTAAAACATAACAATTGATTAGTTGAAAAAGTGGGAAGCTGGAGGATGGAATGCATTCATTTGTGCTGCAGCAAATGTTATCTTTTTGAAAGATTCATCATTTACTGAGGTTATATCTTGTGGTTTGCAGCACACTATGCAGACGCAGAATATTACTTTTGACACTCCTTTTGCTAATCCTTCTGTATGCCTACCCTTCTGAAAGATCTAATAATTTGCACTTTTTCAATCTTGTGTAAGAGAAGACAGCAACAATCCGTGGGAAATGAAGGTGTGGTTCAGGGCTATCCAACTTTGGTTTTCCAGTACTTTGAGGCAACTGTTCAACTTTGAGTTTATTGTTGTCAATGGCGTACATACACAAGGTATAAACATCAAGAAAAATAGTATTTTTTGCAGCAGTGCAGTACATTTTGGATGTAGGGGCAGAAATACATCTCTACCAAAGATGGTTTAAGGTGCTCCTTCCCTCTGCTAGACTGCAGGTCACCCATGAGCAGGGTGTAGCACCTGTTTAGCACCACCCCAATCCCCTCAATCAGGGTCACGTAAAGCCATGGGAGCGGGTTGTGGATTGATCGTATGAACAGTCTGTGCATATCACAAGTCCTGCTTATGCGACCACTGACAACAGGCAGACAATCCCTAAAGAGTATTGATAACAGCTGGGGTCACCTGTCTTGTAAAGACACTGCCCAGAAGAAGGCAATGCAAATCACTTTTGTAGAAAAATTTGCCATGAACAATCATGGTCATGAAACTATGATCTCTGATGTCATACGACACGACATATGATAATGATGATGACAATACATTACAAATGAGGAGAAACATAAACTTAAATTAATGTAACTTACATTCATTTAAACACAGACAAAATAAACATAGTGACATTAGTACAAAATTAAGAGAGAGGAAGAGAAAAATATATAATTTGACATAGTGTTAATGTTTTTCAGGTAAATTCGAGAACTTGATGAGGATGAGGAAGAACCTGCTGTTGAATCTTGATCTGTGGGTCATCAAACTCATCAGTATCAAAAATTAAGATGTAGTCCCTGATGATAGATGCCATATTTCTGAGACATCACCTTTTGTAGATGTCCTCAATGAAGGGAAGGATAACCCATGATGGAAATGGCTGAACCCACCACTCTCTGTAGCCTCTTGCATTCCTGTGGATTGGAGCTTCAATACCAAGCTGTGATGTAACCTATCAGAATACTTCCCACAGTACGTTTGTAGAAATTTATCAGCGTCTTCAGTGACATGCCAGGTCTCCTTGAACTTCTAATAAAGTAGAGAAACTGGTGCATCTCCTTCATCACCATTTATGTGCTACGCCCAGAAAAGGTCCTTCTAATTCTTTCAACTGCTTTCTTCATTCAAGTTTTCCTGTCATTATAATAGAACTTGAACATTAGTTTCTCACAATACATAAATGAATGTGCCACCCAGAATTCCTTGCATCAAAATTAATAAAGCTGTTCTTGAAATCTTCTATCTGCACAGTTTCTGAATGTCATGTTGGAGCCTAAATGAGCAAACACTGAAGTTTTATGGGACAGCCAAAAGATGGTACAAACAATAAGTAATGTTCATGTCACATAGAGACCAAGCAATGCATCAGAAACAAAAAAAAACTAAGTCGTTGCAGAAAATGACTCATCTCCTGACACAAAAACACATTTTCATTATTTGCAGTACATGGATCAGGAGTAGTTTCTACTTGTCTGGATGAGTGCAGCTCCAACAACTTTCACTACCTGCCAGAGTAAATAGCTCACTTGATTGGCATTCTGTACACCACACAGAATATTCTGTTCCACCACTGTGGTTGCAGTGTGTACCATGAATAAAATACACAACAGGAGCTCGCAAAAATATTCCCAAACATCTTCCAAATCCAGGAACTTAAAGGACAAGCACAGGAGGCATGTGGGGAGCCTTTACAACCTCCAGAATATTTGGCATTAGCAGATAATTCCTCCCACTGTCCACACATGAGTGATATTCATTTTTATTGGCTGTGACATGACTTGCTTGATGTGAGTGAGATGGAACAATGGATGAGCACTGGGAAATTGTTAGTACTAAAAAAAAATCCTTCCCTGCCTGATTTCTGCTGCTGCAGCTCAGAAGGATATCTTGTCAGAAACTCTGAAAGGTTGTGTGTCTACGAGTGCAAAAAAGAGTGGTTTGTTTTTTTGAATAATAGGCATCCGCATTACAACTGATGTAGACAACTATGTTGCAAATACATCAAGAGCATTTATACAATGTTAAAAAAATAGCCATTGGCATTAGAATTACATATTGTCATTAAGTGCATAAAAATGTACTTAAAAGCGACCAATGAAAACCTGAAAAAACATCCAGCGATTTGTCCAGTTATCAGCTTTTGTTTTGTTAAATATTAAAATTTTTATAGGTGATGAATATTCAATTCTTGAGGAGGGAATGTGATCTAATTGACTTTGACAGTGGAATGATTGTTGGTGTCAGATGGATTGGTTTGAGTATCTCAGAAACCGCTGATCTCCTGACATTTTTACACACAACAGTCTGATATCTTACAGAGAATGGTGCAAAAACAAACAAAAAAAAAGTCCAGTGAGTTTCAGTTCTGTGGGCAGAAAACTCCTTGTTAATGAAAGAGGATGGAGGAGAATGGTCAGACTAGTTCAAGCTGACAGGAAGGTGACAGTAACTCAAATAGGCACATGTTACAAAAGTAGCATGCCGAAGGGCATCTCTGAATGCACAATGCATTGAACCTTGAAGTTAATGGTCTACAGCAGCAGAAGACCACAAGCATACACTCAGTGGCGACTTCAATAGGTACAGGAGGTACCTCATAAAGTAGGTTCTGAGGCACCGTTGTCAGCCCTAAGATGGAATCAGAGGTACCAGCAATCAGAATTTTTGCAGTTTTTCCCACTTACATAGTCATGATATGAATAAATGCCTTAACACCTGCTGGAAGGGTGCATTCTCACTCAAGGTAAAGCCAGTTTACCTCAGAGTAACCCTGGTTTGCATCCTTTCTCACAAGGGCTGTACTGAGGAGATGAAAAATAATGCCAATACCCAAAATGACATTGTTCAGAAGCCAGAAAATCTCCATCCATAATTAACCGCGCACACTTTCTCTATGTTGTTTTAGTGCTGAGTATCTTCACTCAGGCATGATATATTTTTTCCAAGCAATAATGCGACTTAGTGTCCAAAGCTTGTTCATTGACATTTTACTTGGTCACACCACTGCAGAAAGGCACATGACATTGTACAGGAGCTTTCCTGTCATAATACAAGCCATTATCAATGGTACTCCAACACTACTGAGAAGCTGTGCAGTAGGACTAGCCGTTGTCGTTAAAACTGAGTTGGATCTTTAGAAGACCATGTAACCCTTTTTATCTAGTTGAACCTCCCATGAGCTAACAGATGAAACAGGGCTATGTTGTAGTACCTAAAACAGATATAATACTGAGAAATGCAAGGACACCCTATGCACAGTTCAGAATCTTGCTATTGTCTCCTCATAAACTTTGCATTATACACCACGGATAATTAAATGATTTTGATGCGTTCCTTCAGAAGGAGCAAGCAATTACGGTCCTTGGTGTGCATTTCATAATTTTGGCGCAATATATTTTCTTACTACATTATTTTCATCATTATAAAAAAGCATTCAATGAAGATAACAAACATAAATAGAGGTTTAAGGTATACTTCTATATATTTAACATAATTAATCATTCTAAATGGTCATTTCCAATGTTCTAAGAGTCTTGTTAATCATTTCTACTACTATAACCAGCAGTCATTTATTCACATGTGGGACTTCAGATTTTAGTAGAGTTTTATGACAGCTTTAGTAGATTAATAAATGCAGCTAAGTAGAACAGAAATAAGTTCAAGCCCAGTTATAAATCAATCACAAGTTAACAAACAGAACAGTATCTCTCAATAACTATTGAGTTCTTCTTTCATAATTCTTCAAAAATGATAGTTGAAACAAGGTTTTGTTTTGGAAATAAATAAAGAGTTTTCCAACAGAAAAACAGTCCCTTCACCCTATCATGACTAATGAACTTTACTCATTTAAGGGGAAAATAATTTAACAGCATCATCATGCTATTCCAATATAGGGCTAACAATGTTGTTTTGGTATTTTTAGTAAATCTTTGGTCTTTAAAGATTTGTGCAAGGTACAATCATACGGAATAACTTACAAAACAAATTAGATATCAACTAAAACTGGTGTTATCTGAGTTTGTGCAGTGAATCAGGTCCCTGCATTTAATGAAACACATTGGAGCTGACAGTCTCATTTAAGTCAACATAAATTACTCTGTTACATTAGCCAGTTAAATCTTCAAAGACAGACCTAAATATTTCAAACTCTTCCTTGTAATTCTTATCCTTAAATAATCCAGGAGACTCTCTCACAAATGCTGGCAAATTTGAAGCAGTGCAGAAATTTAAAAGAGCACAGCAGTGATTGCAGCATTATTAATAACATCAATTATCATGGTCATTATCGATGAAAATATACTACCAATTGCAATTGTGCATATTGACTGTGTTCTGCTGCATTTTTAGCATTGCAGGTACTAATGAAGCAAAATAAATTTATCTATTGAAGCTGTGTATTGACCTAGAATAACCAGGCAAATGGGACTCGTGCTGGACAATTGGGTCTTTCGCATTTCTGCAAAAGTATTCAATTAAAAATGCCGGTCATTTTTATCACCACTGCAGCAATGTCCCTGAGAGTCTTTATGGAATGTGAGAAATTTTATTTCAAAGTAATGAAGGTTAAATGAGATCCAAAGCAACTGAGTGATCTACTCTGCAGAATGTAGGGTGAGATGAACTTTTAATCCCTTGCTTTATTTGCAGACAGACAACAGTAAATTGGTTGTAGCATGAAGCTTCTACAAGTTATATAAAAGATTAGGCGCCATATTTGTAAGGAGCAATTGTCTCCTGCAATTTAGTTTGATTATACTAAAATCAGAAACAGTGAGTAGAATCAAGAAATAAATACCTTTAAATAATCATTCAAAATAAACAATTGATATTTAAACATGCCAGACATTTAGACACTGACAAAAGTAGAGAACTGATATCTACTGAAATATGGATAGCCAGATATTGTTGATTATGTGACAATTTTAACTTAGATTAAAGAGGGAAGAACTACCTCTTTGGTTGAAGTGGAAGACGTCTTGATTTCTCTTGTTGGCGCACTTCATAATGCCTTCTTAGACCTGGCCTAGAGCACCATGAACCACCTTCTAGGATGCTGACAATAGGAATAGCCATTTGGTTAAGGCGCTTTGTGGTATACTGTTTTTGAATGTATCACAAGGGATCATACCACCTTTCTTTAACTCCTTTGTTCAAAGATCCTGCTCAAACTGTTTAATCTCATGGTAAGCAATTAAAGAATGGCTAAGGGAGTGGTGCAGGGGGCAGGGTTTCAGACTACTGGATCAGTAGGATCTCTTCTAGAGAAAGGATGATCTGTACAAGAAGGACAGTGTACATCTGAACCCAAGGGGGACCAATATCCTTGCCAGCATATTTGCTGGATCCTTAGGCCAGTGTTTGAAATAATTTGGTGGGGCGGGGGGAGGGTGGGAACCTGAGTGATGGGGCAATTGGTATACAAATCGATGCATTGTGCAGTGAGACTTTGAGGAAGGATAGGCAGAAGATAGCGCAAAATTGCTGTCAGTGAGATGAATTGCAGTGTAACATGGGAGCAAAGCTGAAAAGGTTGATGAATACAGGACTGAAGGTGTTATATATGAATGCATGTCGCATACAGAATAAGGTGGATGATTTAAGAATCAAAATCAGAGATGGCAGGTATGATATTGTGGGCATCACTGAGTCATAGTTGAAAGAAGATCATGGGAGGTTAACATCCAAGGGCATACATTGTATTGAAAGGACAGGCAGGAAGGCAGATGGGATGTGATGGTTCTGTGATAAGAAATTAAATCAAATTCTTCAAAAATAATGACATAAGGTCAGATGTTGAATCCTGTGGGTTGAGTTAAGAGCAAGGGTAAAAAGGCGCTGATGGGAGTTACATAGAGGCCCCTAGCATGTGGGAGAGAGAAAAAGCATGTAATTAGGGCAATGTCACAATAGTTATAGGGGATTTCAATATGCAGTTGGATGGGGATAATCAAGTTGGTGCTGGATCCCAAGAGAGAGAATAGAAGGAAATTGTAGAATGTCCTTGAGATGGCTTTTTTTAGAGGAGCTTGTGTTGAGCACAGCAGTAGAAAGGCAATTCTAGATTGGGTGTTGTGTAATGAACCAGATTTGATCAGTGATTTTAAGGTAAAGGAGCCCTGAGGAGGCAGTGATCATAATATTATAGAATTCACCTTGCAATCTCTGAGGGAGACAATATTACAGAGGAATAAAGAGAATTACAGAGGCATGAGAGAAGCTGGCCAATGTTGACTGGAAAGGGACACTAGCAGGGATGATGGCTGAACAGCAATGGCTGGTGATTCTGGGGAAAATTTGGAAGGCACAGGATAGATGAATCCCAAAGATGAAGACTCATTCTAAAGGGAAAAAATAGACAACAGTGGCTGACAAAGGAAGTCAAAGATGTCATAAAAGCAAAAGAGAGAGCATATAATATAGCAAAATATTGTAGGAGGTTAGAGGACTGGGAAGCTTTTAAAAACCAACAGAAGGCAACTAAAAAAAAGATAAGAGAAAAGATGAAATATGAGGTTAAGTGAGATAATGAAATAAAAGAGGATATTTTTTAAAAAGTTTTTTTTCAAATATATAGAGAGTAAAGGACAGATGAGAATGGATATTGGATCGCTGGAAAATGATACTGGAGAGGTGGTAATGGGGGACAAAGACATGGTAGATGAGCTTAATAAGTATTTTGCATCAGTCTTCACTGTGGGCCACACAAGCAGTTTGCCAGCATTTCAAGAGTGTCAGGGTGCAGAAGTGAGTGTATTGCTATTACTAAGGAGAAAGTTCTTAGGAAGCTGTCAAGTTTAAAGTTAGATAAGTAATCTAGACCAGATAGACTACACCCCAGAGTTCTGAAAGAAGTAGCTGAAGAGATTGTGGGGGCATTGGTAATGATCTTTCAAGAATCAATAAATTCTGAATTTGTTCTTTATGACTGCAAAATTGAAAAACTTACTCCACTTTCTAAGAAGGGAGGGAGACAGAAGAAAAGAAATGATATGCTGGTTAGACTGACTTCAGTGGTTGGGAAGATGTTGGAGTCCATTATAAAGGATGAAGTTTTGGGGTACTTGGAGGCTCATGATAAAATAGAACAAAGTCAGCATGGTTTCCTTTAGAAGAAATCTTTCCTGACAAATTTGTTGTAACTCTTTGAGGAAATATTTGGAAGAATAGAAAAAGGAGAGTCAGTGGATGTTGTTTACTTGGATTTTCAGAAAACCTTTGACAAGGTGCTACAAGTGAAGCGTCTTAACAAGATAAGAGACCATTGTATTACAGTAAATATGCCAGCATGGATAGGGAACTAGCAGGAGGCAGAAATTGGGAACAATGGGAGCCTATTTGGGTTGGCTGCTGGTGACCAGTGTTCCACAGGAGTTGGCATTTTTACTGCTTTTTTCTCGTTATATTTGAATAATTTGGATAATGGAACTGATGGTTTTGTTGCCAAGTTTTCAGATGATACAAAGATAGGTGGAAGGGTAGGTAATGTTGAGGAAGCAGGGATTCTGAAGAACGACTATTTACTAAACAGGGAGAAAATTTAAAAATCAGAAGTGCAAAGGGACTAGGGAGTCTTTGTGCATGACTTCCTAAAGAATATCTTGCAGATTGAATTGGTGATAGGGAAGGAAATGCAATGTTGAAATTCATCTCAAGAGGACTAGAATATAAGAGCTGTGATGCTGAGGCTTTATGAGTCATTGTTCATATTGCACTTTGAGTATTGTAATCAGTTTTGTGCCCCTTATCTAAGAAAAGATATGCTGGCATTGGAGAGGGTCCAGAGGAGGTTCATGCAAATGATTCTGGGATTGAAAGGGTTAACATATGAGGAGCTCTTGATGACTCTGGATCAGTACTTGCTGGAGTTTAGAAGAATGATGGAGGATCTCTTTAAAACATATTGGATAATGAAATGCCTAAATAGATATTTGTGGAAAGGATGTTTCCTATAGTATGGGAATCTAGGACCAGAGGGCACGGTCTTAGAATAGAGGGACATCCATTTAGAGCAGAAATGAGGAGGAATTTCTTTAGCCAGGGGGTAGTGAATCTGTGAATTCATTGTACAGGCGGCTGTAGAGGCTATGGAGTATATTCAAAATAGGGATTGATGGACTCTTATTAGTCAGGGCATCAATGGTTACAGGGAGAAGGCAGTAGAGTGGAATTGAGAAGGATAATATATCAGTCATGTTGGAATGGTGGAGCAGACCTGATGGGCCAAGTAGTCTAATTCTGCTCCTATATTTTATGGTCTGATGATATTAAACTATAAAGTCTTATTCCCACATGAAGTGGCCTAATTTGTTTTGACTAACACACTGTAAGCAACTAAGTGTTAAAAAAAATGGAGGAGCAGATCTGGGTGATGCAAGCACCATCATGCATTTTTGTATTTGCAGGCCTGAAAGGAAAAAAAAAAATCCATCGTCTGTCTGACAGAGGCACTTGCGTGCCACCTAAGTGTTACAGCTGTGAGTTAATGTTACCTTCTCCATTCACTTCTGTGAATTTAGTTGGGCATTAGAAGTTCAAAATCCATCACTTGTGTATATCTTTCCACTCCTCTTTCAGTTAGAGCTAATTCTGAAACAATAAATTTACCTCTTGCCAAACTTATACAAAATATAGCCCATCACTAAAATAGCCTGAGTGCTTGCAAAATACCCATGCAGGCTTACACTAGCAAACAGGAATATTAATTTCTGAAAGTTTAAACTTATGTTCTCATATGAATGAAACTCCTATTAATCACATACCTTGGTGCTCTGATTCATCCATTTGCTTATAAATGAAGTAACTGTGTCCAAACCTCAGAAAGCAGCTCAATAAAATGGAATGAATTTCCATGTAGGAAATATTGAGTAGAGGCTTTGACCCCAGCATCTGCAGAGTATTTTGTGAGTAGAGGCTTTCTTTGGTCAGGGTCAACCATGGATGTTGTGTCCTAGCTGTCTAGATACACAAGCCTGGGTAGCACAATATGGAGAATAAGCTGGTGCCTGCCTATGTAGCAAGCTCCCCCTCTCCATGGATTGATGAACTTAAAGGAACAGCAGAGACCAATACAGTTTTGCACCGACAGCATCACAAGAGTTGCCTGTCTGTGTTGAACTCAAGTTGAGACAGCCTTCAGCACTCCAGCTCTGGATTTTTCCTTGGGGTTCACTCATGAATGGGTATAGCTGCTAGGCAGTGGAGATCAGAGTTTTCCTTTTCCTCGATGGGGTGCCAATCACGACTGAGCACCTTCTGCCTGAAGCGACTGATTTTAAGGCACCAGTAACCTGCCATTGCCCCTTTCCCTTGTCAGAAGCAATGATTCTGCTGGGCTTAGTAGCTAAACCACACATGATGCCAGGAGCTGGACTTGGTTGTCAGAGGCTATTTGAAGCACATACCATTGGGAACAATTAACAGCCAGTGGGAGCTTGTCCTCACTACCACTCCTGGCTATAACAATCTTATGGAACAAAGAAAATATAAACCCTCACTAAATTGAGCGTGTTAGAAAGTACTATGTGACCCAGAGCCAGAAATTAAGTGCACTTACACCTTTTGTTAAAATGCTGTGTGCGGTACCAGCAGTGTTTGAAAAATCAGTGTCAGCCTCATCATAAGTATGGTATAATCCTCTTTTGTCTCAATGAATTTCTAAAAGCCAGCGTTGTAAATTTCTCCACAACTTTCATGTGTAGACCCTTAATGCATCAAAAAAACTTCAAAAAGCACCACTGGAATATTATCAAGTAAGATATACAATCCATGGCACTAAATGAGCTACAAAGGTCTTTGAGAGAGGTGGTTTTTCAGAAGTCACTTGAATGTGTAGAAATGGAAGGTCTTTTGGAGGGGAGTTCAGGTAACCACTAATGGTGGAGTAATTATGTTTGTTAATGCTTAAGATTGAAGGAGTGCAAACATACAGAGACCTGGAAGAGCTCCTGAGAGGCAGGATTTATGAACATTTGGAGAGGCATGATATGATTAGGAATAGGCAGCATGGCATTGTCAAAGGCGGGTCGTGCCTTACGAGCCTGATTGAATTTTTTGAGGATGTGACTAAACACATTGATGAAGGTAGAGCAGTAGATGTAGTGTATATGGATTTCAGAAAGACATTTGATAAGGTACCCCATGCAAGGCTTTTTGAGAAATTAAGGATGCATGGGATCCAAAGAGACCTTGCTTTGTGGATCCAGAATTGGCTTGCCCACAGAAGGCAAAGAGTGGTTGTAGACGGGTCATATTCTGCATGGAGGTCGGTAACCAGTGGTGTGCCTCAGGGATCAGTTCTGGGACCCCTACTCTTCGTGAATTTTATAAATGACCTGGATGAGGAAGTGGAGGGATGGGTTAGTAAATTTGCTGATGACACAACGGTTGGGGGAGTTGTGGATAGTGAGGAGGGCTGTCAGACATTACAGCGGGACATCGATAGGATGCAGAACTAGGCTGAGAAGTGGTAGATGGAGTTCAACCCAGATAAGTGTGAGATGGTTCATTTTGGTAGGTCAAATATGATGCCAGAATGTAGTATTATTGGTAAGACTCTTGGCAGTGTGGAGGATCAGAGGGAACTACTCTGTGGTTAAGAAGGCATATGGTGCATTGACCTTCATCAAATGTGAGATTGAGTTTTGGAGCCGAGAGGTAATTTTGCACCCTGGTCAGACTGCATTTGGAGTACTGTGCCCAGTTCTGGTTGTCTCACTACAGAAAGGATGTGGAAACATCAGAAAGAATGCAGAGGAGAATTACAAGGATGTTGCCTGGATTGGGGAGCATGCCTTATGAGAATAGGTTGAGTGAACTCGGCCTTTTCTCCTTAGAGCGACGGAGGATGAGAGGTGACCTGATGGAGGTGTATAAGATGATGAGAGGCCTTGATCATGTGGATAGGCTTTTTCCCAGGGCTGGAATGGCTAACATGAGAGGGCACTGTTTTAAGATGCTTGGAAGTAGATACAGAGGAAATATCAGGGGTAGGTTTTTTATGCATAGAGTGGTGAGTGTGTGGCTGCCAGCGACGATGGTGGAGGTGGATATGATAAGGTCTTTTAAGAGACTCCTGGATAGATACATAGAGCTTAGAAAAATAGAGGGCTGTGGGTAATCCTAGGTAATTTCTAAAGGAAGGACATGTTTGGCACAGCTTTGTGGGCTGAAGGGCCTGTATTCTGCTGTAGGCTTTCTATGTTTCAATTACAATACTGGTGGAGAGGAGAGTGTATAGAGAGATTTGGAATCATGGAAGTGCTTGACTTGTAACTTGCAAGTTAACAAGCACAGGAATTCAGATAGGACTATGTACATAGGTCATATAAATCGCTGCTATGGATCATCACATTTACCGGGAATAAAAATTGATGGTTTTACTAATGACACCGATGCAAAGCCCTGAACTCAATATGGAACTCAGTTTGTACATAGTTCTCGGCCTTAAACGTTGACTGTACCTCTTCCTAGAGACGCTGCCTGGCAGGCTGCATTCACCAGCAACTTTGATGTGTGTTGCTTGAATTTCCAGCATCTGCAGAATTCCTGTTGTTTGCATTGTCCATAGTTTTGTATAGTTGCAGGCAGGAGTCAGGGAGCAGGATTAGCCAATGACAAGGAAATAAAAAATAGTGACAATAGCACTGAAATCAATGGAACTGGATGTCAGAAAGTGATTGCAATACAAAACTTCCTCTATAATGAATGTTTATTGCAATTGGTCAAACATCTAAACATGAAAAATATCCTCTTTGCTTAGCTATCAACAAATTTCTTATGACTTTTCTCCACAAATCTTTAAAAGTGGCAATTCTGCTGTATTTTGTACATCAGATGCTAGTTCTTTCATTAATTATTATGTATTGTCGATTTATCATTGCTTGAAGATGGTGGTTGTCATTAACTGACTCCAGGATTATCTCATCTATCATTGATCACATCTCCTCCATCAAAGAGCACATGCTTCTCCATCAATTATCATTGGCAATCTCTGGTAGGATCAAGCTGTTCAAGACCTGGTTATGATTACTAACAGTTAACATTATTTATAGTTATAATGGCATTTTTATTAATAGCCTGACACATTAAAGTGTGAGAAATAACCATTGTGAAATGTTCATAAAATATTACAAAAATCATGCAGAAATAAAATATGGTAATGTATTATCAACTTTCAGAGTCAAATATTAGTTAGACTTGTTTCACCCTCTCTCCTTCAGAGTACTAGGTATAATCTGTTAGATTTCAAGTGCTCCAATATTTATGCTTCTACATCACAGCCTTCATTTCATAATAATACTAACTATGATGCCCTTTTAATGTTATTGGTTGTGTAAAGTAGGTAAATAGCTATATTCACAATTAATTTTAATTTATTAATGTAATGTTAATGTTTGCCTTGGTTTTAATGGGAGTAAACTGAAAGCTCTGACACTGCTTGGTGCAGAAGCTGGAATTCCTGAGAGTTGTTCATGCTCCAAGTGACTGAATGTAACGATTGGATGAGCAGAGTGTCCAGCATATAAAAGTAGATGCTTGCAGCCGATCAATTCTGTCACCTGAAGTTCCAACCCTATGGTGCATGTTTGCTGCAGGTGTCCTTGTAGAAATTTCACAGCTCTGCTTTTGCTGGTCTGGATTCCTTGAATGCTTTTTTCCCCCAGTGCTTTAAAAATCTTAATGCCAAGTTATGACAGGCATTAATGTCATCTGACAGAAACTAGGTGTCAAACCTGGAAAGTTCTCAGAACAACAGTCTCAGGTTAATTGAGTGGATGCACACAGGTTTAACTGAAGTTGCATATGAAGATGATGATGGATGTGTATATGAAGCATGAATGCAGTTAATGAAATGCTGTTTTTTCAGCATAAAGTTCGGAAGGCATGGACAAATGTGAGCCTAGGTTAAGGGAAGTATTCCTAATGACTGCATTTAGATTGGAATATTAAAACCATAAGCTTCAATTGGCCATTACTTTTCGTATGTTTTTCAATCTGAGTTTTGTTTATTATTTTAAAATTAAATTTATAAATAATATGGTTTTAAATCAGAACAAGCTACAATGTAAAATGTATCATATTATACAGCAGTTGGCTGGTGACAGATGAAATTAATCACTTGAAAAATAGTAGCATACTGTCATGTTTGCTCAGGAGGCAGAGTATTATGTAGTCACATTTCAACATAGAAAAATCAAACAATTTCACACTTATTATTTCTCCTTAAATAAAAAGAAATAATCATTAGTCCGAATCACAAGGCATGCTCAAATGATATTGCAACAATTTGGTCATTTTAATAATATATGTGAATTGTATGTCTCCAGTTATTATTTCAGTAGCCATTTGGAAATAAAAATATCTAACTACTACTACTACGTCGACTCAGGCCTAGGGGGCATAATGTAGATATCAATTCCTCCACAGTTAGCCTGTGCAAATTATTTTGCCTTTTTAAGAAGGATATTTTCTCACAAGCATTAAGCATCCTTGAAGTGGCTGCTCTGAGCTAAACTGATCCTTTGCTATTTAGAACATTGATTTATAAGATTAGATTGACTAGGATGTGGAAAATATATTTTCCAAAACAAACTTATTAGAATGTCTCCATTATAACTCTGAGCAGAGCAGACAGCATATTTCAGAAGAATGGTCAGCAAATTTATTAAAGGAAAAGTAAAACGGGGAACTGAACAATGTGTGTACAATATTCTAAAGTTCAAACCATGTATGTGAGATGTAGATGTCCAATTACAGCTGATAATGCTGTAAACCATGATAACTAGCTACTGAGAGAAATAACAAGGATTAATTCTGAGTTTCCAATAATCGGATGCGTATTGGGTAGTTCATTTGTTTTGTCAAACAGAACATTGGAATATTTTTATTTATGGTTGATCTGGATGAAGATTCTGAGTGGCAATGGTATCTTATTCTGGTTCTCTTCTGACAAATGGGTATTTAGCAAAATCAGCAGTTAGCTTTAGCAATGGTGGATAACTAAAGCAATAGATAAAAGTCTGATGGATAATACAACTTTTCAAGAATTCTTAAGATGACATGAAAATACAAACCCCATTTCCAGGAAAGTTGGGATATTTTCCAAAATGCAATAAAAACAAAAATCTGTGATATGTTAATTCATGTTAACCTTTTTTTAACTGACAAAAGTACAAAGAAAAGGTTTTTAATAGTTTTACTGAACAACTTAATTGTATTTTGTAAATATACACAAATTTAGAATTTGATAGCTGCAACACACTCAACAAAAGTTGGGACAGAGTTAAAATAAGATTGAAAAATGCACAGAATATTCAAGTAACACCGGTTTGGAAGACTCCACATTAAGCAGGCTAATTGGTAGCAGGTGAGGTATCATGACTGGGTATAAAAGTAGCGTCCATCAAAGGTTCAGTCTTTGCAAGCAAGGATGGGTCGTGGCTCACCCCTTTGTGCCAAAATTCGTGAGAGAATTGTTAGTCAGTTCAAAAGGAACATTTCTCAACGCAAGATTGCAGGGAATTTAGGTCTTTCAACTTCTACAGTACATAATATTGTGAAAAGATTCAGAGAATTCAGAGACATCTCAGTGCGTAAAGGGCAAGGTCGGAAACCACTGTTGAATGCGCGTGATCTTCGAGCGCTCAGGCGGCACTGCCTAAGAAACCGTCATGCTACTGTGACAATTATAGCCACCTGGGCTCGGGAGTACTTCAGAAAACCATTGTCACTCAACACAGTCAGTTGCTGCATCCAGAAATGCAACTTGAAACTGTATTACGCAAGCAGGAAGCCATACATCAACTCTATGCAGAAACGCCGGCGAGTTCTCTAGGCCCGAGCTCATCTCAGATGGACCGAAAGACTGTGGAACCGTGTGCTGTGGTCAGATGAGTCCACATTTCAACTAGTTTTCGGAAAAAACGGGCATCGAGTTCTCCGTGCCAAAGATGAAAATGACCACCCAGATTGTTATCAGCGAAAGGTGCAAAAGCCAGCATCTGTGATGGTATGGGGGTGCATCAGTGCCCACGGCATGGATGAGTTGCATGTATGTGAAGGTACCATTGACTCTGAGGCGTATATTAGGATCTTAGAGAGACATATGTTGCCATCAAGGCGACGTCTCTTGCCGGGACATCCATGCTTATTTCAGCAGGACAATGCCAGACCACATTCTACACGGGCTACAACAGTGTGGCTTTGTAGACACAGTGTGTGTGTGATTGACTGACCTGCTGCCAGTCCAGATCTATCTCCTACTGAAAATGTATGGCGCATCATGAAGAGGAGAATCAGACAACGGAGACCAAGGACTGTTGAGCAGCTGAAGTCTTATATCAAGGAAGAATGGACAAAATTTCCAATGGCATATCTACTACAATTAGTATCCTCAGTTCCAAAACGATTAAAAGGTGTTATTAAAAGGAAAGGTGATGTATCACAATGGTAAACATGCCTCTGTCCCAACTTTTGTTGAGTGTGTTGCAGCCATCAAATTCTAAATTTGTGTATGTTTACAAAATACAATTAAGTTGTTCAGTAAAACTATTGAAAATCTTTTCTTTGTACTTTTGTCAGTTAAATAAAGGTTCACGTGAATTGACATATCACAGATTTTTGTTTTTATTGCATTTTGGAAAATATCCCAACTTTTCTGGAAACGGGGTTTGTACATTGTTTGACCACTTTATTAGCTACCTCCTGCACCAAATAAATTGACCACTGAGTATGTTTGTAGTCTTCCGCTGCTGTAGCCCATCCACTTCAAGGTTTGATATGTTGTGCGTTTAGATGTCTGCTATTATAACGTGTGGTTATTTGAGTTACTGTCACCTTCTAGTCAGCCTGAACCAGTCTGGCCATTCTCATCTGACCTCTCTCATTAACAAGGCATGTAAACTCTGGAGACTGCCTGCATGGAAATCCCAAGAGATCAGCAGTTTCTGAGACATTCAATCCACTCCATCTTGTGCCAACAATCATTCCATGGTCAAAGTCACTTAGTTAACATGTCTTCTGTATTCTGATGTTTGGTCTGAAGAACAACTGAACCTCTTGACATTGTCTGGATGCTTTTATGTATTGAGTTGCCGCTACATAACTGGCTGATTAGATATTTGCATCAATGAGCAGGTGAATAGGTGTACCTAATATAATGGCTACTAAGTATAAGTAACATGTGGCTTGCCATAGGCAAGTGTCTTAATTACTTACATGCTTCTATATAACAAAATATCAACAAAAATCAGTCTTGGGAAGAAAAATGTCAAAATCAGATGTAGTCTGTAAACATTCATCTCGTTATAGCTGTGCATGCCCCAAGCCCACAACCTCCCTTTCCTCATCTACTTCCCCCTTTCCTCTATGACTACCAACATTCCTCCAACCCAACTGACATTAAACTTACACACAAAATGCTGGAGGAGCTCAGCAGGTTTGGTAGCATCTATGGAAAAGAGTACAGTTGATGTTTTGGGCTGAGTCCCTTCTTCAGGCCACTTCATTCAACTGTACCTGGCTATCTGGCATAAGAATTCTATTATAAAGAATGCAGAAGTGAACAAATTAAGATGCATTTCCCTCATCACACAAATTAAAATTATGCGTAAATACCAAGATCACTGATGTACCTGTTTTCCATGCACTTATAGATATATTTCAGAATTTTTTTTAAGAAGTAAGGATAGAAACTAGGTTTTCAATTTGTTTTAGAGTAATCAGAAAGAACATTGCATGTAAAATGAGTCATCCTCCATTCAACACTCTACTGAAGGCATCAGGTTAAGTCTTTATGCTGAAATGCCACAATAAATCAGACGGACAAATAATCTACTAATATAATTGAAAAAAGGATTGGTACACATTCACTAATTTGAATTAATGTAGACATAACATAATAACCACTTGCTTATAATCAATGGTGTCCTGAAGGCTCCTCTGAAGAAAATCTGAAATAAAATCAATAAACTTTAGTGAAGAGGGAAGGCAAATAAATGGGATTGTTGTTAATATATCTTTGTTAAAGTCAATATTCATGAATTTATGTAGCTATACAAAAAGGTTTTAAAAATTGAACATTAAGGTCAAGATTCATTAAACTCAAAAACTGTCAACAGAAGGATTTTTGTTTACTGACAAAATGCTTTTAATTTGAAACATTAACTCTATTTCTCTTTCCAGCAAAATGGTATTACTTCCTGAGTCGTTCATATTTACTTTTAATTTCAGATATTTTATTGCTTTTCAGCCTTGTTTTAATTTATGGATAAGGGTGGTGGTAGGGCCACAACACAGGACCTCAGTTTTGATGTTGCTTTGAGAATTGGTGTCAGTGTACAATTGTCAGATACTGCAATCTCTCTGGTAAAAGTATTCCCACAATGTTGCTGGGTTCCAGAATTAAGACACAGTATGGTGATAGATAGATAATTTCTAAATCAGGCAGGTGTATAAATTGGAGGAAAATTTGTAGGCATTTGTTTCCCAATGTACACATCACCATTTTCCCTTTCCATGATAGTAGTCACAAGTAACTGCTGTGTATTTTATAGATAGGAAATCACACAGTTAAGGTATGCCCATAGAAGAAGGAGTGAGTGATTTGAAGGCTCATCAAATGAACAGCTGTGGTTGATCCAGTTAAGTTTTTGATCAATGGTGACTTCCAGGGGAGTAAATGGAGGGACCTAACTGATTCTATTTCAGCTAAATGTCAGGAGTATAGGATTCGATTATTTTTCATTGGCCTTTGTTAGACATTTGTGTGATATGGATGCCATTTACATATCACCAGCAGTACTTGAAACTTATCATCTCATCCTTGAATGCTGTCAAATTTTGCTACATGCAGTCAGGGACAGTTCAAGAGTTGTGAATGAACTTGAGCAATGCATAATCACCTAAAATTGAAAGGCCATTGATGAAAAAGTTGGATATAATTGGGCCCTGTACTACTCATTCAAAAGTCTCCTGGGACTGAGAGGACTGGTCTCCAACCTCAATGATCCTTTTTGTATGTGTTATGATTCAAGACAGTGAAGGTTTCCCTTCACTCCACTGACTCAGTTTTACCAGGACTCAACTCTTTCCTTCATGTTTCAACCGAAGTACGATAAGAACATAAGAATAGCATAAGAAATAGGAGCAGGAGTAGGCCATCTAGCCCATCGAGCCTGCTCCGCAATTCAGTAAGATTATGGCTGATTTGGCCATGGGCTCATCTCCACCTACCTGCCTTTTCCCCATAATTTTTAATTCCTCTACTATGCAAAAATCTATTCTACCTTGTCTTAAGAATATTTACTGAATTAGCCTCCAATGATGCATTGGGCAGAATATTCCACAGATTCACCACTCTCTGGGAAAAGTACTTCCTCCTCATCTCCATCCTAAATCTACTCCCCCAAATCTTGAGGCCATGTCCTCTAGTTCCAGTCTCACCTACGAGTGGAAATAACTTTCTTGCCTCTATCTTATCTATCCCTTTCATAATTTTATATGGTTCTATAAGATCTCCTCTCAATCTTCTGAATTTCAGTGAGTACAGTCCAGAAAATTCAATCTCTCCTCATAGTCTAACCCCCTCATCTCTAGAATTAACCTGGTGAACCTCCTCTACACTGCCTCCAAAGCCAGTATATTCTTCTTCAAGTAAGGAGACCAGAACTGCATGCAGTACTCCAGGTGTGGCCTCACCAGTACCCAGTTGCAGCATGACCTCCCTGCTCTTAAATTCAATCCCCCGGCAATGAAGGCCAACATTCCATTTGCACCTGCAAGCCAACCTTTTGTGATTCATGCACAAACCCGCTCAAGTCTCTCTGCATAGCAGCATGCTGCAATTTTTTCCATTTAAATAATAATCTGCTCTTTCATTTTTTTCCTTCCAAAGTGGATGACTTCGCATTTACCAGCATTGTACTCCACCTGCCAGACCCTTGTCCACTCACCTCACCTATCTATATCTCTTTGTGGCCTCTCCGTATCTTCTGCACAATTTGCTTTTCCACTCAATTTAGTATTATTAGCAAACTTGGATACACTACACTCAGTCCCCTTTTCCAGATCATTAATTTATATCGTGAATGGTTGTGGGCCCAGCACCGACCCCTGTGGCACACTGCTTATCACTGATTGCCAACCATAGTAACACCCATGCTCTGCTTTCTATTAGCTAACCAATTCTCTATCCATGCTAATACATCACTCACATCTCTATGCATCCTTTTCTTATGGATAAGTCTTTTATGTGGCACCTTTTCAAACGCCTTTTGGAAATCTAAGTAAGTAATTTCCATCCTGTTCCCCTCTATCCACTGCGCTCATTATATCCTCAAAGAACTCCAGTAAGTTTGTCAAACAGGACCTTCCTTTGCTAAATCCATCCTGCGTCTGATGGATCCATTTCTTTCCTGATGCTTCGCTATTTCTTCTTTATTGATAGCTTCAAGTATTTTCCCAATTACAGATGCTAAAAAAACTAGTTTATATTTACCTGCCTTTTGCCTATATTCTGTTTTGAACAGTGACGTGACATTTGCTGTCTTCCAATCCACTGTGATCTGCCCAGAGTCCAGAGAAATTTGGTAAATCATCACCAAAGCCTCTACTATAACTTCTGCCATTTCTTTCAGACCCTGGGATGCATTCCGTCAGGACAAGGGGACTTATCTATCTTCAGGCCCACAAGTTTGCTCAGCACTACCTCTTAAGGCCAAACTGTTTTGGGTATCGTCAAAGCGTCATTTGAAATAAGATCAAATGACAACATATCTTGGACAAACTTAAATTGCTTTTTAAAGTTAAACTATAATATTATCTGTGCTTTATATCATCTAGTATTGTTATATCACAATGTATCCATTGCCCTTCCTTTGTGTAAACTCACACCTTCGCATATCATTCAGTCAGTATTATTACATTCTATAATTATATAATCACATTTTATCATGGTTTCTGTTATAAGATTCACAAATGAATTAACTTAAAAATATTCCTTAAAATTATATTATTGGACATAAAAGCCAAGAGGTTACTGCACTACCTAATCAAGATTGAGTTCGCAATTGTAAATTGCAGCAGGGCACATTTAAAAATTTTATCTATTATCTTGACACTGGAATAACATATTCGCCAGATAACTTTTCTATTATCTTTTCCAAGTGACACCGCATTTAACAGAATTCCAGTAACTGGGTTGGTTCTCTTTATACAGATTATCAATTTCCCAGCAAGCCTCGAAACAGAAGCCACACTATAGGTGCAGATGGGAGAAATCATCTGTTACAGCAGAATGTCTGTTCGTCAAATATACTGAATCATCTTACCCCAGAAGTTGAATAGGTAAGTGAAACTTAATTACCAGGGGTATTTAGTCACTGAAGTGAAATTGATAACTATTGTTTAATGATTATGGGGCACTTAGATGCATTTACCTTTGAAGCTAGAACATTGGATATTTTGCACATTGTGTGTTGGACCCAAGGTTACAGCACTGCAGACTTCAGATCTGAGAACTCAGATGCTGGAGCTGCTAAGAGACTGCAGTGTGCTGATGTCACGAGGATTAGGTTTTGAATTGTTAGACTCAGGTGCAAGGCTTTATGCTAAAATTAAATCTATGCAGCATTCCCTCAGGAGAAAATACAGTCAGGTAAATGAAACTTGCCTAAGAGGCTAATTAATACACTTAAGTACTTACCATTTTCATCCACCTTTTGACTCGGCCAAAACAAGTGTAAAAATGTAACCTACATAAACCTACAGAAATCATCAATTCCTTGCAGTTTGCATTTGCATCGTGCATGATTAAAACCAGTTGCTTTACAAAATAAAATCAATTTTGATCTATTTCTGATGCAGCTTTCTATAACTATTTCCAAGGTAATTTCTTACAGGTCCTTGAGAGAAAACAAGAAAATTTCCATCTGTCAAGCACATTTTTGTTGTCAATCTATGGAGGAATAACAGTTGGAATGGCAAATCAAAATGAAACCCAAAGTAAGCAGATTGATCAATCACTAAAAAGGAACAGCAGTCTCAATAGGAAACATGACACAATTATTTTAAAAAGAAGAAAAAGAAATAGAATAACAGAAAACATGCTCTTATGGCCACTGGCAAATGTCAGGTCCACACTCTTCTCCCTCATTAGACAGATAGACTTTGCAGATTGCTACCCCTGAAATGCACAAGTAGCTAGTTATCATTAAAGCAGCATTTCTATAATGGCAGATTCACTATTATCACCATCAGGGAATTACTGGTCAGATGGTGACAGCTGACAATCGGCAATGACCCAACACCTGTCAGGTCATTGCACTTGCTCTGGATCTAATAAGCAACATCACACCAGGTACACTGTACAAAGTACAAGTACACTCCTACAAGCAGATTTACAAAACTGCCTTGAACTTTGTATTACTTTAGGCCATAAGACGTAGGAGTAGAATTAGGCCATTCGGCTCATCGAGTCCACTCTATCATTTCATCTTGGCTGATCCTGGATCCCATTCAACACACACCTGCCGTCTCACCATATCCCCTGATGCCCAGACCAATCAGGATTCTATCAACTTCTACTTTAAACGTACCCACAGAATTGGCCTCAACCACGGTCTGTGACAGAGTATTCCACAGATTCACCACTCTTTGGCTAAAAAATTCCTCCTTATTTCTGTTCTAAAAGGTTGCCTCTCAATTTTTAGGCTGTGCCCTCTAGCTCTGGATAACCCCACCATATAAAACATCCTCTCCACTTCCACCCTATTTGTCCTTTCAACATTCAGTAGGTTTCAATGAGATCCGCATGCATTCTTCTAAATTCCAGTGAGTATAGGCCTAAAACTGCTAAACACTCCTCATGTTAACCCCTTCATTCCTGGAATCATCCTCATGAACCTCCTCTGGACAATGACAATACATCCTTTCTGTTGACAATACTCCAAGTGCGGCCTGACTGGTGTCTTATTAATCTTCAGCGTTATCTCCTTGTTTGTATGTCCTTTTCTCCTTGAAATAAATGCCAACTTTGCCTTCTTTACCAGAGATTCAACCTGAGAATTAAGCATCTGGGAGTCTTGCACAAGGACTCCTAAGTCCCTTTGCACCTTTGATATTTGAATTTTTCTCCCCATTTAGATAATAGTCTGCACTTTTGTTCCTTTGACCAAAATGTATTATCATACATTTCCCCACACTGTATTCCGTCTGCCACTTTTTTGCCTGGTCTTCCAATTTATCTAAGTTCTGCTGCAATCACATTGCTTTCTCAGCACTACCTAACCTTCCACTTATCTTTGTATCATCCACAAACTTTACCACAAAGCCATCAGTTTTATTATTGAAATCATTAACAATGTGAGAAGTAGTGGTCCCTATACTGACCCCTGAGGGATACTAATGATCACCGGCAGCCAACCAGAAAAGGCCCCCTTTATTCTCACTTGCTGCCTCCTTGCTTGTCAGCCATTCCTCCATCCATGCTAGTATATTTCCTGTAATACTTTAGGATTTTATCTTGTTAAGCAGCCTCATATGAAGCACCTTATCTAATGCCTTCTGAAAATCCAAGTAAATGACATCCACTACCTCTCCTTTGTCCACCCTGCTTGTTACTTCTTTGAAGAATTCCAACAGATTTGTCAGGCAAGATTTCCCTTTACATGCTGACTTTGACTTATTTTATCAAGAGTGTCCAAATACCTGAAACCTCATCCTTAATAATGGACTCCAACAATTTTCCAACCACTCAGGTTAGGCTACCTGGCCTATAATCTCCTACTTTTTGTCCTCCTCCCTTCTGAGTGACACTTGTAATTTTCCAGTCTTCCAGGGCCATGCCAGAATCAAGTGTTTCTTGAAAGATCATGATCAGTGCATCTGTTATCTCTTCAGCAACCTCTCTCAGGACTCTGGGACGTAGTTCATCTGGTCCAGGTGACTTATCCATCTTAAGACCTTTCAGTTCACTTTTTCCTTTGTAATAGCAATGGTACTCACCGCTACTCCCTGACACTCAAGGACCTCTGGCACACTGCTAATGTCTTCCACAGTGAAGAGTGAAACAAAGTACTTATTAAGTTCATCTGCCATTTCTTTGTCCCCCATTACTACTTCACCAGCATCATTTTCCAGTGGCCCAATATCAACTCTCATCTCGCTTTAATTCCTTATATAACTGTATTAACTTTTAATATTCTGTTTTAAATTATCAGCTAGTTTTGCCCTCATATTTCATCTTTTCCCTTTTTATAGCTTTTTTTGGTTGCCTTTTGTTGGATTTTAAAAGCTGCCCAAACATCCAACTTCCCATTTACTTTTGCTACATCATATGCCCTTTCCTTGGGTTTTATGTAGTCCTTAACTTCCCTTGTCAGCCAGGGTTGCCTTGCCGTGCCATTTGAGAACTTCTGTGGGACATATCTATCCTGCGCTTTGTGAACTATTTCCAGAAACTTCAGCCACCTTTGTTCTGCCGTCATCCCCACCAGTATCCTCCTCCAATCCACCTGGGCAAGCTCCTCTCTCATGCCTCTGTAACTCCTTTTATCCCATTGTGATCCTGATACATATGACTTGTGCTTCTCCCTCTCAAACTGCAGTGTGAATTCAGTCATATTATGATCACTGTCTCCTAAGGGTTCCTTTACGTCAAGCTTCCTAATAAGAACTGAGCTATTACAAAACACCCAATCGAAGATTGCCTTTCTCTGGGTAGGCTCGAGCAGAAGCAGCTCTAAAAAACCATCTCATAGGCATTCAACAAATTCCCTCTCTTACAATCTGACACCAACTTGATTTTACCAATCCCCTTGCAATTGTGACATTACCCTTATTACATGCCCTTTCCAGCTCCTTTTGCCATCTCAACCCCACATCTTGGCTACTAATTGGAGGCCAGTGTATGATACCCATAATGGTTTTTTCCTTTGCATTTTCTTGACTCCACCCACAAAGATTCAATATTCTCTGACCCCATACCACCTCTTTCTAAAGATGTAATTCCATCTCTTACCAACAGATCCACACCACTGCCTATGCCTTCCTGCCTGTCCTTTTGATACAAAGTATATCCTTTGATGTTAAAACCCCATCTATGATTTCTTTCAGCCACAACTCAGTGATGCCCGCAACGTCATACCAACCAATCTCTAATTGCGCCTTATGAGTTTGTCCACCTTATTCCGAATGCTATGCGCGTTTAAAAACAGCACTTTCAGTCCTGCATTATTCGCCCTTTTGAATTTTGCCTCTGTTGTACAATTTAACTATTTGTTACTTTAAATTCCAGTTGATATGTAATATAATGTAAAGTTCATTGGAATTTGGAGCTGACTTTAGAGCCAGAGAGTCATAGTTATACAGGATAGAAACAGGCCCTTCAGCCCAATTCATCTGTGCTGACCAAGGTGCCTTCCTGAGCTGGATACAATTGCCCTCAGTTGGCCCATATCCCTTTCCATAGACCTGTCACTGTGACTTTTAAACTTTGTACCTGTACCTATCTCGACCACTTCCACTGGCAGCTTGCCCATACATTCACAAACATCTATGTAAGAATACCAGCATTATCAGGCAGCCTTATGTAATGCCCTTCACTCTCACCTTAACCTGTGCCATTTAGTATTAGACTTCCCTACCCTAAGTAAAAGACTCCACATTATCTCTGTCTGTCATGACTTTATAAACGTCATTAAGGTCACTGCTCAGCTTCATTCTCACCAAGGAAAGTAGTCCCATCCTATCCAGATTCTCCAATAACTCAGGTGCTCCCCTCCAGACCAAGCAATTATCTTTGTTGACCATGTCTGCACTTTCTAGCTTAATTGCATCCTTCTTATAAAAGCCAGAGCTGCACACAATATTCCAGTTTCAGTCTCATCAAAATCATGTCCAGCTGCAACATTACATCCCAGCTCTTGTAGTCAATGTTTGTCCAATGAAGGCAAGCACACCAGACACCTTCTTTAGCATCTTGTCTATATGTGGTCACTATCATGGATATATGTTCCTCTATCTCTCTGTCTCTCTCTTTTCTATAACATTTCTCATGGCTCTGAAATTCATAGTCTAAGCCCTGCCCTGTTTACCTGTACAAAATGAATCAGTCTGTACTTGTCTGAATTAAATTCCATTTGCTACTTTTTTACCCAGTTTCCCAGTTGACCTAGATCCCATAGTAACATTAGACAACCTTTTCCATTGTCCACCATTCCATCAATTTTGGTATCATCTAAAAACTCACATGCAACTTACAATCTCATCCAAGCTATTAATACATATGACCAACAACCATAGACCCAGCAACAATCCCTGCATCCCTCCATCCACAGACCTCTGATCTTATAAACAGCATTCCACCACTACCTCTGTCTCATTTCACCAAACAAATTTTAGATCTCGTTGGAGAGCCATCCTAATCCCATGTTTTATCATCTTCCAGACAAGCCTACCCTGAGAAAAAGATTATGACCCATCCATCTTATAAATGCCTTAATAATTTTATAAATCACTTTATGTCACCCACTAGCATCCTTAATACTTGGCAAAACAATCTCAGCTTATGCAATCTCTTGTCAAAGGCCTTACTAAAGTCCATAGAGACAATATTTACCACTCTACTGTCATCGATCTTCTTAGTTACCTCTTCAAAAACTCAAATTCATGATATATGATTTTCCATACACAAGATTTAAAAGGTTGGGAGAGGGGAGAGAGAAACACAAGATGATGGGTGAAACCGGGAGGGAGAGGGATGAAGTAAAGAGCTGGGAAGCTGATTGGTGAAAGAGATACAGGGCTAGAGCATAGGGAATCTAATAGAAGAAGACAGAGGGCCATGGAAGAAAGAGAAGGGGGAGGAACACCAGAAGTAGGCGATGGGCAGGCAAGGAGATAAGGTAAGAGAGGGAAAAGGGGATGGGGAATGTTGAAGGGGGAGCATTACCAGAATTTTATCAATGTTCATGCCATCAAGTTGGAGGCTACTCAAGCGAAGTACGTTGCTTCATTGCAGCAGCAGAGGAGGCCATGGATTGACATACCATATTAAAATTACCTATTTTAATTCCACTTCCCATTTCCATTCTGATATATCAATCCATGGCCTCCTCTACTGTTGCAATGAAGCCACACTCAGCTTGGAGGAGCAAGACCTTATATTCTGTCTGGGTAGCTTCCAGCCAGATGGCATGAATATTGATTTCTCGAAGTTCCGGTAATGTCCCCCCTTCCCCTTTTCCTTCTCTCACCTTATCTCCTTACCTGCCCATCAACTCCCTCTGGTGCTCCTCCACCCCCCCCCCTTTTCTTTCTTCCATGGCCTTCTATCCTCCCCAACCAGATTCCCCCTTCTCCAGCCCTGTATCTCTTTCATCAATCAACTTCCCAGATCTGCCCAGTCCTGCCAAATGGTCTCAGCCTGAAACTCTTTTCCTATAGATGCTGCCTGGCCTGCTGAGTTCCTCCAACATTTTGTGTGTGTTGCACCTTTTCTTGAACTTCGCACAACACGCGATGCTAGCCCCCGCAGTGGCGGGCCATGACCAAGCAGCTCCATTAGCAATCTCGTTAGAGGACTCTCAGCCCATTATGGCAGTGTGTAGTAGGACCATGTTTATTTGCTTGAGTCCATTCTCATTTTTTAACATGATAGGCTGATGAGGAGCGTGAAGTACGTTTTACAAGCACTGAATGGACTTGCCCAACTTGGGCTGTGACGTCAGCATCTCCCTCCTGAATTACACCGCCCCCCAACTTTCCCTGACGTGCCGTGACTGAATTACGGGAACTAACAAACTACCAGTGTAAGAGAAATTGGAGGGAAATTTTCATTCTAAAGACTGTACAGTTTAGCGATTTTTGAAGAGGAGGTGTGAGATGGAAGAGGGGTTTTCTAGGCCTGGGCCTATGGACAATTCTGATAGGGTTAATGATGAAGAATTGCAATCTTCTGAGACATTTCAATGCACTAGTGCAATAATGGACAGAAAGTCTGTCTTTTTTTTACTGAACTATAAAAGTTTACTTACACAACAAATACAGAAAGTACAAACATTAAGTATTTACAAGACAGTGAATAAATTCAAATTAGAATGACTACTACTGTCTATAAGTCAATTCCCCGGGGAGCTTACCACTCTCAGAAATCCTCCACTGTACACATGGTAACCGTATGCTCCCTCTCCAAGGACAGCCGGACACGAATGTATCCTCGGAAGAGGGGCAGACAGGCAGTCGGCCCTACAGAGTCCTCCCCCTTCTGCCACCTAGACCCGTGAATAGCTGTCTTGGCCAGGCCCAGGAGCAAGCCCAGATCCTCCTCCCAACCCGCCCCCTTCCGTACCGCATATAAGGAGTACGAGGCTGAAGTGCGACCCGAACCTGAGCAGCAGGCCCGTCAGATACTCAAACAGGGGCTGCAATCTTCTGAGACATTTCACACTCCATATAAGCGTGGTACATTGACTTACCCCGGACTTAGAATGGACAGGTGGACGGGGTGTCCGTACCTGTTGGACGGTACTGTCCTGTGCAACACCTTCCACCGACACAGAAAGGCTGCTCCATCCCCGAGAGACGGCTCACGTTGTGTGGGACCCTCTCCCGCGTGGTATCCCGAGGAGTGGGTCTGACGAGCACTCCCGGCCTGTCAGGTGATGGTTCCACCGGAACCCCTCCACTTACCCGAGCTCCCTCGACACCCACTGTGATAGGATGGGGATCAGTCCCTCTCGCAGCTAGAGCACCGACCCCCATCGGCGCAGGGGTACCCTGTCTGGATGAGATTAGACCCCATACCCTCACAGCTCTCGGTAAAAGAGAGGCAGTTCCCTCAAAGCTGCGCGGCTGATGCTGTCGGCGGGAAGCCCCGTGCCCTCCTGCAGGCAGTGTCCTCGGCGGAGAAAGTGCGTCACCCAGTGCATGCCATCTCAGAGGGTGGTCACTGTATCTCTGCAGGGTCCTGAGGTAGAGAGCCGACAGCTGTGTGCACACAAAAAACAATGGCTGACCGCCCTCCGCGATCGGAAGACTCAGGACAGCAGCAGAGACCCAATGTCTCCTGTTACCCAAAGTCCACCAGCCTCTTCTGGGTCCTGGAGACAAAAGCAGTGGGTGGGACTAAAGTAATCAGCCGGTACCATATCTTTACAATGAAAGCTACTTATCAATGGGTTTTACATGGACTGGTGATCCAAGTTGTCCTATTCCATTGTGCCTAGTCTGGCAAGCAACTTACAAATGCAGCAATGGTTCCAACAACTTTGAAAAGACACTTAACTACAAATCACAGCCATATGACACGTAAAAGCGCTGATTATTATAAACGACTATTGGAATCTCAAAGCAAACAGGTTAAAGCATTTGAAAATAAAGTCACAGTCAGTAAAAGGGTTCAAGAAACAAGTTATTGAGTAGCTTTAAGATGTGTTTACTTGAGAATGGCTTAGCAGAAGAAGAGTTCTCAATAAGGTGTTTGAGCTGAAAGGTGAATTGCAGGAGTACTTTCAAGAAAATAGTAGGCCAGATTTTGCTAAAGGCTTTGAAGATGAAGAATGGTTGCAGAAACTCACGTACTTAACAGACATCTTTCATCATATGAACCAGTTGAAAAAGGCTCTGCAAGGCCCTGGAGAAAATGTTTTGACTTCAAGTTTCAAGACTCTTGGATTTAAAAGGATCTTTGGAAAAATCATGCTACAAAAGGAAATTTTGAAATTTTCCACTACTGCTTGGGCTTGAGGGTGAGGAAGGATATCAGAAAGGAGTCTTATTGGAAACCATCTGGAAGAACTGCAGAACAAAATTGAACGGTATTTTCCCTCCTTTTCAACGCAGGTGTATGACTCGGTGAGGGACCCTATCTCTGAATCTGCTGCTCAGCCTGAGAATTTGACTTTGAGAGAAGAGGAGGAACTTCGTGAGTTGCACTCTGTTCATGAACTCAAGATGAGATTTACTGACCTGCCCCTGGACAAGTTCTGGATTTCTGTGAAAGATGAGTATTCTGCCATTCATAGGAAAGCAATGAACATTTGCTGCAGTTTTCAACTTCTTACATGTATGAGCAAGCTTCTTCTTGTTTAACAAGCATCAAGAGCAAGGATAAAAATCGTCTCATTTCAGTTGAAGCTGAAATCCTGTGTGCTTATCTCAAGTTCAACCCAGAATCGAGAAATTTATTATGTTTGCCTGAGTTTTTAAAATTCATGAAAGAGAATGAAAGAGTAGTTTCAAGAAAGGTAAGCTAAGCTTAACTGTCAATTTTTCCAAGAAAGGTTTGCTGAAGTTTCATCCTCTACTCAAAAGAGCATTGACAATTATTTTTGGATTATTATATCTATAACTTACTGATCAAGCTAATGTACCGTGAGCTCTAGATAATAATTATTATGCAGGGGTTTCCTGAGACCTGAAAATTATTTCAAGGGTTCCTCTAGGGCAAAAAGGTTGAGAAGGGCTGGTGTAGCTGAACTTGAATATTCTATGCAACTAACTAGCATGAAAAATAAGTCTGTGAGCCAGTAATTTATTGTCTCTTGAAACTAAACAGCAAGTTCCTGGTGACCTACGGAATTTTAAACTTTTAGAGTAAGCACACACCAGCCCTACATGACTATCTGGCCAAGAAAACTAATGAATGTGCTTGAGTTGACTGTTTATTCCTCTTTGTTAAAACAAAAGAAATGTTCTTGTGAGAATCTCACCATGTGGTACGTGTGGAATTAACCGAACAGAACATTATCTAACACATGCAACAAGCTCACTCATTTGAGGAATCATTCTTCTTCCATATTGCACTGCACATTGGAGGAACACCAAGACTGGCAAGAGCACAGAAGCTATTCAGTTCATAGGGTTTGATGTCCATTATTAAATGGCCCAATAACACCATTGACAATGAATCTAGCCTGTCCTGAAGGTCTGTGACATGAGGAGAGTGAGTCAGTAAGAAAAATTCTCATCCTTTACAGATGTACCAGGCATTGATAGTTTTTGTAAAAACTTTTTCTCTGAGGTTTCTGTCCATCCTCTCTTATGACCCCACCTCCAGCACGATAAATGGTATAAATTCACAGCAAATCTGACGTCAAGAAATTCTAACTTTGGACCAACAATTGCAGCAGAAATGTATGCTCAAACATGAGAAAGTCTACAGATGCTGGAAATCCAAAGCAGCACACACAAAATGCTGGAGGAACTCATCAAGTCAGGCAGTATCTGTGGAAAAGAGTAAAGAGGCGATTTTTCGGGCTGAGACCCTTCATCAGAACTGATACCATATATAACATCCTGTCCTTCACTCAGTCATTACTACAGTATGAGTGTCATTAAGGAGTACAATAGATCAATATAAGATAACATCTGAAATAGAGAAACATACACAAAGTCCTAGAGGAATTCAGCTGGTCAGGCAGCATCTATGGAGAGCAGTAAAAAGTTTACATTTGGTGCTGAAATTGAGATTACGGTCCGGTGAAGCTGGCCATTGGACTGTGTGATGGGGTAGCACTAAGTTATCATATACGTAATCAGTTTAGATTTACAGAATTATAGGCCACTACAGCAGAGAAACAGGCCCTTCAGCAAATCCAGTTCATGCTACCTTAGTTTTTTACTTATTCCCATTTACCTGCACCAGGGCCATAACCCTCTGTATCTGCATCATTCATGTATTAATGAAACTTCCCATAAATACTACAATTCAACCCAAATCTACCATTTCCTCTGGCAACCTGTTCCACACTCACACCTTTCTCTGAGTGGAGTAGATCTCCCTCAATTTCTCTTAGATATTCCACCATTTACCCAAAATGGCCTGTAGTTTAGTTTTACACAACCAGAAGGGAAAAATACTTGTATGCATTCAGCCTTTCTATAATTCTGTGTATCTCTATAAGATCTCCCCTCATTCTCCTGAACTTCAAGGAATAACGTACTAAGCTAGTCAACTTATCCCTGTAACCCAGGACCTCACGTCCCGGCAACATTAGTGTAATAACTTTCTCTGTACTCTTTCAAGCTTATTGATATTTCTCCTGTAGATAGGTGACCAGAGCTGCATGCAATACTCCAAATTAGGCCTCACCAATGTCTTTTGAAGTTTAATATAACATCCCACCTCCTGTAGTCAATGCTCTGATTATGCAAACTCCAGCCCAGTTCAATGTGCCAAAAGCTTTCTCTTGTTTGGAATTAAGTGCCCTTACCTGGTGTCTCAGGGCTGTGTGTGTCTACACCTGCTCCAACCGCACCCCTGGCACTGCTTCTCAGTGCTCCTCCTGTTCCACACCCCTCCTGCACCACTCTTCCCTTGCTATTCCCAACATCCTTTGCTCTCGTCAGACTTACAGACTTGCTCTCCTTTCCACATTGACAAATACAGTACTGTGCAAAAGTTTGAGTCACTCTTGTTAAATATATGTGCGTCAGATTTTTGCACAGTACTGTAAGCCAATGTAACTCCAGCCCAGGTCTTTTTCACTCATTCCTGTCTGGGATATAGCCCAGTCCATCACGAGAAAATCCCTCCCCAACATAGAGCACACTTACAAGGAACACTGCCACAAGAAAGCAACATCCATCATCAAAGGACTCCCCATCATCCAGGCCATGGTCTCTTCTTGCTACCAACATCAGGCAGTAGGTCCAGGAGCCCGAGGTCCCACACCACCAGGTTTAGGAACAGTTAATACCCTACAACCATCAGCTTTCTGAACCACAAACAGGAGAAAATATACAGATGCTGGAAATCCCAACAACACACACAAAATGCTGGAGGAACTCAGCAGGCCAGGCAGCATCCATGGAAAAAAGTACATTTGATGTTTTGGGCCAAAACCCTTCGGCAGGACTGTAGTAAAAAAGCTGAGGATTAGATTTAACAACGCAAACACGAGGAAATCTGCAGATGCTGCCTGGCCTGCTGCGCTCACCAGCAACTTTTATGTGTGTTGATTAGATTTAACAGCTGGGGAAGGAAGAGAGAACCACCAGGTGAATGGGAGGTGACAGGTGATCGGTGAAACCTGGAGGGGGAGGAATGAAGTTCACCTGGTCCATTTCCGACACCTGCCTTTCCTTTCCTTTCTCGATCTCCAGAGACAGTTTATCCACCGATACCCATTGCAAACCCACAGGCTGTCACAGCTACCAAGACTACACCTCGTCCCACTATTCTACATGTAAAAACGCCATCTCCTTATCTCAACACCTCCATCTCGCTGCATCTGCTGTCAGCATGAGACTTTTCATTTGAAAGCAAAGGAGATGTCATTTTTCAAAGAAAGGGGCTTCCCTTCCTCCACCTTCAATGCTGCCCTCAACCACATCTGTTCCATTTCATGCACATCTGAGGCTCCCCTAATCCTCACCTACCACTCCACCAGCTTCTGCGTCCAGCACATTAATTGTCTCAAACTTCTGCCACCTCCAACGGGACCCCACGACCAAGCACATCTTCCCCTCCACCCCACTCTCTGCTTTCCGCAGGCATGGCTCCCACACACGACCCCCTTGTCCATTCATCCCTCCCCACTGATCTCCCTCCTGGCACTTATCTTTGCAAGCAGAACAAGTGCTACATCTGCCCCTACATCTCCTCTGTCACTACCATTCAGGGCCCTAAACAGTCCTTCCAGGTGAGGTGATGCTTCTGTTGGGGTGTTTTGGGTTCATTAACTGTGTTCGGTGCTACCGGTTGGCCTTCTGTACATCAGTGAGACCTGACGTAGGTTGGGAGAGTGCTTTCTCAAGCATCTATGCTCCATCTGCCAGAACAAGCGGGATCTCCCAGTGGACACCAATTTTAATTCCACTTCCCATTCCCATTCCGATATGTCCATCCATGTCCTCCTCTACTGTCATGATGAGGCCACAATTAGGTTGGTGGAACAACACCTTATATTCCATTTGGGTGGCCTCCAACCTGATGGCATAAACTTCAATTTCTCTAACTTACGGTAATGCCCCCCTCCTTCAACATTTCCCATCCCCCTTTCCCTCTCTGCAATCAACTTCCCAGCTCTTTACTTCATCCTTTCCCTTCCCGGTTTCACCTACCACATGGTGTTTCTCTCTCCCCTCTCCCCACCTTTTAAATCTACTCCTCTGTTTTTTTCCTCCAGTCCTGCCGAAGGGTTTTGGCCCAAAACATTGACTTTTCCATAGATGCTGCCTGGCCTGCTGAGTTCCTCCAGCATATTGTGTGTCAGCCTCCTGAACCATTATGGATAAATTCTCTCACCTCAACACTGAATCCACAACCTACAAACTCACTTTCAAGGACTCTGCAGCTCATGTTCTCAGTGTCATTTTTTAAATGATTTGTATAACTTGTGTTCTTTTGTACATATGGTTGTTTGTCATTCTTTGTTATTTATAGTTCTTCATAAATTAGTTTGTATTTCTTTATTTTTCTGTAAATGCCTGCATGAAAATGAATCTTAAAGTAGTATATGGTGACATATATGTACTTTGATAATAAATATACTTTGATCTTCATACTTGATCCCAATCATCAGCAAAATAATAGATGAAATTGCTGAATATCCTCCCAAACAGCACCTACTAATAACCTGGCCACACATGACCTGGTCTGGATTTCACCATCATCATAATGCTTCAGTTCTTGGCCCGCACATGACAAAAGACCTATACTCCTAAGATGAGGTGAATCGAGAGATTGACCATATATGAGATATGGGGTAGATCACTTTGAATCTGGCCAATGGCTCTAAATTAAACCGATGTTCAAAGTGGAGTATATCCTGAAAGCACACTGAAATTGTGAATCAGAAATTACTTCTTGATTTCAGAACAAGTATTGTCTTCTGAATCTCTGAAAACTGCATTGAAAGTTGTCTTAATCAAAATAAAAGGTTCTGTTAAGGAAAAAATAAAGATGAAAATAACATAGACAACTAAGAAATTTACCAAAGTATTTTTTTTTAGAATGAGACCAAGCTAATGATTGAAATTAGTATGGATACATCAGCAACAAACTTGGATGACAAAATCCTACTTAAGTCACTAATATCTGGAGAATCAGTTTTCAGTAAATGAAGTACTTTTTATAAATTAGCATGGTACATGCATTTAACTTAATTTCAATTTAATTTAATAGGTTAATCAAATGAAAATTAAAGGAAGTGCATTGAATGTAACGTCACCACCCACTTCTCAATGTGTGAGTGAAGCTTATGCTGCAGTGTTCAATCAGCCACCAACAGACAGACAGGTATTTTGAGCACTCTATGAAGCATGTGGTCCTTTTATCTTTTGCTGTATTTCAGCTGATCACAGGAACCAATATCAATAAGCTTGAAGATTACAGAGAAAGTTTTCACACTAATGTTGCCGGGACTTAAGGTCCTGGGTTACAAGGATAAGCTGAACCTTGTTTAGACATCATTTTCCTGCCCTCATTCCAACCTTGTTTTACTTTGATTTCTTCTGTTCATAGTTTTTTGTATTCTTTTTGCGATATCCAGATGCCATTAACGGATTTACCAAGGATTTGTTTCCTGGTGTTGTTTCGTTGTTTGTTGTGCTCTGTGTTGTTCTGTTGAGCATTCTGGGTAAGCTATATTGGTGCCAGAATGTGAGCTGCCCCCAACACATCCTTATGTGTGTTGGTTGAAAACACAAACAACATATTTCATTTGATGTTAACATGTACTTGCTGTAAATAAATCTGAATCTGAAATGTTTTTCACCAAAATGAAGATGATTTGCCAAGTTGGCATTTTTTCCTCCCTGGTAACAATGAATGTCT
This sequence comes from Mobula birostris, assembly GCF_030028105.1. Lineage (NCBI taxonomy): Eukaryota > Metazoa > Chordata > Chondrichthyes > Myliobatiformes > Myliobatidae > Mobula > Mobula birostris. The sequence continues at coordinate 88,871,617 of NC_092376.1, read as the reverse complement.
TAATTTTTCTGGACCAAATATATTCCTACTCGTGTGAGGGTGAGGTGACCTAACTGGATCGAAAAGACAACTGTTGTTTTCTAGTGAGTTTATTTTTAATTTAATCCAGTAGCAAGGTTATTGCAAACTAGGGCAGTATTCATCCTTAATATACTTTCTTCTTCACTATGTCTACAGAATAGATTTTCTAAATGATAGACAAAATAGAACAAATGCTGGAAATCTGAAATAATCAATGAGGATGGACAGATAAACAAAATTCTCATTTCATGTTGATGACTTTTATGAATGATCTGCATCTGATATTCCACATAAGCACTGGTTCTGGTGTTGGAATTGCCAAGTTATGCAGTGAGTTTGCCATGGAACCACAAGGAATCACAGGAGATGTTCCATGATTTCGTTCACCAGATGTACACAGGTTCTATTTGAGTTAAAACACCATAACATAGTGCAAAATCTCCATCTGCAAATTCTATTCTTAATACACTCAGAGTCTTCTATGTTTGACTTTTGCAATTGGAGTCTGTTAATAACTCTTGTGTACTCCATTCAATTACCTCCTCAACTAATTACTTCCATTCTTTTTGTCAGGAAGTAGTTTAGGGAAATTTCACTGAAAAGAACAAAACAAGGCTAGTTGATGGTGACTAGCTGAAGCAGTAATCAGAGGGTGGCTTCTTATTAAGAGACAGTGCGTTTCATAGTAGGTGAGGAGAATAGAATGGCAGATGGAAAAGAAGTATGAATGGGGAGGGAGGTGGAAGAAGGATGATAAAGGATAAAGGATAAGAAAGATAAAAAAGATCAAGAGATTAGGAAATGTGTTTGAGAGAGAGAATATAAGGATAGGGGGCATGGGCACAAACAGAAAATGTCTGAAACACCCTGCATGTCAGCATCATCTGTGGATATGAAAAAAGAACCAATGAAATGTTTGGTGTTTCTCTCTCTACAGATATTTCCTTCCAGGTCTATTTTGTTTGTGAAGTAGTTAGTATTCAATGCCAATCACATAGTGTGTTAGGAAATCCTCAGAAGTGGAGCAGAAGGAAGTCAGCTTTGATTCTGTTGTACTGCCTACAGTAAAAAAAAAGAAAGATTGGAAAATTTCTCCTTGAAATGCTCCCCGGCTACCCATGAGGACCCTTTCAACAGGTCAAATCCATCAGTTATTAAAATCCTAATTTTAATTGAGAAAGTAGAAGAATGGCATTCTTCTGCTACTAAAAATATGCACACAGAACTTCCTCTAATGTCATTAAATGTTTCTACATTTTTGTTAGGTACAAAGGTTCAAATTATTGACCTAGATAATAGAAAAGATTCATATAGTGTGTGTTAATCAGGGTGGAAATATTCTTGTTCTACCTGGAGGAGTATGTGGACGTGTTTTGAAGCATTCTTGGTTAATACAAATAACATGATAAAAAACAATTCACTCACCTAGTATGGATGAAATATTTAATATACTGCACACTGTTAATCAAGTAGGTTCTTTGTGCTGGACGGTGCAGAATATCTTAATATAGAACTGCTTCCAGTCAGGATTCTAGAGTTTAATTATGACTTCTTTCTTTCTGTACTCAGTTTCTGTTAACTCCTAAATCCACATACACATGATACTGTATATATTACTATAGTTTTATAACTTATACTTAGGAGCCTTTTCTTTCTCTGCTCCACTGAACAAATAAAAATGTTCACACTTTCTTTTCTTGGAATGTATTCATTTTAACTCTATGCATTGAACTGCATCTGCCACTTGTCAGCCATTTTTCTGTCCTTTTATTTTTGTCCACCTGAAGTCTTTTGCACACATTTACGCTTTACTCTCCCTTCAGTTTCTTTTTGATAATAAACTAACATCAACCTAGCACATAGATACTGTATGTGTCACAAAACAAATCTGCCCAGCCAAGCTCGAAGAGGTGATTTTATTGAGTCTGTACTGATATTTGTCAGAGTTGCCAGCCAATAGCAGATGTCAGAAATATGGGCATATTGCCCAAAGTTATTTTTATGGCTAGAAAATTACAGAATATTCATTATGTGCAGCCAGCTGGTGAAATTCTCCTTACCTGCTGTGCAAGTTGATGAATCAGGACTTCCCTATAATTGCTAAATTTTGGGCTAAATAATTTTCATTAGAAAGACCATATATAGCAGCAAGGATGGATTTGTTAAATGCAAGTGGTCTGTTAAGCTTGATTTGTTTATGGACATTCAAACTATAAATAATAATGGGGTATAAAATAGATTTGGTGATGAAATATGGATCAAGGGATCTGAAAGAGCTGGCTAAAGAGATTGTGGAAGCTTTAGTAATGATCTTTTAAGAATCACTAGACTCTGGAATGGTTCCGGAAGACTGGAAAATTGTACATGTCACATTCAAGGAGGGAGAGAGGCAAAAGAAAGGAAATTACTGGCCAGTTAGTCTGATCTCAGTAGCTGGGAGATGTTAGAGTCGATTGTTAAGGATGTGGGTTCAGGGTGCTTGGAGGCACATGATAAAATATGCCATAGTCAGCATGATTTCCTGAAGGGAAAATCATGCCTGACATATCTGTTGGAATTCTTTGAAGAAAATAACAAGCAGGTTAGACAAAGGAGAACAGGTTTATGTGGTGTACTTGGATTTTCAGAAGGCCTTTGACAAGTTGCCACATATGAGGCTGATTAACAAGTTACAAGCCCATGGGAATACAGGAAAGATTCTAGCATGGATAAAGTGGTGGCAGACTAGCAGGAAGCAAAGAGTGTGAATAAAGGGAGCATTTTCTGGTTGGCTGCAGGTGAGTGGTGGTGTTCCACAGGGGTCTGTGTTGGGACAAATTATTTTTACGTTATATGTCAATGACCTGGATAATAGAATTGATGCCTTTGTTGCAAAGTTTGCAGATGATGTGAAGATAGGTGGAGATGCAGGTAGTTTTGTGGAAGTAGAGAGGCTACGGAAGGACTCAGACAGATTAGGAGAATGGGCAAAGAAGAGGCAGATGGACTACAGTGTTGGAAAGTGTATGGTCACGCATATTGGTAGAAAAAAATGAAAGGGTTGACTATTTTCTAAATGGAGGGAAAATAAAAAGAACTGAGGTGCAAGTGGACTTGGGAATCTGTGTGCAGGTTCCCTAAAGATTAATTTGCAGGTTGAGTCTGTGGTGAGGAAGGTTAGCATTCATTTCAAGAGGACGAGAATATAAAAGCAAGGATGTAATATTGAGACTTTATAAAGCACTAGTGAGGCCTCTTTTGGAGTATTGTGAGAGGTATTGGGCCCCTTGTACTAGAAAGGATGTGCTGAAACTGGAGAGGAGCCAAAGGAGGTTCACAAAAATGATTCCAGGATTGAATGGCTTGTCTTATGCTCTTAAATGCTCTTTAATGGCTCAGGGCCTGTATTCACTAGAGTTCAGAAGAATGAGGGGTGACTCATTCAAACCTATTGACTGTTGAAAGACCTTGATAGAGAGGATATGGAGAAGATGATTCCTGTGGTGGGAGAGTCTAAGACAACCTCAGAATAGAGGGGTATCTTTTTAGAATGGAAGAATTTCTTAGCCAGAGAGGGTTGAATCTGTAGAATTCTTTGCCACAGGCAGTTGTGGAGGCCAGGCCTTTATGTATAGTTAAGACAGAGCTTGATAGATTCTTGATTAGTCAGGGCACAAAGGCATACGGGGAGAAGGCAGGAGATTGGGGCTGAGAGGGAAATGAGATCAGACATGATAAAATGCCGGAGAAGACTCGATAGGCCAAATGGCCTAATTCTGCTCCTATATATTATGCTTTTATGGTCTTACCCATTTGCACTGGACAACCAATTATCATTTTCCTTTGGAAACTGGCAATGAAAGCATCCTTAAGAAGATGATGATGCACTGATTCTTGGAAAGCAGTAGTCCTTCCAGTGAAGTTGATCCTGGAATCATGTTATTGGATGGAGCTTTCCAGAAATTTGACTCAGTAGCAATCAATGAAGAATACTATAGTTCTGACCCAGGTAAGTTTATAACTTATAGGGGGTCCACAGGCACATATTATCCTCAATCACATATACTGATGCTTTGTTCAGTTAGGCTGTCATTGATAAACATTGAAGGAGTGTAATAATTTAATATTAGTTAGCGGAACAAGGTCAGTTTCAAATTTGCCTCAGACTTTCTACCACCCTTGGATCAATTGTTTTTGAGGAACGTTGAGAAGAGTTGTGGACCCACGATATAATTTCTGACAACTGATATTTCAGCTGCTGCAACTCAACAACATGTCACTGCAGTGGAAGAAAACTTCTATCCCGTTACATCAGACTGTTGACAAGCATCCAAGCAATCACAGAATACTATGCTCTCATTCAATATTCACACATGGACATGCGGCTTGGTCATTGTTCAAAGTGGCAAGCCAAGCGTCACAGTGGATCAGCTATCTGCTGTCAAGTAGGTAACAGGGATTGTTGAGCATCTTTCCTGAGTGGTGGGTGGTTGGTTGGGTGGGCAAGGTTAGATGGCAGCCATGGTAGAACCTCTCTGGAGGGCAATCAACTACCCTCTGTCCGCATGACCCCCTTTATCATGGAGGTAGCAATATTGTACTACAAGTGCAGGGTGTTGGTGAGATCACTCTTGGTGTACTTTGTACCATTTGTTTTTATTTTAATTTAAGTAGATGCATCACTGCATTGAAGGCAATTCAGAAGGGAAGAATAAAGTCAGGCATCATACCTTTCTGCAGGGGAGAAGTCTTGTCTTTCTAACTTGATGGAGTTTTTTAATGAGGTGATGAGGGAGATTGATGATGGTAGTGTTGTGGATATTGTCTTCATGGATTTTAGTAAAGCATTTGATAAGGTCCCTCATGGGTGGCTTATCTAGAATATTAAGGTTTCCTGAAATCTATTGTGAATTGGAGGTTTGGATTCAGAACTGGCTTACCCAGAGAAGACAGAGTTCAAAGTTCAAAGTAAATTTATTATCAAAGTACATGTACGTCACCCTGTACAACCCTGAGGTTCATTTTCTTGCAGATCATTCTCAATAAATTCATAATAAAATAAATACTGTGATAGAATCAATGAAAAATGCACAAACTCGTGCGTTCAACTAGTGTGCAATAGACAACAAACAGTCAAATACAAAAGAAATAAATAATGATAATAAATAAATAAGCAATAACTATTGAGAACATGAGCTGAAGAGTCCTTGAGAGTGAATCCATAGATTGTGGGAACATTTTACAGATGGGGTAAGTGAAGTTGAGTGAAGTTATCCCCTGATGGTTGAGGAATTAAAACTGTTCCTTAACCTAGTGGTGTGAGTCCTGAGACTCCAGTACCTTTTTATTGATGGCAGCAGCAAGAAGAGAACATGGCCTGGGTGGTGGGTATTCCTGATGATGGATGCTGCTTTCCTGCAACAGTGTTTCAGGTAGTTGCACACAATGGTTGGAAGGGTTTACCCATGATGGACTGGGCCATATCCATTACTTTTTGTAGGATTTTCTGTTCAAGGGTATTGGTGTTTCCATACCAGGCCATGATATAGCCAGTCAATATGATCTCCACTACATATCTATAGAAGTTTATCAACGTTTTAGACGTCATGCTGAATCTTTGCAAACTCCTAATGCAACCAGAGGTGATGTCGTGGTGTAAGATAGTGGTTGAAGAGATGTAATCTATCTGGAGGTCTGTGATTAGTAGTTTTCCATAGGGATCTGTACTGGGAACTCTGCTGTTTGTGTTGTATATAAATGACCCACATGGTAATGTAGCTGGGTGGGTTAGTAAGTTTGCAGATGCTATGAAGATAGCTGCCGAAGAAAGCAGCAGGATATAGAGCAGTTTCAGTTATGAGCAGAGAAATAGCAGATGGAGTGTAACCTGCACAAATTTGAAGTGTTGCACCATTTTGTTGGTCAAATCTAAAAGACAGTTAGGGCTAGACTCACAACAGTGTTGATGAGCAGAGGGATCTTGGTGTCCAAGCTGATCGCTCCCCTAAAGTGGCTACACAGGTTGACAGGGTAGTTAAGAAGGCTTAAGGCATGCTTGCCTTTATTATTCAAGGCTATGAGCTCAAAAGTCAAGGCATTAGCTTTATAAAAATCTCATTCAACTACACTTCTGGTCACCTCATTATAAGAATGATGTTGAGGCTTTGGAGAGGGTGCAGAAAATGGATGCTGCTCAGCTTAGAGTGTATGTGCTATCATTAGAGGTTGGACAAGCATTGACGCAAATCTGCAGACGCTGGAAATCCAAAACAGCATACATTAAATGCTGGAGAAAGTCAGCAAGTCAGGCAGCATCTATGGAAATGAATAAACAATTAATGTTTGCACACCCCCCCCTCCCATTCCTCACTCTGACCTTTTACCATTCCCACCTGCCTAGCTTCACCTATCACCTTCCAACTAGTCTCCTTCCCCTGCCTCCATCTTTTTAATCTGACATCTTCCCCCTTCCTTCTCAGTCCTGAAGAAGGGTCTCAGGCCAAACCATTGACTGTTTATTCATTCCATAGATTTACTTGCTCAGTTCCTCCAGCATTTTGTGTCTGTTGTTTTGGACAAACATGGGTTGTTTTCTCTGGGGTGGTGGAGGCTGACAGGAGATCTGATAGAGATTTATAAGATTATGAGAAGTATAGACAGAGTAGACAGGCAGTGTCCTTTTCCCAGGGTATAAATGTGTAACACCAGAGAGCATACATTTAAGGTGAAAGGGGTAAGTTCAAAAGAAAGGTGAGGGGAGGTTTTTTTACACAGAGAATATTGGGTGCCTGCAATGCACTGCCTGGGGTGTTGGTAGAGACAGATACATTTAGCATGGTTAGGAGATAGGTAGGCACAAGAATGTGAGGGAAATGGAAGGATAGGGTATTGTGTAGGAAGAGAGGATTAGTTTAGAACATGTCATAGAAAAGTACAGCCTAGAAACAGGTCCTTTGGCCCAGCTAGACTTTTCTGAACTATTTAATCTGCCATCCATACCCCTATCATCCAAGTACCTATTCAAACTTCGCTTGAATATTGAAATTGAGCTTGTATGCACTGATTGTGCTGGCAGCTTGTTCCTCACTCTCATGACTCTGAGTGAAGAAGTTTCTCCTCATGTTCCTCTTAAACTATTCACCTTTCACCCTTAACCCATAGTTGTAGTCCCACCCAAATTCATTTGATAACTAATTTAATTGGTTCAGCACAGCATTGTAGGCCCAAGGGCCTGTTCCCATGCTGTACTGTTCTGAGTTCTAGATTCAGTAAAAAAGCATTGCATTAGCCATTCGAAGGAGGGATTAATAGGATGAGGAAAATTTAAGGAAGATTGTTTCTAGCTCATTAGCATGTAGAAAAAACTGAAGTTACTTGGTAGGTTACAAGTTGAGAAGATGTATCTCCTCATGGAAAAATCTAGAACAAGCAGACATTGTTTCAGAATAAAGAGCCACCTATTCAAAGCCAAAGCCAAAATGGAAAGGAATTTTTTTTCTCAGCTAGTTATGAATCTTTAGAACTCTCTATCCCAGGGGGTTATGAAAGGTAGTCATTGAATATATACAAGATTGAAATAGACGATATTATGCATTGCTAGGAAGTCAAGGGTTAAAAGAACCAGGCAGCTTGAAGTTTATAAGGCTATATGTTCCACCCCATTCTGATTTCTTATGTTCTTAGGAGAGCACATTACTGAAACTTCCACTCTTGTTGTAAAATAATATGCAGTTGCTTCATTTATGCTTAATTGGTGCAGTCTGAAACCAGCCCTACTAGGCCCAGTGCAGAGCCATCTTGTCAGGTCATGGAATACCAAAATATAGGAATACAACCATAGAATAGGGCAGATGTTGTTTAGGGTAAGAACAATAAGTCAATTGTGTATGTAATTTGCAAATTTTAATTTAGAAAATTGAATGAAATGTCACTAAGAATATGCTTTTATATTTACAAATTGGACAAATTCAAAGATTAGTAAAGGAGGAAAGGCAAGTTATGGAATTGAATGTGCCAAGTAAATTGGGGCTTCATTTACCACTTAAACAGACATATAAACTTTTCGTGGTCACTCAACCGAAAGGAATGACTGAGTCATTTAAATCCTTCCTCTTCCACCTCTTACTTAATCACTCTCATGGAGTAACACACAATGGAAGTAGGCCCTCTGGTCCAACTGCACTATGCTGACTACGGCATCCTCCCTCTTAGTCCCAGTACCCAGCAGTCAGCCCATAACTCTCCAACTGCACTATGCTGACTACGGCATCCTCCCTCTTAGTCCCAGTACCCAGCAGTCAGCCCATAACTCTCCAACTGCACTATGCTGACCACAGCATCCTCCCTCTTAGTCTCAGTACCCAGCAGTCAGCCCATAACTCTCCAAGACCCTTCTAATATATGGATCTAATTCTTTTAGAGCAGTAACCACCCACCCCCAGCAGTACGTATTGATCTGTTGATCTGTTGTCTACACATGTGCATTGTTCTCTCTCTCTGTCTCTCTCTCTCTCTCTCTCTCTCGTTGCAATGTGAATACACCAGTTAAAGCTATCTCTCGCATGCGTGTTTTAGCACAGCAGATTGGTGACGAGTACAATCCTGAATGTCAGGCAATATCACGAACTGCACTGACAATAATGTGAGGAAACAGCAACAGTTAACAGCTGAAGAAAGCCAAAGGAACACATGGGTAACAGTGAAACACGCACTGAATTTAAAATGAAAATAATGTGGCGATGGCTTCAGTCGGGAAAGTGGATGTATTTGATGGCTCTAATGAAGGCTGTGAGTCATATATCGAGAGGTTTGAACTGTATTGTAAAGTAAACAAAAGAAAGCCCATAACCTTCTTTGCTTCGTGGGCCCAAGAACATCCAGCCTCTTATGCAAACTAGTAACTCCTGCAGAGCCAGCAAGCAAGATCTTTGATGAAATTGTTAAAACTTTACAAATCAATTGAGCCCTAAACTGCTAGGCAAACTGAAAGTAAACATGACATCTGGAGGCCAAACACAGCAGTTAGAGCTTTATGTATTGAAAAGTGGAGGGTCAGCGCTTTTTATATTTGAATGGTTGGGAAAAATCCAACTAGACTGGCACTCAATCAAAGCTCTCAGTGTGGCATCAACAGGCAACTGTGGTCCCAATGGTAGCACTGCATATTGAGTTGTTGTCAACACATGTACATAGTTCTCTCTTGGTCTCTCATTGCAATATGAATACACCAGGCAAAGCCATCTCCCACGTTCATGCTTTTATTTAATTGATATGTAGTTGCGCACAGACACTACACCTCTCCTCTCCATATACTGATCCAAATATTTCTTAAATATTGCAATTGTACCTGTTCAACCACTTCCTCTGACAGGAAGAGTAGGAGAATGCGGAGGAGAGGAACAATGCTTTTCATTACTCAGGGCATGAAAGTTAGGTGTAGGGATATTACTCAACGCCCTCTGTGTAAGAGGTTACCGCGCAGGTCTCTTTTAAAGATTTCCTCCCTTATCTTGTATGTTTGCCTTCAATTTATGGACTCCCTAACCCTGAGGAAAAGACTTTGACAGTCCACTTTATCCAATCCTTCATTATTTTATAAACTCCTTTGAGGTCTCCCCTCATTCTCCTGTGCTCCATGGTATAAGGATATAGACTGGTCAACCTCTCCCAATTTCTCAGGCCCTCTAATACAGGCTGAATCCTTGTAAATCTCTTCATCACCCTCTCCAGCTTGACAATGTCTTTCCTTTAGCAGGGTGACTAAAACTATATACAATACTCCAAGTGTGGCCTCACTAATGACTCTTGTCATACAACTGTAAAATGATGTCCCTGCACCTAAATTTGTTGCCCTGACTAATGAAGAACATAATTTTTCTCCTCTCTATGCTCTGACTCTTCCTGATATGTAGATGCTTGCCATAAAGCTGGTATCATCAACTGAAGCAGAAATGGAGTGCCAAAACGTTGTGTTTAGCAGGCCGTAAAAATCTAAACTGCCCAGAAATTTAGGCTCTTCCAGGGAACTCCAGCTATCAAATCATTGTTATGTCATATTATGAATCTGCACTATTACATAGTCATTCTTTTCTGTGTGTTGCTCTCTGAGGTTACAGGAAAATAATGAGCCAAGTTCATTAGTGAATGCTAAAAGTATTAGTTGATGCTTTTATCTGACTGTAGTTGTTCATCTGTATATTGTGATGGATCGTCAAAAGGTTAAGACAACGTGTCTGCTGCTAAATATCAGACATTAACCTACATTAGCTTGCATTAGGTTTAGTCTGGTCACATGATTGCTGGGCGTTGAGGGAGAAGATTTTTTAATGAGGAATAATAAAGGAGGGGTTAATCACAAACATTGTACAAATTGCTGTGCTCAGTTTGCTTATCAGTGTCTGGTAAAACGGTTTTATCTCCCTCTTAGCAGTGGCACTTTTTATGCTGCATTAAGTGACAGACTATGAGATGCTGCAGATATCTTCATCTCCAATGCTGGATCTAAATGCTTAAAATTTCTTGGCCTAGGTAGGCAACAACAGTGCATTTTTGCCCTGCAGGGAGGCTGTAGTTGTCATTGGAGTTAGTGACAGACTTTAATGAGACTCCTCTTGTCGAAATTTAAATACTAGCACCAAGTTTCAGATTGCAGAGTTACCCTCCCAATTCCCTGGCTGGAATCTCTGTTCCTGAGATTCGATCTCCTCTTTCTCTTCCACCAATCTGTATAGTGTGCCTTCTGCTCATTTTCCCAATCCCATTTGCATTCAAAAGGATTGCTACTAATACAGTCAAATCGGGTAGCAGCTGCTTTATTTAAGAATTGTTGTAGTCACTATTAAACATGTAATAAGTTGTTTATTTTTAGAAATGATTTTGGCCCAGAACTTGAATTACATTTTTTTCACAAATGACTTGAATGAATAGAAATGCAAAATCAAACACTGAACATTATCAGCAATTCTGAGTCTGCACAACATATAATCAGTGAGTATGCTATCCAAGGTCAAAGCTACTGCTGAAATATTGAAGTCTGGCTATGAGATGAAGAAACGTCATGGATCTTGATTAAGAAAGTAACTTTTAGCAGTAGGATTAAGGCATGCATATCCACATCAGACCATGGGCTTTTCCCCGATGCCTCCATGTGTTAATTGTGCAGAATGGTGCAGGTCGGACTGAATAAATACTCTGATTCTTGCCTGCATGTCCATTACTGACACTAAACTGTCTTACCTTAGGTCCGATAAGCAGGTTGCCCACTCCCTTGTCCATCACACCCATCCTATAGGTCCACTACTCTTCATATTGATTCTTTTACCAACTCTACAATGGGAGCTTCTTCAATGCCAATGGACCATGCAGGTAAATTTGTACTCATATATATCTTGAAATTAGTGTCTTTCATTTACCTGAATAACAATATTGAAGGCTATGGAACAGATCATTCTGTTCATATCTCTGCACTTTGCACATTCAGGAACATTCCCTACTCCATTCTCCTGACAGGGACCATCCTCACAGTTGTATATTAGCTATCAGAATTGCTCCATGTGCAGAATAATTCCTATCCTTTTGTGTTTTACAAGTTGTCTGACATTCAGCTTTTTATGATCTCAGCAGTGTTAAATATTTTGCCCTGAAGCATTACATTAGTCGCTACAAAATGTATATCAATATTTCAAATGTTATTGCAAAGTTTTTCAAAGATGCAAAGAAAATCAGAAATGCACGAAAGCAGCAGATCTAATTTCTAAACACTGGATATTATAAACTTAGTTATACAGCTTTAATCCTTCAAGTGTTTAAGTTTTATTTCCTAGACATTATCAAGTGTCAATAAAGCTGACCCTTGTAACTCATAACATGATAGAAGAAAGTTGGAACACTTTTTCAACGTTCAAAGTAAAGTTAATATCGAAGTACATATACTGTGTCACCATATACAACTCTGAAGTTCATTTTATTGCAGGCAAGAAAATACGAGAAACACAATAGAATCAATGAAAGACTGCACAAAAAGGACAGACAACAACCATTGTGCAAAACACCCCAAAAAACAACAAACTGTGCAAATACAAATGTAAAGAGAAAAAAGAAAAATAACAACAACAGTAATAGTACACTTCAAGGCTTAAGATAATCTGCAAAACAGAGCTCAACAGAAAAAATATAACAAAGGCATAAACACTTCTGCTATATCCATAGTAACGTATGCTTTTGGCATAACTTGGTCCGAAACCAGTAGAAAATTTACAAAGAAAAATAAAAACTGAAATGTCAAACTTCAGAAAACATTATGTACATTAGAATACTCTCAGATTAACACTACATAGAACAGATGAGGGAAGAGGTAGAACAGACATTAACAATCTGCACAATGATCAGATAAAACTTTTCATCAACAAAAACAGAAATCAGCACTCCACACAAGCATATGCAATTCCAACAAGATGTATAAAACACTTAATTTAAATGAGAGCACAACCCAGAAAAATGAAAAGATTATCACTATTAAAGAAAATGTTAACCAATGGAAGAGCATGACCCTCCATGGAAGACATCCCCATGATATGAGCAGACCAGATGTGGACAAGGAAGTGCCGAATGCCTGGCTCAGAGTTGGAGACTTCTTCCCAGAAACAGAAGGTTTCCCTGTGGCAACACAGCACCAGGTGGTTAATACAAAAAAACTATCTAAATACATAATAAAAGACCAACAAATTCTAGATGATAAATGTAGAAAACACTAAGGGAAACCAGAAACAATCCAACACATTACAGGATCCTGTAGCAGTTTAACCCAATCTGATTAATTGCACAGGAACAATCAAGTGGCAAACATCCTTTATCAAAAGCTTGCTTTAAAATACAAACTTATAATTTAAGTCACAACTTACTATAAAGACAAGTCTAATCCAGTTTCAGAATCAGAAAGCACAAATTACTGTATACAGTATTATGACCAATTGGTTTTTACAGGTGGGACAATCATAATAACTATCTGAATATCATAATACAGGATAAGTAAGCAAAAACTTATGTATTAGATATAGCCATTCCAAGCACACATAACTTACAGAAATCAATAAATAAAAAACACTAGAAATACACCTGCTTTCATCCCAAAGGCACTACACAATAGCATTAAACAATTAGAGCTCAACAGTAATATCTATTTAAATCTGCAGAAAGCCACAATACCAAACACCATCAGTATAGTCTGAAAAATCTTAGCAATTGACAAATGAGAATAATAAATAGATAAGCAATAAATATCGAGAACATGAAATTACGAGTCCTTGAAAGTGAATCCATAGGTTGTAGGACTAGTTCAGTGATGAAGCGAGTGAGGCTATCCCCTTTGGTTCAAAAGCCTATTGGTTAAAGGGTAATACCTGTTCCTGAACCTGGTGGTGTGAGCCCTGGGGCTCCTATACCTTCATCCTGATGGCAGAAGTGAGAAGAGAGCATGATCTGGGTGGTGGGGGTCCCTTATGATTGATGCTGCTTTCCTGCAACAATGCTCTATGTAGATGTACTCAAAGGTGAACAGGGTTTTACCTGTGATGAACTGGGCCATAGCCATTACTTTTTGTAGGTTTTTCTGTCCAAGGGTGGTGTTGTTTCCATACCAGACCATGATACAACCAAGAAACCTTTTGTAAATAATGCTGATCAAATTCTTTTCTAAACTATGAATTCATTCATCAAGCATTTGAATTATGATTGACAGGAAGGTCCCAGATTTGAACTCTGTCCTGTGCTGAGTTAGCCAATAACTGCTATTATATTAAAAAGTGCTGCATTAGCTAAAGCTGTCCAGAACTAGTAAGCACTGTCATGTATGCAGTTTTAGCCAGGACAACACAGTGATGGCTCCCTCCAGCACCTTGATAATTATATTACACCATTTGTTACTAACACTGAAGTATGCATAATTCTATTGTTTGTAATAAGTATGTGCTTTGGATTTAAAATTTATAAGGTATCAACATATTCAAGGGAAGAGGAAACTATGTAGGATGGCCAGAAAGACTATTATGCATTTATGCACTAATCTTACCTAACACATTTTGTATCTCCCACATTCTGACCAACTGCTTCCCACAACTTTTGCCACCCATTGACACTCCAGGTACAATGCCAATTAACCTATCAGCCTAATCTCCTGCAGGTAACATTGGAGGAAACCAGACCACTTGGAGAAAACTCATATTGTTATATGGCGACCCATAGATCTCCTGACATGTGATCATTGGGAGTCCTATCAATTGGAAATGGTTTTAAAATGCCTCTAATCCTATATCTGATACCTTTGTTGCAAACCTTCATAACAAATGACATAGAGAATAAGAGCAACAATTTAATGCTCATTTCACAGCTTCCAGCATTTTAGACCCGTAAATTCATTTTAGCAACTGTTTGTTGAAATGACTAAACTGTGATTAATTATCCATTTATTCTTTTTTACTTGCTTCTCAAACCTTGTACTAAGTGATTATTTCAATGGCTTCTCAGGTGTGTTTTGAAATAAATTATTTGAGAAATTTCAATCTGACAGTCTGCTTTAGTCTCTTTGGCATTGTTTGGTGAATGTGAAAGACCTATCTTCCTGACAGTCAAGCCATTAGCATTAAATTTCCATTGAATAGTACCACAGGGATTCAGCAGATATGAAGTTGTTTGTAGAGAGGAAGGCTTGTGACAATTCACAAGTATTTCATAGCTGAATACTATCCTTGATGCCACTTCCATCATCTCTTTTTTTATAGAATTCAAACTGACAATTTAAACCAAAATAACTGTGATTTACAGTATATTTCACTCTTCGGGTTATAAAATAAACATACCTCACTGAAACTGAATCAAACTTTGGTAGCTAATGTTAATACCATAAGACTATAAGACATAAGAACAGAATTTAGTTCTTCCAGCCAATCAAGTCTACTCCACCATTAATAAACCAGAACCTATGAAGCTCTGCTTTATACATACCCAGTGACTTGGCCTCCACAGCCATCTGTGGCAAGGAATTCCACAGGTTCACCCTTCTCTGGCTAAAGAAAATGCCATCTCTGTTCTAAAGTAACATCCTTCTTTTATGAAGCTGCGCCCTCCCCTCTATAGGAAACATACTGTCTACATCCACTCTATCTAGTCCTTTCAATATTCGATAGGTTTCAATGAGTTTCAATGAGACCTCCCCTCATTTTTTCTAAACCCTAGTTAGTCCAGGCCCATAGCCATCAACTGTTCCTCAAATGTTAACCCCTAGTGTACATTTCTGGGATTATTCTTCTATACCTTCTCTGAACCATCTCCAATGCTGTCTTGAGAGTTGTAGATTCTTGGTCCACATAATCGATAAAATAGGTGACAAACCATTGTGTATTAAACATCAACCCTTGTATCACACTACTGGTCATAGGCATTTAGTCTGAAAAACTATCCCCTACTGCCCTATACCTCTTACCACCAAACCAATTTTTTATCTATCTTGGATAGTGTGTCATCTAAAATTCTGGATGGGCCTATCATGGAAATGCAGAAATGCACATAGTCAACATCTACAGCCTCATCAATTCTCTCAGTCACCTTTTCAAATACATAAATTACTAAAATGCGATTTCCCATGTTATCCCACCACATTGTTTTCCTGGCATCCCTTCCTTTTTTGCTTTCAATTAGTTTCTTTGTGTTGGAGTTACAAAACATAACAGTGGTGATCAGCAAGTTGTAAAAATGAACCCGTTCAGCCTACCTGTTGAAGCCCAGCAAGACATTCGAGTTTAAGAACAAAAGCACAGGATACTTTCTTCGCAAGAGGTAAAGACATTAGAGTTTTTAAAAGGCAGGAAACAGAAGAATTTGTGATTCATAAACAGTGAGTATTAGGTGATAATAATCATAAATAAAAGATAGAGCATAATTGACTAACTACATCAGAAATATTGTATAGCAGTTAACTGGCTGCTGTATACGAAACAAATTGAGCTGTTATTTGAAGCAAATGAGAAGCATGTGCCAGTTTTGTGGTGTTTTGGATTTAAAGACATAAAGTTTGATTCAAAGTTTTCTTTCTTTCTTTTTCAATCTTTTTATTAGGTTTCAAAATTAAACATAACAATAATAGTAATGATACATAGAGATCGGGATTACAATAATACCAGTTAGCATGTACAGGCACAAATTCCAAGTCGGAAATATAGTTTAGCCTCCCAATTTCATGGTAATTGACCATGAAAAAGATATTAATAAAGAGAGAAAAAGAAAACCCCCTAAACTAAAAAGAAACTAACTAAAAAAAAACAAAGAAAGTTTTACTGGTCCAACCAAATCAGCCAGACTGACCCTCGCTGATGCTGTATCATTAAAGTTATTCAGGAACATTTAGAATCAAACCCACTGTTGTTCGCAGAGCAAGTTAGGATTATAGCAGGTTTCTGCCAAACCTGGCTATGGTGCTCCACTCCTTGAACATATTACTTCAGATTGGAAAGAAATGGCAACGGACAAAGCATTGTGAGGTAGCTTTCAAAAAGGTAAAGGAAAGGGTGATGTCAGACACTGTACTCACATATGTCGATGCACATGATCCAGTGAAGCTGCCGTACACTGTTTGGGATGCAAACATGTCCAGAGGAAAAGCATCTAGAGCTATCAGGGCCACTCCCTGCAGACCCAGAGTCAACTCCTACAACTATCAGAACCGGAGGTTGTTTCACAGCCGCAAGTCTCACCTGTTAAGCAAATTGATCCCCCTTGTCAGGAAAGACATTATCCCACAAGAGTAAGAAAGCTTCCACAGCAATTAAACTTTTAGGCCAGAATGGGGACAGTTTAAGATTTTACAATGCTGTGGATGTCTACATAGTAGTTGTATTATATGGCATACAGTCTATATAATTGAGATGCATTCTATATTGTTTTAGAGTTTATAGCTAAGGAGAAAGGAGAGTTGTGTATTTAATATTCCAGTAATATCTGACTAATGTATAATGTAATTGTTTGATTAAACATTCTTTGTCATTTAAATAATTCATTACGGGTTATATGTATGTGCATTGCATACATCATCACGCCATCATGCCATATGTGCGCATCTCACTAAAAGTAAGAACAAAACTAAGTCATGTTCTCCTGCGCTCCCGTCTTGTTGTTTGAAACTTGTTTTATGTTTTGGAGGCTATACCTAGGTCATTCCTCAGTCCATGGGAATTTATCCACCTTCATATACTTCAAGACCACCAACATCTCCTCTTTCATAGTGTAAGTATATTTCAATACAACACTCTTCATTTCTATGAATACCCTAGTTCCTATTACATACTCTCTAATACATACAGATGAGAAATATTCATTTAAGACCTTCTCTGTCTTGAGTAGCTCCACATGTAGATGACTAAATTGATGCTTAATTTGGTCCATTCTCTCCCTAGTTACCTTTTGGTCTTAATATGCATATAGAATTTCCTAGAATTCTTCATTATCTTATCTGCCAAAAATAGTTTGTGTCCTCTTTTGGTCCCACCTGGTTTGCCTCTTTATAATCTGCAACAGATTTGTTTAACACCAATTGCCCATACCTGACTGATGATTTATTCTTTTCCCTGACCAGAGCTGTAATATTGCTTGCCAAACAGGGATCCTATTGGAGGGTTAGGAAGGTAGGCAGAGGGGGTGGTGTGGCTCTACCGGTAAAGAATGGCATTAAATCAATAGAAAGGTATGACATGGGATCGGAAGGTGTTGAATTCTTGTGGCTGAGTTAAGAAACTGCAAGAGTAAAAGGACCCTGATGGCAGTTAGATACAGGCCTCCCAACAGTGGACCACAGATAACAACAGGAAATAGAAAAGGCAAGTCAAAAGGGCAATGTTATGATAGTCATGGGAGATTTTAACATGCAGGTTAATTGGGAAAATCAGGTTGGTAATGGATCTTAGGAGAGTGAGTTTGTTGAATGCCTAACAGGTGGGTTTTTAGAGCAGTTTGTCGTTGAGCCTTACTAGGGGATCATCTATACTGGATTGCGTGTTATGAAATGAACTGGAGGCTATTCAGGGGCTTAAGGTAAAAGAACCCTGAGGAACCAATGATCACAGCATGATTGAGTTCAACTTGAAATTTGATAGGGAGAAAGTAAAGTCTGATGTAGCAGTATTTCAGTGAGTAAGGAAAATTACAGTGGTATGAGAGAGGAGTTGGACAAAGTAAATTGGAAGGAGCTGCTGGCAGGTTTGTCAACAGAGCAGCAATGGCGTGCGTTTCTGCGAAAATGAGGAAGATACAGGACACGTGTATTCCAAAAGTGAAAAAATACTCAAATGGCAAAATAGTACAACAGTGGCTAACAAGGGAAGTCAAAGCTAATGTAAAAACAAAAGGGAAGACATACAACAAAGCAAAAATTAGTGGGGAGATGGAGGATTGGGAAGTTTTTAAATCCTACAGAAAGCAACGAAAAGAATCATTAGAAGGGAAAAGATGAAATATGAAAGCAAGCTAGCAAATAATATCGAAGTGGATAGTAAGGGCTTTTTCAAGTATGTAAAAAATAAAAGAGAGATGAGAGTGCATATAGGACCGCTAGAAAATGAGGCAGAAGAAATAATAATGGGGGACAAGGAGATGGCAGATGAACTAAATGACTATTTTGCATCAGTCTTCACTGTGGAAGACACTAGCAATGTGCTGGATGTTGTAGTGTGTAAAGGAAGAGAAGTGGGTGCAATTACTGTTACAAAGGAGAAGGTGCTCAAAAAACTTAAAGGCCTAAAAGTACATAAGTCACTCAGACCAGATCAACTGCACCCTAGGGTTCTGAAAGATGTAGCATTAGAGATCATGTTGGCATTATAAAGGATCTTTCAAAAATCATTGGACTCTGGCATGGTACCAGAGGACTGGAAAATTGCAAATGTTACTCCACTCTTTAAGAAAGGAAGAAGGCAGCAGAAAGGAAATTATAGGCCAGTTAGCCTAACCTCGATGGTTGGGAAGAAGTTCGAGTCAATTGTTAAGGATGAGGTGATGGAGTACTTGGTGTCACAGGACAAGATAGTACCAAGTCAGCATGGTTTCCTTCAGGGAAAATAACCCTGCCTGCTGAACCTGTTGGAATTCTTTGAGGAGATTACAAGTAGGATAGATCAAGGGTCCCCAAACTTTTTTGCACCGCGGACCG
Source organism: Mobula birostris (assembly GCF_030028105.1). Taxonomy (NCBI): domain Eukaryota; kingdom Metazoa; phylum Chordata; class Chondrichthyes; order Myliobatiformes; family Myliobatidae; genus Mobula; species Mobula birostris. The sequence continues at coordinate 88,852,428 of NC_092376.1, read as the reverse complement.
TTTCATTATCAACAATATTCTGGCGGACCGGCTGACCAGGGGGGTGTGAGCTAGTGTTGCTAATGGACAAGACATCAAATACGTTGTGTTTACCCTGAGACTACAATTACCATGAAGCCTTACACGGGCACCTGTATACACATGCGTGACTTGCGGATGCGTGTACGTGCCGATTTTTTTTCTACAAATCGTTTTTGGCGATTCTGTTTGGGGGGGGGAGGTGTTAATCACGACCGGAATATAGAAGATCATTCAACTATAAGTCACTTTTTAGTGGCTAATACACTCAATTTCATTTCTAAAAGGGTTTATCTAACGAATTTAGTATTAAACACACTGCGCATACTTTTCTTGCATGAATATAGTGATAAGTCAATTACTGTATAAGTCACTTACAAGTCAATAGCATCATAACATTTTAAGTAACGTTTGGATATTAAACACACAGCACATATTTTCCCCGTATGAACATCTAAAATCATTGCAATGCACTAATATCGCTGAATCAGTAGGAGCCCTGGGCTTGTTTCCCTGCAACAAGACGGTGCCATCGAGGGATGATGGAAAACAGTGATACTCGAAGGGGGTTCCTTATGTCCAGTCTATTCCGTAATTTAGTTTTCGTTGCATTCATTGCAGAAAAACCCGCTTTGCAGGGATATGATGTTGGAGATGGAAGCAATGTTTTCAGTGCTTTCATGGCTGTCTCAGGATATTCAGCCTTGACTTTGATCCAGAATGCCGGCAGAGATGTTACGTTAAGCATACTTTTCAGCCCGTTGTCATTTGCAAGCTCGAGGAGTTGATCTTCTTCCCGCGCTGACATGGATGACACGTGCGTAATGACCTTGTGTGCCTTCAAGCTCAACAGGGCGTGACGGGAATGAGAAAAGGTGCAGCTGACTCATACCATTTTCTCAAGGCCCGGTAGTACATGCTTTGCGGCCTTGTACCTGTCCGCGGCCCGGTAGTTGGAGACCGCTGGGATAGATAAAGGGGATGCAATGGATGTTGTATATTTGGACTTTCAGAAGGCCTTTAACATGGTGCCACACATAAGGCTGCTTACCAAGTTAAGGGCCCATGGTACGACAGGAAAGTTACTAACATGTTTGGAGCATTAGCTGATTAGAAGAAGGCAGCAAATTGGAATAAAGGATCCTTGTCTGGCTGGCTGCCAGTGACTAGTTTTGGGACCATTTCTTTTATGCTGTATATCAATGATTTATATGTTGAAATAGTTGGCTTTGTCGCCAAGTTTGCAGATGATACGAAGATTGGCGGAGGGGCAGGTAGTGTTGAGGAAACAGGTGGGATGCAGAAGGGCTTATACAGATTAGGACAATGGACAAGAAAGTGGCAATATTATGAAATATAATGTTGGAAAATGCATGGTCATACACTCTGGTAGTAGAAATAATTGTGCAGACTATTTTCTAAACAGGGAGAAAATCCAAAAATCTGAGATGCAAAGGGACTTGGGAGTGCTTGTGCAGAACACCCTAAAGGTTAACTTGCAGATTGAGTCATTGGTGAGGAAGGCAAATGCAACGGTAGCATTTATTTCAAGAGGTCTAGAATACAAGAGCATGGATGTGATGCTGAGGCTTTATAAGACAGTGGCGAGGCCTCATCTTGAGTGTTGTGAACAGTTTTGGGCTCCTCATCTTAGAAGAGATGTGTTGGCATTGGAGAGGATCCAGAGGAGGTTCACAAGGATGATTCCAGGAATGAAAGGGTTATCACATGAGGAAAGTTTGATGGCTCCGGATCTATATTCACTGGAACTTAGAAGGATGAAGAGGGATCTCATTAAGATCTTTAGAATGTTGGAAGGCCTAGACAGAGTACATGTGGAAAGGATGTTTCCCATTATGGGAGAGTCTAGGATAAGAGGATACAGTCTCAGATAGAGGGCCAGCCATTCAAAACAGAGATGCGGAGAAATTTATTTAGCCACATCTGCTGTGATCCATATGATTTTGTGATCTGCTTCAGTCATACTATACAGTTGCAGGCATGACAGCTCACCTTTGTCAGACTCTGTGTTGTCTGATTCAGTTTCACATTTAGCCACTTTATGCATTTGTTTATTTTTGTGTTAAAAACTTCTCCCTCTATGTGGTTTACTCTCTTTGCATGTGTTTTTTTATCTCACTTGCACACTCCCTCTCTCTCTGTGACCTTGTCTGTGACATTTTGCAAACTTTTTCTTTGAACCAACAGTCATTTGCCTTTCAAGATGGCTCTTTAGAACAGCTTGTGGTTGAGCCCACAAAGGTAAAGGAAATTCTGGATTGGGTATTGTGTAATGAAACAGTTTTGATGAGGGAGCTTAAAGTAGAGGAACAGTTAAGAGAAAGCAATCATAATAGGATAGAATTAACCCTGCAGTTTGTGAAGGAAAAGCTAAAATCAGACACATCAGTATTACAGTGGAGTAAAAGGAATTACTGAGGAATGAGAGAGGAGCAGGGGTCTGTGTTGGGATGGCTATTTTCATGTTGTATTTTAATGATTTGGATGATGTAATAAATGGTTTTGTGGCTAAACTTTCAGACAATACAAAGGAAGATGAAGAATGAGTAGTATTGAGGAAGCAGGGAACCTGCAGACTGACTTGGACATATTAGGGGAATGAGCACAGAAGTAAAATATAGTGTAGAGAAGTGTATGGTCATGTAGAAAGAATAAAGATGCCAACTATTTTGTAAATGTATATCTGTTCTAGGACCTCTGCTTTTTTTGCTTTTTATAAATTACTTAGATTATGAAGTTGAAGGGTGGGCTAGTAATTCTTCAGCTGACAAATATTGCTGGTATTGTGGATAGTGTAGTCATATGTTACAATATGATATTAATAGGATGCAGAGCTGATCTAAGGAGTGGCTGATTGAGTTCAATCTGAAAAATGTGTATAGTGATACAGTTTGGAAAGTCAAACTTGAAGGCAGAATACAGTGTTAAGGGCATGATTTTTGGCAGGGTATCAGAGGTATCTTAGATTCCACATCCATAGATGCAGCGCAAGTTTGTAAGCTGGTTCAGAATGTGTATGGTGTGTAACACTTCTTTCGTCAGGAGACTTTGTTCAATAATTAGGAGGCAATGTTGCAGCTCTATAAAAACTCTGGATAGATCACACTTGGAGTATTGTGTTATGTTTTGGTCACCTCATGAGAGGAACAATGTGAAAGCTTTAGCAAGAGTACAGAGGAGATTTACCAGAATGCTGCTGGATTAGGAAGACTGTCTTATAAGGAAAGTTTTGAGTGTGATAGGCCTTTTCTCTTTGCAGAGAAGGAAGATGAGATGTTATTTGAAAGGGGGGAGGTAAGGCATCAGTGGGAGGTGATAGGCAGGTGAGAAGAAGGGAAGAGGTAAGAGGGGAGCCAGAATGGTGAATGGAAAAAGAAGGGTGAGCTGGGAGATGTTTCTCGAGACAATTACCAGCACCAGTGCAGCCTCCCTCCCATTCATGAGACCCGAAATAGATTGGAGGACTACTTCTTTGCTCCATCCACTGCAGGCGGAATTTTCCAGTGCCACTAATTTCAATTCAAGTTCCCAATTCCATTCTGACATGTCACTTCAAACCTCCTCTGTTGCCATGACGAGGCCACTCTCAGGTTGAGGAGCAACACTTCATATTCTAAATAAGTATTCTCTTCCTTGATGGCATGAACATCAATCCCTCTAACTTCCGGTAATATATCCCCCCTTCCACATCTTCCTTTTACCATTCGCTATACTGGTTCCCTTCTCACCCCTTCTCTTCTCCTCAGCAGCCCATCAGCTCTGTCTGCTGCCCTTCCTCCTACCCTTTCTTTCATGGTGAACTATCCTCTCCTATCAGATTACTTCTTCAGCTTTTATCTTTTCTAACTGTGACTACCCAGCTTCTTACCTCATTCTCCCTCCTACCCCATCTACATTCCCCACTCACCTGGTTTCACCTCTCAGCTGCTAGCTTGTAATCCTTTCCTTCCCTGCACTTCCGTATTCTAGCTTCTGCCTCCTTCCTTTCCATTCCTAATGAAAGACCTCATCCCAAAATGTCAACTGTTTATTCCCCCCATAGATGCTGTCTGACTTGTTGAGTTCCTTCAGTGTTTTGTTTGTGTTGCTGAGTGAAGTCACCGTTTGTGATCTAATTTCTGTCAAACCTGTGTTGCTAATTCAGCCCTCTACCTTCAGTTAATGACTGGCTAGAGTCATACTTATGAGCAAACAATCATTGTAAAAATCATTTAAGAGTAATAATGATTGGCAATCTTCAGATGAAGTTCAGAAAATGACAAATCAGAGTCCATAAGTTAACTGGCTAGGGCAGAAATGGATGGAGCAGAGAGGACTACAGATTCTCAGGAAGAACTGACAGCTGCTTTATTAGAGTATTGAAAATACGTTCTGAAAGGCATTGCTGAGGTACACAAGGGGGTCTTTTACTGGTTACAGAGTTACACAAGGGGTCTTTTACTGGTTACAGAGTTACACAAGGGGGCTTTTTACTGGTTACAGAGTTACACAAGGGTCTTTTACTGGTTCAAACAACAGGAAATCTGCAGATGCTGGAAATAACAAGCAACACAAATAAAAGTTGCTGGTGAACGCAGCAGGCCAGGCAGCATCTATAGGAAGAGGTACAGTTGACGTTTCAGGCCTAGACCCTTCATCACGACTTTTACTGCTTACACAGTTACACAAGGGGGTCTTTTACTGGTTACAGAGTTACACGAGGGATCTTTTACTGGTTACAGAGTTACACAAGGGTTTTTTTCTGGTTACAGAGTTAGACAAGGGGGCTTTTACTGGTTACAGAGTTACACAAGGAGCCTTTTACTGGTTACAGAGTTACACATGGGTCTTTTACTCGTTACAGAGTTACACAAGGGGTTTTTTACTGGTTACACAGTTACACAAGAGTCTTTTACTGTTTACAGAGTTACACAAGGTGGGCTTTTACTGGATACAGAGTTATACAAGGTGGGCTTTTACTGGTTACACAGTTATACAAGGGTATTTTATGCATTACAGTGTTACACACGAGAGTATTTTGCTGGTTACAGCTTTACACAAGGGAGTATTTTACCTGTTTATCGAGTTAAACATGGGGTATTTTAACTGGATACAGAATTACACATGGGACTTTTACTGGTTACAGAGTTACACAAGGGGTTTTTACTGGTTACACAGTTACACAAGGGGGTCTTTTACTAGTTAGAGAGTTACACGAGGGGTCCTTTACTGGTTACAGAGTTAAACAAAGGGGGCTTTTACTAGATACAGAGATAAACAAAAGGGGCTTTTACTGGTTACAGAGTTACGCAAGTGTCTTTTATTGGTTACAGAGTTACACAAGGGGTCTTTTACTAGTTACAGATTTACACAAGGGGGTCTTTTACTGTTTACACAAGGGGGTCTTTTACTGTTTACACAGTTACACAAGTGGGTCTTTTACTGGTTACAGAGTTACACAAGGGTTTTTTTATTGCTTACACAGTTAGACAAGGTTGTCTTTTAATAGGTAAGGTTAAACGAGGGGTCCTTTACTGGTTACAGTGTTAAACAAAGGGGGCTTTTACTGGTTAGAGAGCTACACACGGGGGGCTTTTACCAGTTACAGAGTTACACAAGGGTCTTTTTACTGGATACACAATTACAAAAGAGGGTCTTTTACTAGTTAAAGAGTTACACGAGGGGTCCTTTACTGGTTACAGAGTTACACAAGGGAGCTTTTACTAGTTACAGATTTACACAAGGAGTCTTTTACTGATTACAGAGTTACACAAGGGGGTCTTTTACTGATTACAGAGTTACACGAGGGGTCCTTTACTGGTTACAGAGTTACACAAGGCAGCTTTTACTGGTTACAGAGTTACATGAGGGGGCTTTTACTGGTTACAGAGTTATACAAGGGTAATTTACGCATTACAGTGTTACACAAGAGAGTATTTTGCTGGTTACAGCTTTACACAAGGAAGTATTTTACCTTTTTACCGAGTTAAACAAGGGTTATTTTAACTGGTTACAGAGTTACACATGGGTCTTTTACTGGATACAGAGTTACACAAGGGTCTTTTACTGGTTACACAGTTACCAAGGGGGCTTTTACTAGTTAAAGAGTTACACGAGGGGTCCTTTACAGGTTACAGAGTTAAACGCGGGCCTTTAAAAGGGGGCCTTTACTGATTACAGAGTTACGCAAGTGTCTTTTACTGGTTACAGATTTACAAAAGGGGGCTTTTACTAGTTACAGATTTATGCAAGGGGGCTTTTACGGGTTACAGAGTTACACATGGGTTTTTTTTACTTCTTACACAGTTACACATGGGTGTCCTTTACTAGTTAAAGAGTTACACGAGGGGTCCTTTACTGGTTACAGAGTTACACGAGGGGTCCTTTACTGGTTACAGAGTAAAACAAAGGGGGCTTTTACTAGGTACAGAGTTAAACAAAGGGGGCTTTTACTGGTTACAGAGTTACACAAGTGTCGTTCACTGGTTACAGAGTTACACAAGACGGCTTTTACTAGTTAGATTTATACAAGGGGGTCTTTTACGGTTTACACGGTTACACAAGGTGGTCTTTTACTGGTTACAGAGCTACACAAGGGGTTTTTTACTGCTTACACAGTTAGACAAGGTTGTCTTTTACTAGGTAAGGTTAAACGAGGGGTCCTTTACTGGTTACAGTGTTAAACAAAGGGGACTTTTACTAGTTAGAGAGTTACACACGGGGGGCTTTTACCAGTTACAGAGTTACACAAGTGTCTTTCACTGGTTACAAAGTTACACAAGTGGGCTTTTACTGGTTACAGAGTTACAGAAGGGTCTTTTTACTGGATACACAATTACAAAAGGGGGTCTTTTACTAGTTAAAGAGTTACACGAGGGGTCCTTTACTGGTTACAGAGTTACACAAGGGGGCTTTTACTAGTTACAGATTTATACAAGGGGGCATTTACTGGTTACAGGGTTACCCACGGGGGGCTCTACTGGTTACACAGTTACACAAGGGGGTCTTTTACTAGTTACAGATTTACACAAGGAGTCTTTTACTGGTTACAGAGTTACACAAGAGTCTTATACTGTTTACAGAGTTACACAGGGGTCTTTTACTGGATACACAGTTACACAAGGGGGTCTTTTACTGATTACAGAGTTACACAAGTGGTCGTTTACTGGTTACAGAGTTACACTAGGGGTCCTTTACTGGTTACAGAGTTACACAAGGCACCTTTTACTGGTTACAGATTTACATGAGGGGGCTTTTACTGGTTACAGAGTTAGACAAGGGTATTTTACGCATTACAGTGTTACACAAGAGAGTACTTTGCTGGTTACAGCTTTACACGAGGGAGTATTTTACCTTTTTACCGAGTTAAACAAGGGTTATTTTAACTGGTTACAGAGTTACACATGGGTCTTTTACTGGATATAGAGTTACACAAGGGTCTTTTACTGGTTACATAGTTACCAAGGGGGACCTTTGCTAGTTAAAGGGTTACACGAGGGGTCCTTTACTGGTAACAGTGTTAAACACGGGCCCTTTACTGGCTACTGAGTTAAACAAAGGGGGCCTTTACTGATTACAGAGTTACGCAAGTGTCTTTTACTGGTTACAGATTTACACAAGTGGGCTTTTACTAGTTACAGATTTATACAAGGGGGCTTTTACTCGTTACAGAGTTAAACAAGTGGTTTTTTACTGCTTACACAGTTACACAAGGTAATCTTTTACTTGTTAAAGTGTTACAGGAGGGGTGCTTTACTGGTTACAGAGTTAAACAAAGGGGGCTTTTACTGGTTACAGAGTTACGCAAGTGTCTTTTATTGGTTAAAGAGTTACATAAGGGGGCTTTTACTAGTTACAGATTTATACAAGGGGGTCTTTTACGGGTTACAAAGTTACACAAGGGATCTTTTACTGGTTACAGAGTTACACAAGGGGGTTGTTACTGGTTACACAATTACACAAGGGGTTCTTTTACTTGTTAAAGAGTTACATGAGGGGTCCTTTTCTGGTTACGCAGTTACACAAGGGGGGCTTTTACTATTTCAGAGTTACACAAGGGGTCTTTTACTGGTTACAGAGATACATGAGAGGTTCTTAACTGGTTACAGAGATACACAAGGGGGCTTTTACTAGTTACAGAGTTACACAAGGAGTTTTTTACTGGTTACAGAGTTACACAAGGGTCTTTTACTGGTTACACAGTCACACAAGTGGGTCTTTTACTGGTTACAGGGTTACACGAAGGGGGTTTTACTGGTTACAGAGTTACACAAGGATCTTTTACTGTTTACAGAGTTACACAAGGGGGGCTTTTACTGGTTACAGAGTTACACATGGGTCTTTTACTGGTTACACAGTTACACAAGGGGGACTTTTACTGGTTACAGAGTTATGCAAGGGGTCTTTTACTGGTTACAGAGTTACATGAGGGGTCCTTCACTGTTTACTGAGTTACACAAGGGGGGCTTTATTGGTTACAGAGTTACGCAAGTGTCTTTTACTGGTTACAGAATTACACAAGGGGGCTTTTACTTTTTACAGATTTATACAAGGGGACTTGTACTAGATACAGAGTTACACAAGGGGGCTTTTACTAGTTACAGAGTTACACAAGGAGCTTTTTACTGGTTACAGAGTTACACAAGGTCTTTTACTGTTTAAGGAGTTATACAAGGTGGGCTTTTACTGGTTACAGTGTTATGTAAGGTTATTTTACGCGTTACAGTGTTACACAAGGGAATATTTTGCTGGTTACAGCTTTACACAAGGGAGTATTTTACGTGTTTACTGAGTTAAACAAGGGGTATTTTACTAGTATTAGAGTTACACAAGGGTTTTTTTTACAGGTTACAGAGTTATACGAGGGCTCCTTAACTGGTTACGTGTAACAGAAGGAGTCTTTTACTGGTTACAGAGTTACATAAGGGCCTTTTACTGTTTAAGGAGTTATACAGGGGTCTTTTACTGGTTACAGTTACACAAGGGGGTCTTTTACTGATTACAGTGTTACAGGAGGGGGCTTTTACTGGTTTCTCAGTTACACAAGGGGGTCTTTTACTGGTTACAAAGTTACACAAGGGATGTTTTACTGGTTACAGAGTTACACGAGGAGTCCTTTACTGGTCACAGAGTTACACGAGGGTCCTTTACTGGTTACAGATTTAAACAAAGGGGTCTTTTGCTGGTTGCATAGTCACACAAGGGGGTCTTTTACTGGTTACAGAGTTACACAAGGGATGTTTTACTGGTTAGAGTTACACGAGGAGTCCTTTACTGGTTACAGCGTTACACGAGGTTCCTTTACTGGTTACAGAGATACACGAGGGTCCTTTACTGGTTACAGAGATACACGAGAGGTTCTTAACCGGTTACAGAGTTACACGAGGGTCCTTTACTGGTTACAGAGATACACGAGGGTCCTTTACTGGTTACAGAGATACACAAGAGGTTCTTAACCAGTTACAGAGGTACACAAGGGGGCTTTTACTAGTTACAGTGTTACACAAGGAGTCTTTTACTGGTTACAGAGTTACACAAGAGTCTTTTACTGTTTACAGAGTTACACAGGGGTCTTTTAATGGATACACAGTTACACAAGGGGTTCCTTTACTGATTACAGAGTTACACAAGGCGGCTTTTACTGGTTACAGAGTTACATGAGGGGGCTTTTACTGGTTACAGAGTTATACAAGGGTATTTTACTGTTTACAGAGTTACACAAGGGGGGCTTTTACTGGTTACAGAGTTACACATGGGTCTTTTACTGGTTACACAGTTACACAAGGGGTCTTTTACTGGTTACAGAGTTACACAAGGGGGTTGTTACTGGTTACACAATTACACAAGGGGTTCTTTTACTTGTTAAAGAGTTACATGAGGGGTCCTTTTCTGGTTACGCAGTTACACAAGGGGGGCTTTTACTATTTCAGAGTTACACAAGGGGTCTTTTACTGGTTACAGAGATACATGAGAGGTTCTTAACTGGTTACAGAGATACACAAGGGGGCTTTTACTAGTTACAGAGTTACACAAGGAGTTTTTTACTGGTTACAGAGTTACACAAGGGTCTTTTACTGGTTACACAGTCACACAAGTGGGTCTTTTACTGGTTACAGGGTTACACGAAGGGGGTTTTACTGGTTACAGAGTTACACAAGGATCTTTTACTGTTTACAGAGTTACACAAGGGGGGCTTTTACTGGTTACAGAGTTACACATGGGTCTTTTACTGGTTACACAGTTACACAAGGGGGACTTTTACTGGTTACAGAGTTATGCAAGGGGTCTTTTACTGGTTACAGAGTTACATGAGGGGTCCTTCACTGTTTACTGAGTTACACAAGGGGGGCTTTATTGGTTACAGAGTTACGCAAGTGTCTTTTACTGGTTACAGAATTACACAAGGGGGCTTTTACTTTTTACAGATTTATACAAGGGGACTTGTACTAGATACAGAGTTACACAAGGGGGCTTTTACTAGTTACAGAGTTACACAAGGAGCTTTTTACTGGTTACAGAGTTACACAAGGTCTTTTACTGTTTAAGGAGTTATACAAGGTGGGCTTTTACTGGTTACAGTGTTATGTAAGGTTATTTTACGCGTTACAGTGTTACACAAGGGAATATTTTGCTGGTTACAGCTTTACACAAGGGAGTATTTTACGTGTTTACTGAGTTAAACAAGGGGTATTTTACTAGTATTAGAGTTACACAAGGGTTTTTTTTACAGGTTACAGAGTTATACGAGGGCTCCTTAACTGGTTACGTGTAACAGAAGGAGTCTTTTACTGGTTACAGAGTTACATAAGGGCCTTTTACTGTTTAAGGAGTTATACAGGGGTCTTTTACTGGTTACAGTTACACAAGGGGGTCTTTTACTGATTACAGTGTTACAGGAGGGGGCTTTTACTGGTTTCTCAGTTACACAAGGGGGTCTTTTACTGGTTACAAAGTTACACAAGGGATGTTTTACTGGTTACAGAGTTACACGAGGAGTCCTTTACTGGTCACAGAGTTACACGAGGGTCCTTTACTGGTTACAGATTTAAACAAAGGGGTCTTTTGCTGGTTGCATAGTCACACAAGGGGGTCTTTTACTGGTTACAGAGTTACACAAGGGATGTTTTACTGGTTAGAGTTACACGAGGAGTCCTTTACTGGTTACAGCGTTACACGAGGTTCCTTTACTGGTTACAGAGATACACGAGGGTCCTTTACTGGTTACAGAGATACACGAGAGGTTCTTAACTGGTTACAGAGATACACAAGGGGGCTTTTACTAGTTACAGAGTTACACAAGGAGTTTTTTACTGGTTACAGAGTTACACAAGGGTCTTTTACTGGTTACACAGTCACACAAGTGGGTCTTTTACTGGTTACAGGGTTACACGAAGGGGGTTTTACTGGTTACAGAGTTACACAAGGATCTTTTACTGTTTACAGAGTTACACAAGGGGGGCTTTTACTGGTTACAGAGTTACACATGGGTCTTTTACTGGTTACACAGTTACACAAGGGGGACTTTTACTGGTTACAGAGTTATGCAAGGGGTCTTTTACTGGTTACAGAGTTACATGAGGGGTCCTTCACTGTTTACTGAGTTACACAAGGGGGGCTTTATTGGTTACAGATTTACGCAAGTGTCTTTTACTGGTTACAGAATTACACAAGGGGGCTTTTACTTTTTACAGATTTATACAAGGGGACTTGTACTAGATACAGAGTTACACAAGGGGGCTTTTACTAGTTACAGAGTTACACATAGAGCTTTTTACTGGTTACAGGGTTACACAAGGTCTTTTACTGTTTAAGGAGTTATACAAGGTGGGCTTTTACTGGTTACAGTGTTATATAAGGTTATTTTACACGTTACAGTGTTACACAAGGGAATATTTTGCTGGTTACAGCTTTACACAAGGGAGTATTTTACGTGTTTACTGAGTTAAACAAGGGGTATTTTACTAGTTTTAGAGTTACACAAGGGTTTTTTTCACAGGTTACAGAGTTATACGAGGGCTCCTTAACTGGTTACGTGTAACAGAAGGAGTCTTTTACTGGTTACAGAGTTACATAAGGGCCTTTTACTGTTTAAGGAGTTATACAGGGGTCTTTTACTGGTTACACAGTTACACAAGGGGGTCTTTTACTGATTACAGAGTTACACGAGGGGGCTTTTACTGGTTTCTCAGTTACACAAGGGGGTCTTTTACTGGTTACAAAGTTACACAAGGGATGTTTTACTGGTTACAGAATTACACGAGGAGTCCTTTACTGGTCACAGAGTTACACGAGGAGTCCTTTACTAGTTACAGAGTTACACGAGGTTCTTTTACTGGTTACAGAGATACACGAGGGTCCTTTACTGGTTACAGAGATACACGAGAGGTTCTTAACCGGTTACAGAGTTACACGAGGGTCCTTTACTGGTTACAGAGTAAAACAAAGGGGGCTTTTACTAGATACAGTGTTAAACAAAGGGGGCTTTCACTGGTTACAGAGTTACACAAGTGTCGTTCACTGGTTACAGAGTTACACAAGTGGGCTTTTACTGGTTACAGAGTTACACAAAGGTCTTTTTACTGGATACACAATTACAAAAGGGGGTCTTTTACTAGTTAAAGAGTTACACCAGGGGTCCTTTACTGGTTACAGAGTTACACAAGGGGTCTTTCACTAGTTACAGATTTATACAAGTGGGCATTTACTGGTTACAGAGTTACCCACGGGGAGCTTTTACTGGTTACACAGTTACACAAGGGGGTCTTTTACTAGTTACAGATTTACAGAAGGGCTCTTTTACCTGTTATAGGGATACATGAGAGGTCCTTAACTGGTTACAGAGTTACACAAGGGGGCTTTTACTAGTAACAGAGTTACACAAGGAGTCTTTTACTGGTTACAGAGTTACACAAGGGTCTTTTACTGTTTACAAAGTTACACAGGGGTCTTTTACTGGATACACAGTTACACAAGGGGGTCTTTTACTGATTACAGAGTTACACAAGTGGTCTTTACCTGGTTACAGTGTTACACTAGGTGTCCTTTACTGGTTACAGAGTTACACAAGGTGCCTTTTACTGCTTACAGAGTTACATGAGGGGGCTTTTACTGGTTACAGAGTTATACAAGGGTATTTTACGCATTACAGTTTTACACAAGGGAGTACTTTACTGGTTACAGCTTTACACAGGGAGTATTTTACCTTTTTACCAAGTTAAACAAAGGTTATTTTAACTGGTTACAGAGTTACACATAGGTCTTTTACTGGTTACAGAGTTAAACAAAGGGGGCCTTTACTGTTTACAGAGTTACGCAAGTGTCTTTTACTGGTTACAGAGTTACAAAAGGGGGCTTTTACTAAGTACAGATTTATACAAGGGGGCTTTTACGGGTTACAGAGTTACACGTGGGTTTTTTTACTTCTTACACAGTTACACATGGGGATCTTTTACTAGTTAAAGAGTTTCACGAGGGGTCCTTTACTGGTTACAGAGTTACACAAGGGGTCTTTTACTGGTTACAGAGTTACACAAGGGATCTTTTACTGGTTACAGAGTTACACAAGGGGGTTGTTACTGGTTACACAATTACACAAGGGGTTCTTTTACTTGTTAAAGAGTTAGACAAGGGGTCTTTTACTGGTTACAGAGATACACGAGAGGTTCTTAACTGGTTACAGAGTTACACAAGGGGGCTTTTACTAGTTACAGAGTTACAGAAGGAGTCTTTTACTGGTTACAGAGTTACACAAGGGTCTTTTACTGATTACACAGTTACACAAGTGGGTCTTTTACTGGTTACAGAGTTACACGAGGGGGCTTTTACTGGTTTCACAGTTACACAAGGTGGTCTTTTACTGGTTACAGAGTTACACAAGGGTTTTTTTTACTGCTTACACAGTTATACAAGGTTGTCTTTTACTAGATAAAGTTACATGAGGGGTCCTTTACTGGTTACAGTGTTAAACAAAGGGGGCTTTTGCTAGTTAGAGAGTTACACACGGGGGGCTTTTATCAGTTACAGAGTTACACAAGTGTCTTTCACTGGTTACAGAGTTACACAAGTGGGCCTTTACTGGTTACAGAGTTACAGAAGGGTCTTTTTACTGGATACACAATTACAAAAGGGGGTCTTTTACTAGTTAAAGAGTTACACGAGGGGTCCTTTACTGGTTACAGAGTTACACAAGGGGTCTTTTACTAGTTACAGATTTATACAAGGGGGCATTTACTGGTTACAGAGTTACCCACGGGGAGCTTTTACTGGTTACACAGTTACACAAGGGGGTCTTTTACTAGTTACAGATTTACAGAAGGGCTCTTTTACCTGTTATAGGGATACATGAGAGGTCCTTAACTGGTTACAGAGTTACACAAGGGGTCCTTTACTGGTTACAGAGTACAACAAAGGGTGCTTTTACTAGGTACAGAGTTAAACAAAGGTGGCTTTTACTGGTTACAGAGTTACGCAAGTGTCTTTTACTGGTTACAGAGTTACACACGGGGGGCTTTTACTTGTTACACAGTTAAACAAGGGGGTCTTTTACTAGTTACAGATTTACACAAGGGGTCTTTTACTGGTTACAGAGATGCAGGAGAGGTCCTTAACTGGTTACAGAGTTACACAAGGGGGCTTTTACTGGTTTCACAGTTACACAAGGGGGCTTTTACTATTTACAGATTTATACAAGGGGGCTTTTCCTGGTTACAGAGTTACCAAGGGGGCTTTTACTAGTTACAGAGTTAAACAAGGGTTATTTTAACTGGTTACAGAGTTACACAAGGGTCTTTTACTGGTTACACAGTTACACACAGGGATCTTTTACTGTTTACAGAGTTACACAAGGGTTTTTTTACTGGTTACACAATTACACAAGGGGTATTTTAACTGGTTACAGAATTACACATGGGTCTTTTATGGATACAGAGTTACACAAGGGTCTTTTACTGGTTACACAGTTACCAAGGGGGACTTTTACTAGTTAAAGAGTTACACGAGGGGTCTTTTACAGGTTACAGAGTTAAACACGGGCCCTTTAATGGTTACAGAGTTAAACAAAGGGGGCCTTTACTGATTACAGAGTTACGCAAGGTCTTTTACTGGTTACAGAGTTACAAAAGGGGGCTTTTACTAGTTACAGATTTATACAACGGTGCTTTTACGGGTTACAGAGTTACACATGTTTTTTTTTACTTCTTACACAGTTACACATGGGGGTCTTTTACTAGTTAAAGAGTTACACGAGGGGTCCTTTACTGGTTACAGAGTTACACGAGGGGTCCTTTACTGGTTACAGAGTAAAACAAAGGGGGCTTTTACTAGCTACAGAGTTAAACAAAGGGGGCTTTTACTGGTTACAGAGTTACACAAGTGTCGTTCACTGGTTACAGAGTTACACAAGACGGCTTTTACTAGTTAGGTTTATACAAGGGGGTCTTTTACTGGTTACACAGTTACACAAGGTGGTCTTTTACTGGTTACAGAGTTACACAAGGGGTTTTTTACTGCTTACACAGTTAGACAAGGTTGTCTTTTACTAGATAAGGTTACACGAGGTGTCCTTTACTGGTTACAGTGTTAAACAAAGGGGGCTTTTACTAGTTAGAGAGTTACACACGGGGGGTTTTTACCAGTTACAGAGTTACACAAGTGTCTTTCACTGGTTACAGAGTTACACAAGTGGGCTTTTACTGGTTACAGAGTTACAGAAGGGTCTTTTTACTCGATACACAATTACAAAAGGGGGTCTTTTACTAGTTAAAGAGTTACACGAAGGGTCCTTTACTGGTTACAGAGTTACACAAGGGGGCTTTTACTAGTTACAGATTTATACAAGGGGGCATTTACTGGTTACAGGGTTATCCACGGGGGGCTCTTACTGGTTACACAGTTACACAAGGGGGTATTTTACTAGTTACAGATTTACAGAAGAGCTCTTTTACCTGTTACAGGGATACACGAGAGGTCCTTAACTGGTTACAGATTTACACAAGGGGGCTTTTACTAGTTACAGAGTTACACAAGGAGTCTTTTACTGGTTACAGAGTTACACAAGAGTCTTATAGTGTTTACAGAGTAACACAGGGGTCTTTTACTGGATACACAGTTACACAAGTGGTCGTTTACTGGTTACAGAGTTACACTAGGGGTCCTTTACTGGTTACAGATTTACACAAGTGGGCTTTTACTAGTTACAGATTTATACAAGGGGGCTTTTACTCATTACAGAGTTAAACAAGTGTTTTTTTACTGCTTACACAGTTACACAAGGTAATCTTTTACTTGTTAAAGTGTTACAGGAGGGGTGCTTTACTGGTTACAGAGTTAAACAAAGGGGGCTTTTACTGGTTACAGAGTTACGCAAGTGTCTTTTATTGGTTAAAGAGTTACATAAGGGGGCATTTACTAGTTACAGATTTATACAAGGGGGTCTTTTACGGGTTACAGAGTTACACAAGGGATCTTTTACTGGTTAAAGAGTTACACAAGGGGGTTGTTACTGGTTACACAATTACACAAGGGGTTCTTTTACTTGTTAAAGAGTTACATGAGGGGTCCTTTACTGGTTACACAGTTACACAAGGGGTTCTTTTACTTGTTAAAGAGTTACACGAGGGGGCCTTTTACTGGTTACAGAGTTACACAAGGGGGCTTTTACTGGTTTCACAGTTACATGAGAGGGATTTTACTGTTTATAGAGTTACGTAAGTGTCTTTTACTGGTTATAGAGTTACACAAGGGGGCTTTTACTATTTACAGATTTATACAAGGGGGCTTTTACTGGTTACAGAGTTACCAAGGGGGTTTTTACTAGTTACGGAGTTACACAAGGGTCATTTACTGATTACAGTTACACAGGGTCTGTTACTGGTTACACAGTTACACACGGGGATCTTTTACTGTTTACAGAGTTACACAAGGGGTTTTTTACTGGTTACACAATTACACAAGGGGGTCTTTTACTAGTTAAAGAGTTACACGAGGGGTCCTTTACTGGTTGCAGAGTTACACGTGGTGTCCTTTACTGTTTACAGAGTTAAAGAAAGGGGGCTTTTACTTGTTACAGAGTTAAACAAAGTGGGCTTTTACTGGTTACAGAGATACGCAAGTGTCGTTTACTGGTTACAGAGTTACACAAGGAGGCTTTTACTTGTTACTGATTTATACAAGGGAACTTTTACTGGTTACAGAGGTACACACAGGGGGCTTTTACCAGTTACAGAGTTACACAAGGTGGCTTTTACTAGTTACAGAGTTACACGAGTAGCCTTTTACTGGTTACAGAGTTACACAAGGGTCTTTTACTGATTACACAGTTACACAAGGGGGTCCTTTACTATTACAGAGTTACACAAGGGGGCTTTTACTGTTTACAGAGTTACACAAGGGGTTTTTTACTGCTTACACAGTTAGACAAGGTTGTCTTTTACTAGATAAAGTTACATGAGGGGTCCTTTACTGGTTACAGAGTTAAACAAAGGGGGCTTTTACTAGTTAGAGAGTTACACACGGGGGGCTTTTACCAGTTGCAGAGTTACACAAGTGGGCTTTTACTGGTTACAGAGTTACAGAAGGGTCTTTTTACTGGATACACAATTACAAAAGGGGGTCTTTTACTAGTTAAAGAGTTACACGAGGGGTCCTTTACTGGTTACAGAGTTACTCAAGGGGGCTTTTACTAGTTACAGATTTATACAAGGGGGCATTTACTGGTTACAGAGTTACCCACGGGGGCTTTTACTGGTTACACAGTTACACAAGGGGGTCTTTTACTAGTTACAGATTTACAGAAGGGCTCTTTTACCTGTTATAGGGATACACGAGAGGTCCTTAACTGGTTACAGAGTTACACAAGGGGGCTTTTACTAGTAACAGAGTTACACAAGGAGTCTTTTACTGGTTACAGAGTTACACAGGGGTCTTTTACTGGATACACAGTTACACAAGGGGGTCTTTTACTGATTACAGAGTTACACAAGTGGTCTTTACCTGGTTACAGAGTTACACTAGTGGTCCTTTACTGGTTACAGAGTTACACAAGGCACCTTTTACTGGTTACAGAGTTACATGAGGGGGCTTTTACTGGTTACAGAGTTATACAAGTGTATTTTACGCATTACAGTGTTACACAAGAGAGTACTTTGCTGGTTACAGCTTTACACGAGGGAGTATTTTACCTTCTTACCGAGTTAAACAAGGGTTATTTTAACTGGTTACAGAGTTACACATAGGTCTTTTACTGGATACAGAGTTACACAAGGGTCTTTTACTGGTTACACAGTTACCAAGGGGGACTATTACTAGTTAAAGAGTTACACGACGGGTCCTTTACTGGTAACAGAGTTAAACGCGGGCCCTTTACTGGTTACAGAGTTAAACAAAGGGTGCCTTTACTGTTTACAGAGTTACGCAAGTGTCTTTTACTGGTTACAGAGTTACAAAAGGGGGCTTTTACTAGGTACAGATTTATACAAGGGGGCTTTTACGGGTTACAGAGTTACACGTGGGTTTTTTTTATTTCTTACACAGTTACGCATGGGGGTCTTTTACTAAGTTAAAGAGTTTCACGAGGGGTCCTTTACTGGTTACAGAGTTACACAAGGGGTCCTTTACTGGTTACAGAGTACAACAAAGGGTGCTTTTACTAGGTACAGAGTTAAACAAAGGTGGCTTTTACTGGTTACAGAGTTACGCAAGTGTCTTTTACTTGTTACAGAGTTACACAAGTGGCCTTTTACTAGTTACAGATTTATACAAGGGGGCTTTTACTCATTACAGAGTTAAACAAGTGTTTTTTTACTGCTTACACAGTTACACAAGGTAATCTTTAACTTGTTAAAGTGTTACAGGAGGGGTGCTTTACTGGTTACAGAGTTAAACAAAGGGGGCTTTTACTGGTTACAGAGTTACGCAAGTGTCTTTTATTGGTTAAAGAGTTACATAAGGGGGCATTTACTAATTACAGATTTATACAAGGGGGTCTTTTACGGGTTACAGAGTTACACAAGGGATCTTTTACTGGTTAAAGAGTTACACAAGGGGGTTGTTACTGGTTACACAATTACACAAGGGGTTCTTTTACTTGTTAAAGAGTTACATGAGGGGTCCTTTACTGGTTACACAGTTACACAAGGGGTTCTTTTACTTGTTAAAGAGTTACACGAGGGGGCCTTTTACTGGTTACAGAGTTACACAAGGGGGCTTTTACTGGTTTCACAGTTACATGAGAGGGATTTTACTGTTTATAGAGTTACGTAAGTGTCTTTTACTGGTTATAGAGTTACACAAGGGGGCTTTTACTATTTACAGATTTATACAAGGGGGCTTTTACTGGTTACAGAGTTACCAAGGGGGTTTTTACTAGTTACGGAGTTACACAAGGGTCATTTACTGATTACAGTTACACAGGGTCTGTTACTGGTTACACAGTTACACACGGGGATCTTTTACTGTTTACAGAGTTACACAAGGGGTTTTTTACTGGTTACACAATTACACAAGGGGGTCTTTTACTAGTTAAAGAGTTACACGAGGGGTCCTTTACTGGTTGCAGAGTTACACGTGGTGTCCTTTACTGTTTACAGAGTTAAAGAAAGGGGGCTTTTACTTGTTACAGAGTTAAACAAAGTGGGCTTTTACTGGTTACAGAGATACGCAAGTGTCGTTTACTGGTTACAGAGTTACACAAGGAGGCTTTTACTTGTTACTGATTTATACAAGGGAACTTTTACTGGTTACAGAGGTACACACAGGGGGCTTTTACCAGTTACAGAGTTACACAAGGTGGCTTTTACTAGTTACAGAGTTACACGAGTAGCCTTTTACTGGTTACAGAGTTACACAAGGGTCTTTTACTGATTACACAGTTACACAAGGGGGTCCTTTACTATTACAGAGTTACACAAGGGGGCTTTTACTGTTTACAGAGTTACACAAGGGGTTTTTTACTGCTTACACAGTTAGACAAGGTTGTCTTTTACTAGATAAAGTTACATGAGGGGTCCTTTACTGGTTACAGAGTTAAACAAAGGGGGCTTTTACTAGTTAGAGAGTTACACACGGGGGGCTTTTACCAGTTGCAGAGTTACACAAGTGGGCTTTTACTGGTTACAGAGTTACAGAAGGGTCTTTTTACTGGATACACAATTACAAAAGGGGGTCTTTTACTAGTTAAAGAGTTACACGAGGGGTCCTTTACTGGTTACAGAGTTACTCAAGGGGGCTTTTACTAGTTACAGATTTATACAAGGGGGCATTTACTGGTTACAGAGTTACCCACGGGGGCTTTTACTGGTTACACAGTTACACAAGGGGGTCTTTTACTAGTTACAGATTTACAGAAGGGCTCTTTTACCTGTTATAGGGATACACGAGAGGTCCTTAACTGGTTACAGAGTTACACAAGGGGGCTTTTACTAGTAACAGAGTTACACAAGGAGTCTTTTACTGGTTACAGAGTTACACAGGGGTCTTTTACTGGATACACAGTTACACAAGGGGGTCTTTTACTGATTACAGAGTTACACAAGTGGTCTTTACCTGGTTACAGAGTTACACTAGTGGTCCTTTACTGGTTACAGAGTTACACAAGGCACCTTTTACTGGTTACAGAGTTACATGAGGGGGCTTTTACTGGTTACAGAGTTATACAAGTGTATTTTACGCATTACAGTGTTACACAAGAGAGTACTTTGCTGGTTACAGCTTTACACGAGGGAGTATTTTACCTTCTTACCGAGTTAAACAAGGGTTATTTTAACTGGTTACAGAGTTACACATAGGTCTTTTACTGGATACAGAGTTACACAAGGGTCTTTTACTGGTTACACAGTTACCAAGGGGGACTATTACTAGTTAAAGAGTTACACGACGGGTCCTTTACTGGTAACAGAGTTAAACGCGGGCCCTTTACTGGTTACAGAGTTAAACAAAGGGTGCCTTTACTGTTTACAGAGTTACGCAAGTGTCTTTTACTGGTTACAGAGTTACAAAAGGGGGCTTTTACTAGGTACAGATTTATACAAGGGGGCTTTTACGGGTTACAGAGTTACACGTGGGTTTTTTTTATTTCTTACACAGTTACGCATGGGGGTCTTTTACTAAGTTAAAGAGTTTCACGAGGGGTCCTTTACTGGTTACAGAGTTACACAAGGGGTCCTTTACTGGTTACAGAGTACAACAAAGGGTGCTTTTACTAGGTACAGAGTTAAACAAAGGTGGCTTTTACTGGTTACAGAGTTACGCAAGTGTCTTTTACTTGTTACAGAGTTACACAAGTGGCCTTTTACTAGTTACAGATTTATACAAGGGGGCTTTTACTCATTACAGAGTTAAACAAGTGTTTTTTTACTGCTTACACAGTTACACAAGGTAATCTTTTACTTGTTAAAGTGTTACAGGAGGGGTGCTTTACTGGTTACAGAGTTAAACAAAGGGGGCTTTTACTGGTTACAGAGTTACGCAAGTGTCTTTTATTGGTTAAAGAGTTACATAAGGGGGCATTTACTAGTTACAGATTTATACAAGGGGGTCTTTTACGGGTTACAGAGTTACACAAGGGATCTTTTACTGGTTAAAGAGTTACACAAGGGGGTTGTTACTGGTTACACAATTACACAAGGGGTTCTTTTACTTGTTAAAGAGTTACATGAGGGGTCCTTTACTGGTTACACAGTTACACAAGGGGTTCTTTTACTTGTTAAAGAGTTACACGAGGGGGCCTTTTACTGGTTACAGAGTTACACAAGGGGGCTTTTACTGGTTTCACAGTTACATGAGAGGGATTTTACTGTTTATAGAGTTACGTAAGTGTCTTTTACTGGTTATAGAGTTACACAAGGGGGCTTTTACTATTTACAGATTTATACAAGGGGGCTTTTACTGGTTACAGAGTTACCAAGGGGGTTTTTACTAGTTACGGAGTTACACAAGGGTCATTTACTGATTACAGTTACACAGGGTCTGTTACTGGTTACACAGTTACACACGGGGATCTTTTACTGTTTACAGAGTTACACAAGGGGTTTTTTACTGGTTACACAATTACACAAGGGGGTCTTTTACTAGTTAAAGAGTTACACGAGGGGTCCTTTACTGGTTGCAGAGTTACACGTGGTGTCCTTTACTGTTTACAGAGTTAAAGAAAGGGGGCTTTTACTTGTTACAGAGTTAAACAAAGTGGGCTTTTACTGGTTACAGAGATACGCAAGTGTCGTTTACTGGTTACAGAGTTACACAAGGAGGCTTTTACTTGTTACTGATTTATACAAGGGAACTTTTACTGGTTACAGAGGTACACACAGGGGGCTTTTACCAGTTACAGAGTTACACAAGGTGGCTTTTACTAGTTACAGAGTTACACGAGTAGCCTTTTACTGGTTACAGAGTTACACAAGGGTCTTTTACTGATTACACAGTTACACAAGGGGGTCCTTTACTATTACAGAGTTACACAAGGGGGCTTTTACTGTTTACAGAGTTACACAAGGGGTTTTTTACTGCTTACACAGTTAGACAAGGTTGTCTTTTACTAGATAAAGTTACATGAGGGGTCCTTTACTGGTTACAGAGTTAAACAAAGGGGGCTTTTACTAGTTAGAGAGTTACACACGGGGGGCTTTTACCAGTTGCAGAGTTACACAAGTGGGCTTTTACTGGTTACAGAGTTACAGAAGGGTCTTTTTACTGGATACACAATTACAAAAGGGGGTCTTTTACTAGTTAAAGAGTTACACGAGGGGTCCTTTACTGGTTGCAGAGTTACACGTGGTGTCCTTTACTGTTTACAGAGTTAAAGAAAGGGGGCTTTTACTTGTTACAGAGTTAAACAAAGTGGGCTTTTACTGGTTACAGAGATACGCAAGTGTCGTTTACTGGTTACAGAGTTACACAAGGAGGCTTTTACTTGTTACTGATTTATACAAGGGAACTTTTACTGGTTACAGAGGTACACACAGGGGGCTTTTACCAGTTACAGAGTTACACAAGGTGGCTTTTACTAGTTACAGAGTTACACGAGTAGCCTTTTACTGGTTACAGAGTTACACAAGGGTCTTTTACTGATTACACAGTTACACAAGGGGGTCCTTTACTATTACAGAGTTACACAAGGGGGCTTTTACTGTTTACAGAGTTACACAAGGGGTTTTTTACTGCTTACACAGTTAGACAAGGTTGTCTTTTACTAGATAAAGTTACATGAGGGGTCCTTTACTGGTTACAGAGTTAAACAAAGGGGGCTTTTACTAGTTAGAGAGTTACACACGGGGGGCTTTTACCAGTTGCAGAGTTACACAAGTGGGCTTTTACTGGTTACAGAGTTACAGAAGGGTCTTTTTACTGGATACACAATTACAAAAGGGGGTCTTTTACTAGTTAAAGAGTTACACGAGGGGTCCTTTACTGGTTACAGAGTTACTCAAGGGGGCTTTTACTAGTTACAGATTTATACAAGGGGGCATTTACTGGTTACAGAGTTACCCACGGGGGCTTTTACTGGTTACACAGTTACACAAGGGGGTCTTTTACTAGTTACAGATTTACAGAAGGGCTCTTTTACCTGTTATAGGGATACACGAGAGGTCCTTAACTGGTTACAGAGTTACACAAGGGGGCTTTTACTAGTAACAGAGTTACACAAGGAGTCTTTTACTGGTTACAGAGTTACACAGGGGTCTTTTACTGGATACACAGTTACACAAGGGGGTCTTTTACTGATTACAGAGTTACACAAGTGGTCTTTACCTGGTTACAGAGTTACACTAGTGGTCCTTTACTGGTTACAGAGTTACACAAGGCACCTTTTACTGGTTACAGAGTTACATGAGGGGGCTTTTACTGGTTACAGAGTTATACAAGTGTATTTTACGCATTACAGTGTTACACAAGAGAGTACTTTGCTGGTTACAGCTTTACACGAGGGAGTATTTTACCTTCTTACCGAGTTAAACAAGGGTTATTTTAACTGGTTACAGAGTTACACATAGGTCTTTTACTGGATACAGAGTTACACAAGGGTCTTTTACTGGTTACACAGTTACCAAGGGGGACTATTACTAGTTAAAGAGTTACACGACGGGTCCTTTACTGGTAACAGAGTTAAACGCGGGCCCTTTACTGGTTACAGAGTTAAACAAAGGGTGCCTTTACTGTTTACAGAGTTACGCAAGTGTCTTTTACTGGTTACAGAGTTACAAAAGGGGGCTTTTACTAGGTACAGATTTATACAAGGGGGCTTTTACGGGTTACAGAGTTACACGTGGGTTTTTTTTATTTCTTACACAGTTACACATGGGGGTCTTTTACTAGTTAAAGAGTTTCACGAGGGGTCCTTTACTGGTTACAGAGTTACACAAGGGGTCCTTTACTGGTTACAGAGTACAACAAAGGGTGCTTTTACTAGGTACAGAGTTAAACAAAGGTGGCTTTTACTGGTTACAGAGTTACGCAAGTGTCTTTTACTTGTTACAGAGTTACACAAGTGGCCTTTTACTAGTTACAGATTTATACAAGGGGTCTTTTACTGATTACAGAGTTACACAAGTGGTCTTTTCCTGGTTACAGAGTTACACTAGGGGTCCTTTACTGGTTACAGAGTTACACAAGGCACCTTTTACTGGTTACAGAGTTATACAAGGGTATTTTACGCATTACAGTATTAAATAAGAGAGTACTTTGCTGGTTACAGCTTTACACAGGGAGTATTTTACTTTTTTACCGAGTTAAACAAGGGTTATTTTAACTGGTTACAGAGTTACACATGGGTCTTTTACTGGATACAGAGTTACACAAGGGTCTTTTACTGGTTACACAGTTACCAAGGGGGACTATTACTAGTTAAAGAGTTACACGACGGGTCCTTTACTGGTAACAGAGTTAAATGCGGGCCCTTTACTGATTACAGAGTTAAACAAAGGGGGCCTTTACTGTTTACAGAGTTACGCAAGTGTCTTTTACTGGTTACAGAGTTACAAAAGGGGGCTTTTACTAGGTACAGATTTATACAAAGGGGCTTTTACGGGTTACAGAGTTACACGTGGGTTTTTTTACTTCTTACACAGTTACACATGGGGGTCTTTTACTAGTTAAAGAGTTTCATGAGGGGTCCTTTACTGGTTACAGAGTTACACAAGGGGTCCTTTACTGGTTACAGAGTACAACAAAGGGTGCTTTTACTAGATACAGAGTTAAACAAAGGTGGCTTTTACTGGTTACAGAGTTACGCAAGTGTCTTTTGTTGGTTAAAGAGTTACACAAGTGGCCTTTTACTAGTTACAGATTTATACAAGGGGTCTTTTACTGGTTACAAAGTTATACAAGTGGTTTTTTACTGCTTACACAGTTACACGAGGTAATGTTTTACTAGTTTAAGTGTTACAGGAGGGTTCCTTTACTGGCTACAGAGTTACCCACGGGGGGCTTTTACTGGTTACACAGTTACACAAGGGTGTCTTTTACTAGTTACAGATTTACACAAGGGGTCTTTTACCTGTTACAGGGATACACGAGAGGTCCTTAACTGGTTACAGAGTTACACAAGGAGCCTTTTACTAGTTACAGAGTTACACAAGGAGTCTTTTACTGTTTACAGAGTTACACAGGGGTCTTTTACTGGATACACAGTTACACAAGGGTGTCTTTTACTGATTACAGAGTTACACAAGTGGTCTTTACCTGGTTACAGAGTTACACTAGGGGTCCTTTACTGGTTACAGAGTTACACAAGGCGCCTTTTACTGGTTACAGAGTTACATGAGGGGGTTTTTACTGGTTACAGAGTTATACAAGGGTATTTTACGCATTACAGTGTTACACAAGAGAGTGTTTTGCTGTTTACAGCTTTACACAAGGGAGTATTTTACCTTTTTACCAAGTTAAACAAGGGTTATTTTAACTGGTTACAGAGTTACACATGGGTCTTTTACTGGATACAGATTTATACAAGGGTCTTTTACTGGTTACACAGTTACCAAGGGGGCTTTTACTAGTTAAAGGGTTACACGAGGGGTCCTTTACAGGTTACAGAATTAAACGCAGGCCCTTTACTGGTTACAAAGTTAAGCAAAGGGGACCTTTACTAATTACAGAGTTACGCAAGTGTCTATTACTGGTTACAGATTTACAAAAGGGGGCTTTTACTAGTTACAGATTTATACAAGGGGGCTTTTACGGGTTACAGAGTTACACATGTTTTTTTTTACTTCTTACACAGTTACACATGGGGGTCTTTTACCAGTTAAAGAGATACACGAGGGGTCCTTTACTGGTTACAGAGTTACACGAGGGGTCCTTTACTGGTTACAGAGTAAAACAAAGGGGGCTTTTACTAGATACAGAGTTAAACAAAGAGGGCTTTTACTGGTTACAGAGTTACGCAAGTGTCTTTTACTGGTTACAGAGTTACACAAGGGGGCTTTTACTATTTACAGCTTTATACAAGGGGGCTTTTCCTGGTTACAGAGTTACCAAGGGGGCTTTTACTAGTTACAGAGTTACACAAGTGTCATTTACTGATTTCAGAGTTACACAAGGGTCTGTTACTGGTTACACAGTTACACATAGGGATCTTTTATTGTTTACAGAGTTACACAAGGGGGTTTTTACTGGTTACACAATTACACAAGGGGGTCTTTTACTAGTTAAAGAGTTACACGAGGGGTCCTTTACTGGTTGAGGAGTTACACGTGGGGTCCTTTACTGTTTACAGAGTTAAAGAAAGGGGGCTTTTACTTGTTACAGAGTTAAACAAAGTGGGCTTTTACTGGTTAAAGAGATACGCAAGTGTCGTTTACTGGTTACAGAGTTACACAAGGAGGCTTTTACTAGTTACTGATTTATACAAGGGGACTTTTACTGATTACAGAGGTACACACGGGGGTCTTTTACCAGTTACAGAGTTACACAAGGTGGCTTTTACTAGTTACAGAGTTACACAAGTAGCCTTTTACTGGTTACAGAGTTACACAAGGGTCTTTTACTGATTACACAGTTACACAAGGGGGTCTTTTACTGGTTACAGAGTTACACGAGGGGGCTTTTACTGGTTTCACAGTTACAAGAGGGGGATTTTACTGGTTACAGAGTTACACAAGTGTCTTTTACTGGTTACAGAGTTACACAAGGGGGCTTTTACTATTTTTAGATTTATACAAGGGGGCTTTTACTGGTTACAGAGTTCCACATGGAGGGCTTTTACTGGTTACACAGTTACACAAGCGGGTATTTTACTAGTTACAGATTTAATCAAGGAGTCTTTTACTGGTTACAGAGATACACGAGAGGTCCTTAACTGGTTACAGAGTTACATAAGGGTGAATTTAGTAGTTACAGAGTTACACAAGGAGTCTCTTACTGGTTACAGAGTTACACAAGGGTCTTTTACTGGTTACACAGTTACACAAGGGGATCTTTTACTGGTTACAGAGTTACACAAGGGGGTTTTTACTGGTTATGCAATTACACAAGGGGGTCTTTTACTATTTACAGATATATACAAGGGGGCTTTTACTGGTTACAGAGTTACACACGGGGGGCTTTTACTTGTTACACAGTTAAACAAGGGGGTCTTTTACTAGTTACAGATTTACACAAGGGATCTTTTACTGGTTACAGAAATGCAGGAGAGGTCCTTAACTGGTTACAGAGTTACACAAGGGGGCTTTTACTAGGTATGGAGTTACACAAGGAGTCTTTTACTGGTAACAGAGTTACGCAAGGGTCTTTTACTGTTTACAGGGTTACACAAGGGTCTTTTACTGGTAACACAGTTACACAAGGGGGTCTTTTACTGGTTACAGAGATACACTAGTGATCTTTTACTGGTTACAGCTTTACACAAAAGGGGGCTTTTACTAGTTACAGTGTCACACAAGGGGCCTTTTACTGGTTACAGAGTTACACGAGGGGGCTTTTACAGGTTACAGAGTTATACAAGGGTACTTTACGCATTAGTGTTACACAAGAGAGTATTTTGCTGGTTTTAGCTTTACACAAGGGAGTATATTACCTGTTTACTGAGTTAAACAAGGGGTATTTTAACTGGCTACAGAGTTACACTTGGGTCTTGTACTGGTTACACAGTTACACAATCGGGTCTTTTACTAGTTACAGAGTTACACGAGGGGTCCTTTACTGGTTACAGAGTTAAACAAAGGGTGCTTTTACTGATTACAGAGTTACGCAAGTGTCTTTTACCAGTTACAGAGTTACACAAGGGGGCTTTTACTAATTACAGAGTTACACAAGGAGCCTTTTACTGGTTACAGAGTTACACAAGGGTCTTTTACTGGTTACAGAGTTACACAAGGGGGCTTTTACTAATTACAGAGTTACACAAGGAGCCTTTTACTGGTTACAGAGTTACACAAGGAGCCTTTTACTGGTTACAGAGTTACACATGTGCCTTTTACTGCTTACAGAATTACACAAGGGTCTTTTACTGGTTACACAGTTGCACAAGGCGATCTTTTACTGGTTACAGAGTTACATAAGGGGCCTTTTACTGGTTACAGTGTTACACGGGGGGTCCTTTACTGTTTGCAGAGCTACACGAGGGTCCTTTTACTGGTTACAGAGTTACACAAGGGGGTCTTTTACTGGTTACAGAGTTACACAAGGGGGTGATTTACTGGTTACAGAGTTACACAAGGGGGTTTTTACTGGTTACACAGTTACTTGTGTTACAGAGTTACACAAGGGGGTTTTTACTGGTTACACAGTTACTTAAGATGGTCTTTTACTAGTTAAAGAGTTCCACGAGGGGTCCTTTACTGGTTACAGAGTTAAACAAAGGGGGCTTTTACTGATTACAGTTACACAAGTGTCTTTTACTGGTTACAGAGTTACACACAGGTGTCTTTTACTGCTTACACAGTTACACAAGGGGGTCTTTTACTGGTTACAGAGTTACACAAGGGGGTTTTTACTGGTTACACAGTTACTCAAGGTGGTCTTTTACGAGTTAAAGAGTTCCACGAGGGGACCTTTACTGGCTACAGAGTTAAACAAAGGGGGCTTTTACTAGTTACAGAGTTATGCAAGTGTCTTTTACTGGTTACAGAGTTACACAAGGGGGCTTTTACTAGTTACAGATTTATACAAGGGGGCTTTTACTGGTTACAGAGTTACACATGGGAGAGCTTTTACCGGTTACACAGTTACACAAGGGGGTCTTTTACTAGTTACGGTTACACAAGGGGTCTTTCACTGGTTACAGAGATACACGAGAGGTCCTTAACTCGTTACAGAGTTACACAAGGGGGCTTTTACTATTTGCAGTTACACAAGGAGTCTTTTACTGTTTACAGAGTTACACGAGGGTCTTTTACTGGTTACACAGTTGCACAAGGGTGTCTTTTACTGGTTACAGAGTTACACAAGGGAGCTTTTACTATTTACAGATTTATACAAGGGGGCCTTTACTGGTTACAGAGTTACACAATGGGGCTTTTTCTAGTTACAGAGTTACACAAGGAGCCTTTTACTGGTTACAGAGTTACACAAGGGTCTTTTACTGTTTATAGAGTTACACAAGGTGGGCTTTTACTGGTTACAGAGTTATACAAGGTGGGCTTTTACTGGTTACAGAATTATACAAGGGTATTTTATGCATTACAGTGTTACACGAGAGAGTATTTTGCTGGTTACAGCTTTACACAAGGGAGTATTTTACCTGTTTACCGAGTTAAACAAGGTGTATTTTAACTGGTTACAGAGTTACATATGGGTCTTTTACTGGTTACAGAGTTATACAAGGGGTTTTTTACTGGTTACACAGTTACACAAGGGGGCTTTTACTAGTTACAGATTTACACAAGGGGGCTTTTACTAGTTACAGAGTTACACAAGGAGCTGTTTGCTGTTTACAGAGTTACACAATGTGGGCTTTTACTGGTTACAGAGTTATACAAGGTGGGCTTTTACTGGTTACAGAGTTATATAAGGGTATTTTACATGTTACAGTGTTACAATAGGAAGTATTTTGCTGGTTACAGCTTTACACACGGGATGTATTTTACCTGTTTGCCGAGTTAAACAAGGGGTATTTTAACTGGTTACAGAGCCTTACAAGGGGTATTTTACTACTTATAGAGTTACACAAGGGTTTTTTTTACCGGTTACAGAGTTATACAAGGGGTATTATAACTGTATACAGAGTTATACAAGGGGTATTTTTCTGGTTATAGAGTTACACAAGGGTTTTTTTACTGGTTACAGAGTTAAAGTTACACAAAGGGTATCTTACTGGGAATACAAGGGTAATGAGTGAATGAAGTAATGGGTTCAGATCTGGAGTAATAAATGTAATGCACATGTGGGTCCCTCAAATGTTGATGCTGGAGCATTCCCTTTGTCAGCAGCAGAGAAATGTAGCTCTATGTTTCTTAGAATAGAAGTCAATTATGCTGGTTTCCAGACAGAAATCGCACTAGCCTGGAATTTGAACTGGGCACGTCCAGTGAAAACTGCTCTGTTGTACATCAATTTGTTTGCACATTGAATGCACACATAAAGTTCTGATTCCTTTGCATTGTGCGATTATAGTGACTCCGAGTGACTTTTCTGAAATTTGCCTGATTTGGTGCTCACAAGACAATCAATTTTCCATAACACTGCTTGTTCTGCAATATAAAAGTACCTCTTTGAGGAGGTTCAAGGCCAGCATTGAGAATCTAGCACAGATGGGCACTATTTCATCTTATAGTTCCCCACTCTGAACCTGCAACATGGTACTGAATCCACTCTTACCCCAAGTCCACAAGTGTTGCTTGTTCATCTGATTACCCAGCCACTGTTCAGTCAACTAATTGGCCCTAATCCTGCTCACCGCAACACCAGACCCCCACTGACTGCAGGTCCCAACTACACGAGTGCTCAGTCAAATTCAACCACCTTCCTATTCTCAACTGACAATCACCATCACACAACGCTCATATCAGTTCCATTCCTATCCACGATCCTCCCCCATACTTGGCTCCTTGACTCCATGATTTCCCACTTAGTGCCCCAATCCAGTAGCTACCTATATCTTACAGGCTCTCCACAGCTGAAGAACATGAAGAAGAGCTATTTCTTGTTAATACTGATTTAGCAGAGCTCGGGGTCTGCTGAGTGTTCAGCTGGCAATATGTTATGGTGCAGCTGGCAGTGATAAGTGACGTGCTTACGGAAGTTTGTTTGGTCAGACATAAAAAAAAATCTGATTTTGGGCAATCATATTTAAACAAGCTAAAGCTAACTTGTAACTGCAGACTGAAAATAATGTCTATGAAAAATCCTCTTGATGTAGATTGTACTAAGACTTGCATCATATTCTGAAGGCTCAAGGCTAGACTGCTTAGCTTCCTTTAGCAGAACATGTAACAAAGTGAGGCTTCTTTCAAGTCTTGTAACACTGCAGGCATATACCTTGTAGCACATTACTTTTACAGTAATAGCATATTGACATGACATACTAGACGAATGGAGCATTTTAAAAGAAAGATTGTATACATTAAAGTAAAAAAAAAAGAAATGCTGATCAAATCAATAACTTGTGAGGTAATGTTACAGCTATATAAGATCTTAGTTGACCCCACTTGGAGTACTGTGTTAAGTTCTGGTCATCCCATTACAAGAAATATATGGATACTGCAGAGAGAATACAGAAGAGATTTACAAGAATGTAGGCCATGCCTTCTGAGAATAGGTTGAGTGAACTTGGCCTTTTCTCCTTGGAGCGACGGAGGATGAAAGGTGACCTAAGAGAGGTGTATAAGATGATGAGAGGCATTGATTGTGTGGATAATCAGAGGCTTTTTCCCAGGGCTGAGATAACTAACACATGGGGGCATTATTTTAAGGTGCTAGGAAGTAGGTATTGGGGAGAGGGGGATGCGGGATATCAGAGGTAAGTTTTTCACACAGAGAGTGGTGGGTGCGTGGAATGCACTGCTAGCAATAGTGGTAGAGGTAGATACAATAGGGTCTTATAGGAGACTTGTAGATAGGTACATGGAGCTTAGAAAAACAGAGGGCTATGCAGTAGGGAAATTCTAGGCAGTTTGTATAATAGGTTACATGGTCAGCACAACATTGTGGCCTCAAGGGCCTGTAATGTGCTGTATATTTCTATGTTCTATGTTCTGTGTTCTTTGATATATACATTGATCCTCCATCAATGTTCTAAAATAGAATTATTTTGAGACTTTTCAAGCTGATGAGCTGTTTAAAGGCCTTGTTCTGTACAGTTTGGAAGATATTAATGTCCTGGATTCCTGACAATCATCTGATTAACATTTAATTTACATCAAATTATGCTGCAGATACAGC
Source organism: Mobula birostris (assembly GCF_030028105.1). Lineage (NCBI taxonomy): Eukaryota > Metazoa > Chordata > Chondrichthyes > Myliobatiformes > Myliobatidae > Mobula > Mobula birostris. Next base: position 88,820,103 of record NC_092376.1, on the reverse strand, counting down.
AAACGAAGTATTCAAAGGTATGAAAGATAATAGCATTTCACAACAATGAATTATGGTGCAGTTGTCTGAGGAGCACTCAAGTCAGGGAAATCACCAGTGGTCTATTTCATTCCTTACTCCTCACCGGCACCTTCCCTCGCCGGTACAGTCAAATCAGCTCTAGAGAAAGAATATCAGACTCGGACACAGGACATAAAACACTGAGCTGGGAATCCTCCTTAGACACAGGACAGAGTCGGGACCCTTCTTGACACGGGGTCAGGACCCTTCCAGGGTACAGGCCTGGGACCTCTTTTAGACACATGACATGGATACGGAGACCACACAACAATGGACAGAACTATAACTGGGCTCAAGTACGCTCCAAGCCACGGCGAGCTCTTGACTCATCACAGCGGGTTAACTTAGACTGACCCGTACTGACAAGGGAAGGCGGCTTATTGGCACTTGCTTCGGGAGGAGACTAGCCTTGTTCCGGCCAGATGACATTGGCTCACAGTACCTACGGTGACTTTGTTAATGCTCTCACGCCAAACGACTGAAAGCCAGAGAGTATAAACTGCCGGTTCAGCCGAGAGTAAATTGCCTCCAATCACCAAGCCCGAGGGACACGGGAAAACAGGGAACCAAAGGGAAACAGGGAGTCAATGGTCTGGTCCGTAACATAAACAAAGTAAATTTAGAGGGACCCTGATCCGGACCATGACAAAGTGAGATGAAAGACAATGAGGGAGCCATAGAAGAAACTGAGTGATCAAGGAAAATATGGAGGCATTGGAGAGGAGGTAATGGTGAAGGAGAAAGGAATGATTAGTTGAGCTGATTGAGGTAAAATGCATGATGGGTGAAGAGATTTGAGAAGCCTTGGAGCACATTGGAAGCAAGTGGAGTCTGAACAAGGTTAGGGGTGAGGAAGAATGAAAATTCCATGGAAGATATCAAATCAGGTTTATTATCACTGGCATGTGACGTAAATTTTTTTAACTTAGCAGCAGCGGTTCAATGCAATACATAATCTAGCAGAGAGAGAAATAATAATAATAATAAATTAAATTAAACAGAATAATAATAATAAGTAAATCAATTACGTATATTGAACGCAAACACGAGGAATTCTGCAGATGCTGGAAATTCAAGCAACACACATCAAAGTTGCTGGTGAACGCAGCAGGCCAGACAGCATCTCTAGGAAGAGGTACAGTCGACATTTCGGGCCGAGACCCTTTGTCAGGACTAACTGAAGGAGGAGCTAGTAAGAGATTTGAAAGTGGGAGAGGGAGAGGGAGATCCAAAATGATAGAAGACAGGAGGTGGAGGGATGGAGCCAAGAGCTGGACAGTTGATTGGCAAAAGGAATATGAGAGGATCATGGGACAGGAGGCCCAGGGAGAAGGAAAAGGGGGAGGGGGAGAAAAATCCCAGAAGATGGCAAGGGGTATAGTCAGAGGGACAGAGGGAGAAAAAGGAAAGAGAGAGAAAGAATGTGTGTATGTAAATAAATAATGGATGGGGTATGAGGGAGAGGTGGGGCATTGGCGGAAGTTAGAGAAGTCAATGTTCATGCCATCAGGTTGGAGGCTACCCAGACGGAATATAAGGTGTTGTTCCTCCAACCTGAGTGTGGCTTCATCTTTACAGTAGAGGAGGCCGTGGATACACATATCAGAATGGGAATGGGACGTGGAATTAAAATGTGTGGTCGCTGGGAGATCCAGCTTTCTCTGGCCGACAGAGCGTAGGTGTTCAGCAAAACGATCTCCCAGTCTGCGTCAGGTCTCGCCAATATATAGAAGGCCACATCGGGAGCACCGGACGCAGTATATCACCCCAGCCGACTCACAGGTGAAGTGTTGCCTCACCTGGAAGGACTGACTGGGGCCCTGAATGGTGGTAAGGGAGGAAGTGTAAGGGCATGTGTAGCACTTGTTTTTATTCAAGAATATTTGACCTATTTAAGCATTTGCTAAGCCCTGCATATGGTTCCTTGGTCTGAAAATATCAGATTGCTCTGATAGCTAAAGCTATCATCTATCATATCAATCACCTGCATACATATGTGTTCCATCATTAAAACCAGCAAGGTGTGGAAATGAGAAAACCTTCACCATGGAATCTGTCTCTGAGTAGACTTCAAGCCTGATGAGTTCACTTTGTGATTAACTTGAGTGGTTTGTGTTGCATTTGTAAGAAGTGCATCGGAATAGAGTATTACTGCTACAACACGTGTATAAATTGATGAAATTACAGAAAATTTTGATATGCAATGCCCCATACTCCTTTTCACATGGGAATTGGTTGCCAAGTAGCTGAATGTGTTCTTGGGACATTATGTTGTCATTTGACCATTTGAATCAACTTCTCAATGGGATGTTCTATAACCTGTTAGGTAGAACTGAGCTGGGTTTACACTGCTTCTACTCGTGCAATATCTCCAGTCAATTACTAATGGGTTCCAGTTCAAAATGGTCATCTTTTTTGTTGTTGTTTGAATATTTGGTGCCTGTGAGAGCCTCTGGATTCAGCAACTGATTGTTCAGAGTGTAGGGAAAACAGTCAACTTGCTGGGGACAACTTGAAAATGAGAATTAGTCTTTTGACTGCAGTGAAGTTCAAAGTTAAATGTACACTTATTATCAAAGTATGGATACCATATACTACCTTGAGATTCCCCAATTTCATGCACACCTGCTCTCACTCCATCCTCCCGCCACCCCACTAGGAATAGGGTTCCCCTGGTCCTCATCTACCACCCCACCAGCCTCTGCGTCCAACATATTATTCTCCGTAACTTCCGCCACCTCCAACGGGATCCCACCACTAGGCACATCTTTCCCTCCCCCGCTCTCTCTGCCTTCCGCAGGGATCGCTCCCTACACGACTCCCTTCTCCATTCGTCCTCCCATCCCTTCCCACTGATCTCCCTCCTGGCACTTATCCTTGTAAGCGGAACAAGTGCTGCACCTGCCCTTACACTTCCTCCCTTACCACCATTCAGGGCCCCAGACAGTCCTTCCAGGTGAGGCGACACTTCACCTGTGAGTCGGCTGGGGTGATATTCTGCGTCCGGTTCTCCCGATGTGGCCTTCTATATATTGGCCAGACCCAACGCAGACTGGGAGATCGTTTTGCTGAACACCTTCGCTCTGTCCGCCAGAGAAAGCAGGATCTCCCAGTGGCCACACATTTTAATTCCACATCCCATTCCCATTCTGATATGTCTATCCACGGGCTCCTCTACTGTAAAGATAAAGCCACACTCAGGTTGGAGGAACAACACCTTATATTCCTTCTGGGTAGCCTCCAACCTGATGGCATGAACATTGACTTCTCTAACTTCCGCTAATGCCCCACCTCCACCTCTTACCCCATCCATTATTTATTTATATATACACATTCTTTCTCTCTCTCTCCTTTTTCTCCCTCTGTCCCTCTGACTATACCCCTTGCCCATCCTCTGGGTTTTTCTCTCCCCTCCCCCTTTTCCTTCTCCCTGGGCCTCCTGTCCCATGATCCTCTTATATCCCTTTTGCCAATCACTCGTCCAGATCTTGGTTCCATCCCTCCCCCTCCTGTCTTCTCCTATCATTTTGGATCAACCCCCTCCCCCTCCCAATTTCAAATCTCTTACTAGCTCTTCCTTCAGTTAGTCCTGACGAAGGGTCTTGGCCCGAAACGTCGACTGTACCTCTTCCTAGAGATGCTGCCTAGCCTGCTGCATTTACCAGCAACTTTGATGTGTGTAAAACCTTTGATGTTTTAAAACCTGCAAAAACAGAAATGCTGTGTATTTTTTAAAAAGTAAGGTAGTGTCCAAAGCTTCAATGTCCATTTAGGAATTGGATGGCAGAGGGGAAGAAGCTGTTCCTGAATCGCTGAGTGTGTGCCTTCAGGCTTCTGTACCTCTTACCTGATGGTAACAGTGAGAAAAGGGCATTGCCTTTATTGTCAAAATATTAGAATTGCTTTAAGAGAGAGCAACATATGCCACACGAGTTCCCCTCACGTGAGCCCTGGGTAGCAGTCCAGTCGAGAGCAGGCCTTATTGTTAAATAATATTTCACAATAGGACTTCACAAACCAGTCTGGGCTGATGCACAGTAAGCCATTTTGCAGGAAACTATTTTCCTGTTGTATGCTTACTGATGTTACTGCATAATCCTTGTCACTTCTGTGTGTATCAGGTGCACAAGAGCCACATTACTATTTAAGATCAGACTCTCCATTACTTATTGCCCTTCTCTTTATACAGGCCATCCTGCCTCCTCCAGATACAGGTATTCATCCAAAAACATCAACAATTCTTTTCCTTCAACAGATACTGCTTGACCTGCTGAGTTCTCCAGCAGTTCAGCTACTGCTTATAGTTTATGAAGCATGCTACGCATACTGAATAGATGAAAAAATGTGGCATTCTTCCACAGATTTTCCAGACTCCTGAGCTTTTTTCATCAATACTTCTGTCCATCAAGTTGAGGAATATCAAAGAGATAGATGGGAATAATTTCCATCTCAATGAACTAATGCCATTAGGCAACCAAAGACATAATCAGGAAGACAAACAGTATGTCACAGCACCAAACTCAGCAATATTCCACACTGACACATCAATATTTACTCCACACAGTATCCCATTATTCTCCAAATCAGCTTGATAATGTTTAATGGTTCTTCTCCTTGGTAGTCTTTCAAGGTACAGGAAAATCAAAGAAGGCCCTTCATCATTCTAGAGAAATGAACAACATTGATCACATGAAAGCTGCAAGATACAATGGGAAGAAACACTCTTTACCTGAAGGCACTCCAGTGTTTTCGTGTCAATTGAGTAGTTTTGAAGAACAGTCATGGCAATTGTTTAAAAACCTTGGCAACCAAATTTCGAAGTGATGAGGAAATAGACCAGATGGGTAATATTATTTTGTTAGACTTTGTCAGGCTACGTTATTACATTTCTACTTGAAGAAAGGATGTACAACGAAGGACACTGTACATCGTCTTGAGCATGCCTGGTATCAAAGTCTTGGTCATTAAGAATGCAATATAGATTCCTTCGTGCTTCCATGAAAATTAAATGTGAGTATAAGGACTAAAGCCTTTGTAATGTACAGACAGTAGCCTAGAAATTGACCTGATTCAAAACTGGAGCAATGAAACAACATTGTGTATCACAGTATTAGTGGTTTATTTTTTTTGTCTCCAAACAATTTCATGAAACCTTATTAAACCATATAAAGCTATTTTGCACAGTCGCGGCATTTAGGCACGAAACTGTGGGTGCAAGTCAGAATGGGATTCATAAAAGCTCATGTAAACAGAAATTGCTGGAAATGTTCATCAAGTCAGGCAGTATCTCTGGAGAAAGCAGATTGATGATGTTTTGTCACATATAAGAAAGCTTTGGCCCATCAAGAAAAAAGTCAAAATTTTGCATGAATGAAAAGGAGTCAGTTTTGTCTTCATTAGATAGGATTTCTATCCTTCTATCCAGCTACCTAGGAGGATTCAAACTCAGATTTACATCAGCCCATTTCACAACTAGTTGGCAGGACCTCCAGAAGGGGATTCCAACAGGGTGCATCATCTCTCCCATCCTATTTATTATGGGAATGAACCTCCTATTATCAGCAGCAGAAGATGTAACCCGCGGCCCGATGCTGGAGTCAGGCATTGTTCAGCCGGCTCTACAAGGGTTCATAGACGACATCACTATACCAACTGTGTCACATGTCCAAGCAAGATGGGTATTAGAAACCCTGGGTAATGTAGCCATTTGGGCAAGGATGTCCTTCAAGGCCAAATAGTCCAGGTGCATGGTGATCAGAAAGGACAAAGTTACTAGCAAGTTTAGCCTCCAAGTTCAAGATGAGGTCATCCCTTCCATCGAAGATAACCCGATAAAATGCTTGGGGAAGTGGTTTAATGTGTCACTGACAGATGGGGCCAATGTCACCAATGCTGTGAAGCAGACAGATGAATGGCTGAAGAAGATCGACAAATTCAGACTTCCGGGTAAATTCAACACCTGACTGTACCAATACGGCATTCTGCCCGGGCTTCTCTGGCTCTTCACACTTTATGAGTTCCCCATGGCTGTCGTAGAGGGCATCGAGAGGAAAACCAACAAGCACCTGCGGAGATGGTTGGGAGTTCCCCCAAGCTTCTCTTCAGTGGGCCTCTACATTCGTGCTGGGCAACTGCAGATTCCCCTGTCATCTGTTGTGGAGGAATTCAAGGTGGCAAAATGCAGAGCCTTATTAAGCTTGAGAGATTCCAATGACGTCTTGGTAAAGCAAGCAGGTGTTACAACCAGATCTGGGCGCAAGTGGGCAGCCAACGCAGCTGTGGAGGAGGCAGTGTGTTCTCTGAAGCTGCGAGATATCATCCGCAACCCCTGTGTCAGGCAGCAAAGCCTCGGCTCAGTTTCACTTCCAGAAGTGGGAAAACACAAGCGTAAGGAACAGGTGACACATGATACAGGCAGTAGTACGGATCCGCGAGGAAGAGAAGCGGATTTCAAAGACAGTGGAACAAGGGTCCCAGGATGCCTGGACAAAATGGGATCTGCCTAAGTGCAAGATCTCTTGGGCAGAGTTATGGAGACTGGAGCCCTTCCGTATTTCCTTCCTCTTGCGAACTGTGTATGACACCCTTCCTTCACCATTACATCTGTACACATGGGGGATGAGAGAGGACCTGAACTGTAAGCTCTGTGGTCAAAAGGGGACACTGGCTCATATACTGTCCAGGTGTAAAACAGCTCTAACTCAAGGACAGTATAGGTGGCGCCATGATAAGGTGCTTCTGGCTCTTGCTGACACACTAGAGCAGGAGAGATGCAAGAAGAGGACGGCTGGCACAGATTTGAGGAAGGCCATCACCTTCATTAAAGAGGGAGCTAGGCCTTTTGTAACCAAACAACCAAAGCCCAATCTGCTGCTAAAAGCCAGGTCCTGGTAGTTGAGGGTTGATGTGGGAAGGGGGTTGCAGCTCCCAGATATAGTGCACACAACCCTATGCCTGGAAATTGAACTGTGGTCAGCTGAAGACAAGAAAGTATTTCTGGTTGAGCTGACTGTGCCGTGGGAAGAGAGGTGGGAAGAGGCCCACGAGAGAAAGGCCTTGAAGTACCAGCCCTTAGTGCAGGAGTGTAAAGACAAGGGATGGCAGGCATGGTTATTCCTTGTGGAGATCGGCTGCAGAGGCTTCCCAGCCAAATCAGCATGGTGGTTGTTGTCAGATCTGGGCTTGGACGAAAGGAGCAAAAACAAGCAGCTCGTAGGATGGGGGAAGAGGCAGAATGAGCCTCTTGTTGGATTTGGAGTCGGCGAGAGGAGGGGAACTGGAAGCCAGGAGCAGATGGGCAGTGACTTGGCCACCACTGCCGGCCCACCAACTGGAGAGTGTCGTGGTTAAGGGTCAAAACACTCGGTGAAGGTTGGGAACCACCTGATGACATCTGCTCCTGGCTGAAGGCTACGATTACCTTATAAGGTAACTGGAGGATGCACCCTAACAGGTGTATGTAACAAGTCTGTCAATTAGATACACTATTGTCTTTGGAAAAAAGGAATTATCAAATGTTTAAATGAACCTTATGTAATGCCCTGGTAAAGGTTTCACTGCTAACGTTGTAGGGTAGTTCATGTAATGGTCTTTCTGTAGAAGCAGTGTTTGGGTTATTTTTAGAGATAATGGGTGCTTCGGAATGTGAGCCATCCAATCAAGGGAGAAGGCTGAGGGAGAAGGGATTTTTTTTGGCCTGACACCAGTGTGAGCTTTTGTCTTTGGTCAGCAGGAGATGAAGAGAGAAGATGCTGGAGAGAACTGGTCAGAGGATTCAATCCAGTGGGGACCGTGATTCCGTGGAGCAAGATCTGAGGGTTTACTGAGGATTGGTGAATATGACTTTTGGAAGAGTTGAGCTCCAACCTGTACACATTTGACTTTTTAATTATAGTGGGCCCTTTTTGGTTTTTTCTTTCTTTTCTTTACTAACCCCTTAGTTGTTAATATTCATGTTAAATACTTCCTTTAATTATATGCAGTATGCAATCTGTTATTTCCTGCGACGAGCTGTAGCAGGGCAGCAAATCACACAGTATTCACACAAACTGGGGCTTGGGTGAAAGAGGCGTCCCCATCTCACGGATTTGGCGGGACCGGAGCGTGTATTCCCTAGGCGTTCATGGTCGGAGAACAGTGGGTTTCTCAGTGCAGAGTCAGGAGACCGCCAGAAAGAGCTAACAAGCTGTTTCCTGAGACACCCGGGAAGAAAAGGGGTTTCATTGTGGGCGTATCGTCCTGGATTGAGTTAGTTGGATGCTGTGTGATTGCCCTGAGCATTGATCAAGTGGGTGTGTGTTTAAGCCTGTGTTAAATTATTTTCTGGTAAAGTGATTAAGATATGTGGTTATGGATGCCACAGGGATTGAGCATTGGTGCAAATCAAAGGGATTACGTGTAGCTAACACTTGTGTATTGAGTTGAGTAGATATTCATAGCCCAGATGAATTGGTGCTTAGGACATTAAGTACTGTTAAAACATTAGGAACAGTTACGATCATGGAGTGGAGGTTTGACAAAATGATGGGCCAAGATTTGCTTTTAGTTCAAATTAGCGCTGATGTAACGACAGTGGATCTGCCTTGTACTGTTGGGGCCCTGGGAAGTTAGGGGCCCTATGCTGTTAATACTCTCTGAAAGAAGGGGAGTGTAGGTGAGGGTATCAGAAGCTGAGTTTCTCATAGCTGAGGGTGGAGACTTTAAAGATAAGTTGCTCTCTTTCTGCGGAGCGAGTGGAAGGAGTGGTCTGATGTGGGAGGTCTAGTGAGTCCAGTGAGGAGTGAGAATTCTGAGTTAGTATTGGCCTTTGTATCCCTGGTGAATAAATGGCCAAGTGCCCCAGCGGAGAGTCCCCATTTTTATAGGCTGAGAATGATCTCAGGGTAAAGCCCACCCCTGAGGGAGAGGTGATCTCAGGGGCAAAGCCCACCCCCAAAGGGGAGGAGGAATATGAGACTTGGGCAACTAGTAGAGAGTCTGAGAGGTCTGGCTGCTGAAGTAGTGAGATTCTTAAAGACCAAGAACCCTTTGGCTACTTCATGGGCTAGAAGCAAGCACTAGAAAACGTTTTTGGCACAACGGAAGCCAAAGGGAGCTTATGAAGGGGTTTCAGAACATGCTTCAGGAGAAGGGGGAGAAACTTTCCACCTAGATTTTTCAGCTAGAGAGGCAGCTGGGTTGCTTGTGGTGTAGGGGGCCATCTAAATGACTGAGCTGAATCAGTTAAGGATGGACCAAGTGGCGTGTGTTGAGCTGATCAGAGAAGCAAGAGAGGAGAAAGCAATGGAGGAGCAAGACACTTCCGTCAGCAGGGTGCATACCTCAGTAATAGCCCCTGTTGCTGAAGTGATTCCTGATATCCCACAACCGGGGGTGTTAAAGCACTTGGTGGCAAAGTTTAGAACTGATGTGTCCTGGTTGTTATCAGCAGATGTGGCCGCCAAGCATGACAAAGCCAACAGGGAGCCAGACCCACTGATGGGACATACGAAGGAGAGGGCTGCTGTTGAACAGAATCCCGTGAAAAAAGGGGGACAATTGGTATTGTTCGTTACAACTGTGATGAAGAAGGACACTTCAGGTGGGAGAACGAAGAATGGGAAAACCTTCGGAACCCTGGGTACTTAAGCGGAGAAAGACCGGAAACTTAGAAGAGACCCAGTCAGGGAATGGCCTGGCATCTCAGGGGGGAGCATGTTCCAATCAATGTATCAAAGAACACACTAAAGCAAACAACCCGATTCCTGAAGGCTCAGTGGGGCCAAACTCCAGTGCATCGCTACGGATTGAGGGTATTTATGCTAGAGCCGTACTTGACGCAGGCTCTCAGGTTACTCTGCTGTACCATTTGTTTTACAACCAGTATTTGACACATTTATCACTCAGTACGTTAGCAATCTGTGGTCTTAGTACTAATGACTACCTGTATGGTGGTTACTTGTCATTGAAGCTGGAGTTTTCGGAGGTAGATGTGGGAATATTTGAGGTCCTTGATATGTCGGTATTGGTTTGTCCAGATCCGGTCAAGAAGGATGAAGCTTCAATCCTTGTGGGAACATGTATTCCTGTTGTGAGGAGGCTAGTGGGAGCCTGCAAGGAGAAAGTTGGAGAGTGCTTTCTGAAAACCTTGTCCATTCACCCTGTGTTCCAAGCTGCTTTTGAGGAAGTGCGTGGACGCACTGGACTGGATGATGAGCATAAACAAGGGACTGTGTGGTTCACCCAGTCAAAACCAATCAGTTTATGGCCTGAGGAAATAGCTAGAGTGACGGAAAATGCCAAATTTCCCAGAATGCCTGATGCCGAGGCCCTCTTGGTGGATGCACTGGAAGACCACGACCAGGAGTCAGGCTTACCTGCTGGAGTACTGGTGAGGCCCGAAATGCAGAAGCCCTCGGTTGTATGGATGAATATGAATTTAGTGAGTGTCAGGAACACTTCGGAGCAGGAGGTCACCCTCAGGCGGGGGATGCCAATGGCTTACCTTGTTCCGGTGACGGTAATGTCTAGTGTTCCTCTGAGACAAGCTGGGGAGAAACTCTCTCCGAAAAGGAGAAAGTTGACTGCCAAAATCACTCAGATTTGGTGACTCGCAGGTTCCTGGAGGTTGAAAGAAGAAGTTGATAGAGAAGATGTTGCTGGAAGAAGTCTTTTCTACTGATGAGTTTGATGTGGGTTGTTCCAAGAGTACTCGTCACACCATCCAGGTGATAGAGGACACCCCATTCAAAGAAACTGGCACCAGCAGAGGTGGAGGACATTTGGCAGCATCTGCAGAAGCTGAAGGAAGCTGAGATCATCACTGCATCCAGGAGCCCCTAGGCGTCTCCAATAATGGTGGTGAGGAAGAAGAATGGGAAGGTACGAATATGTGTGGACTACTGGACTCTGAACCGACACATAGTCCCTAACCAGTATATGGATCCGAGAATCAAGGACATATTGGCCTGACTGATTGGGGCAAAGTGGTTCAGTGTGCTGGACCCAAGGAGTGGGTATTATCCAATGAGGTTGACAAGGAGAAGATGGCATTCATACATCCACCGGAATTCTTCCAGCTTGAAAGGATGCCCCAGGGCATATCAGGAGCTCTGGCTACTTCCCAGCGTGTCATGGAGAAGACTGTCGGGGATATGAACTTGCTTGAGGTGCTGGATAATTTCATAGCATTATGATCCATCCTAGAAGAGCATGAGGTGAGGCTACTGAAGGTGTTAGGCCACCTGAAAGCTGAAGGATTAAACATGCCCCTGGACAAGTGCCAGTTCTGCAAATCATCTGTCAACTATGTTGGGCACATAGTCTCACAGCTGGAGTAGCTTAGGATCCATCAAAGATAGAAGCAGTGATCACATGGCCAAGGCCCAATAATGTGAGTTCCTTGTATTCTGTGGGTAATATTGGAGGTTTGTGAAGGACTATTCTAAAGTAAGTCACCGTTTGAATCAGCTTCTTGGGGAAGAAAGGGAGGAGGATGGTAAAGATTATCTTAGTCCTTCAGAGCCTTTTGGATCAAGATGAAACACAAAATGTGAAAAGGCCTTTCAGTTGCTAAAGAGCTGCTGATGAAAGTGCTTGTGCTGGCTTTGTAGACCCCCGATTGCCGTATATACTGCATACAGATACCAGCGGAGAGGGCTTAGGGGAGTGTTCTGTATCAGGATCAGGGCACTGGGTTGAGACCTGTCGTGTTTGTCAGCTGGAGTCTGTCATTCTCTGAACAAACCTACCCCCACACACAAGTTGGAGTTCCTGGCAGTGAAATGGGCTGCGGTGGATAAGTTGAGTGGCTACCTCTATGGTGCCAAGTTTGGAGTGATGACAGATAACAATCCATTAACTTATATCCTGACCTGAGCAAAATTGGATGCCACAGGCCATTGTTGGTTGGTGGTGTTGCCTGACTATTATTTCAGTCTGAAGCCGGGGAGCTGGAACATTGAAGCCAATGCCGTTTCCGGATGTGCGCATGAAGGGCTGGAAATAGACAGAGAGCGGAAGAGCTTTCTCCTGCACCTGGAGCTAAAGCAATGTGCCAGTTTCCCAACCCAGGGAAGTCAGAGGCAAGGCAAGGGAAGGATCGAGCAGTGGATCATTTGGGAGCTTCTGGTTGTGCCATTCCACAAGCTTACTGCAACCTAACCACTCTGAATACGAAGCTGTTGTCTGAGTTGAGTCCTGCCGTTCAGCCAGATGACCCATATAGGTACCATTTGGTCAACTGTTGTAAAAGGGGATATGGCCCAAGCTGAAAAGATGAAACACCCTGCCATATCTCTATTGCTGAGAGAGTGGCCCAAATTGGAGTTGAGGAACCAGATTCTATGCTGGGTCACATCTCCTCCAGACAGGCCTCGGCGTTCTCACCTGGTTCTGCCTTCTGTGTTGAAGTCACTTCATGATGATTCTGGCCATTTGGGGGTTGACAAGACCTACGGATTGCTCAGAGATCGGTTTTACTGGCTAGAGGTTGAAGAGTACTACAAGTCATATATTCAATGTATATGGAGGAAGACACTGCCTACAAAGTCAGCTCCATTGTCCTACAAATGTACTTGCAGAGTGTGGGGTAGGGCCACTTGATCTGGTGTGTATGGATTTCCTATCAATAGAGCCTGATTCCGGCAACATGGCGAATGTCTTGGTTATTACGGATCACTACACCAGATATGCGCAAGAATTCCCTACAAAGGATCAGAGGGCACCTACAGTGGCCAAAGTGTTATGGGAGAAGTATTTCATTCATTATGGCCTCCCCTGGCAGATAGATAGTGTTCAGGGACAGGATTTTGAGAGTTGGCTAATACATAAGTTACCGAGCATACTTGGAGTTGAGAAGTCAAGGACTACACCTTATCACCCGCAGGATGATCCTCAGCTTGAGAGGTTTAACTAGACATTGCTAGCCTTGCTCAGAACCTTGGATATCAGCAAGAAGAGCAAGTGCAGTCAACATATTGGGCATCTGGTCCACTGCTACAACTGTACACAGATTGAAACTACCTGGTACTCACCATATCATTTGATGTTTGGGCACAAAGCAAGGTTGCCTGTTGACCTCTGTTTTGGTACTGGTGGGGAATATTTGCCACAGAAGACCTATCTGAAGTATATGTAAGACATGGGGAGGAAACTGCAAAAGGCTTTTAAACCAGCCGAGGTCTCTGCTACCAAGCAAAATCAAGGAAACAAGAGGAGGTATGATCAAAAGTTTAGGTTCTCCCATCTGGTGGTTGGAGACATAAAGAATTTGGGGCTACCAGGGAAGCACAAGTTGGCTGACCACAGAGTGGCTACGCCTTATGTAGTGGAGAGTCAGATGTCAAATGTGCCAGTTTTCCTGGTGAAACCAGAGGATGGGCATGGGTCTCCATCGGAACCACCCTCTACCTTTGGGACAAAAGGTGCATGTTGACCCAGAGCCTGAGCTGGACCCTACACCTAGTAAGAGGACTCTGCAGCAACAGGGAAGAACCAAAGGACAAGCAGCGGAAGGGTCTGGATAGGACCTAACCACTGAATGTGGAATGGACTCAGGATGAGCAAATGAAGGTGTGGTATATGCTGCCCTTCGCAAACTCCCCAATAATTGATGAAGGGATTCCTAACCCTCCCCATGCTGATGTGGTTCAAATGGGGGGGGGGGGGGAATAACAGTGGGCAGGAAGGTTTACAGTTGGATGATGACAGGAGACTGGAGTCTAAAGTAACTGGGCATGAAGCCAAACTCAGCCAAGTGACAAGGGGGCCTGAGCTGTTGGGAGGTACGAGTAATGGACAGGGAGAGTCCTCTCCATGTAGACAGGAAAGATCCCAGGGAGCGTCTGAAACTGAAGAAGTAGATGATGGGGTAAGGAGGTCTCAAAGAGTCAAGAAGTATCCAGATGGGCTGGCCTATGCTGCACCGGGGGAACAGAGTGTGGCACCTATCCCCTTAGTGAGATTTGTCACTGCCATTTACACCTGGATCGAAGGTCCTGACATCTAAAAATTTCTTTGAAAATTTGTGCTAATTGTGAAAGAGTGATAAATTATCTCAAAATCATGAGGACATGACTATTTTTGGTGGAGGGGAGCGTAGCGAGCTGGTAAAGGTTTCACTGCTAACGTTGTAGGACAGTTCATGTAATGGTCTTTCTGTAGAAGCAGTGTTTGGGTTGTTATTAGAGGTAATGGGTGCTTCGGAATGTGAGCCATCCAATCAGGGGAGAAGGCCGGGGGAGCAAGTTATTTTTTGTGTCTGACACTGTTGTGAGCTTTTGTCTTGGTTCGGTGGGAGGTGAAGAGAGAAGACGCTGGAGAGAGCCGGTCATAGGACATGATCTGGTGGGGCCCATGATTCAATGGAGCAAGGTGCAGAAATCTACTGAGGATCAGTGAATATGACTTTTGGAAGAGTTGAGCTCCAACCTGTCCACATTTGACTGTTTAATATTATAATAGGCTATTTCTGTATTTTTCTTTTTTTTCTTTACTAACCTTTTACTTAAGTTAATATCCATTATCAATACTTCCTTCAATTATATGCAGTGTGCTGTCTGTTATTTCCTGGCAACGAGCTGTAACAGAGCAGCAAATCACACTGCATTCACACGAGCCGGGGTTTGGGAGGGAGAGACATCCCAATCTCACGGATTTGGTAGGACTGGAGTGTGTATTGCCTAGACTTATGCAGCCAGAGAACGGTGGGTCTTTTGGTGTGCAGTTGGGACACTGCCAGTGAGGGTTAACAAATCCGAGAAGCAAGGGCGTTCACTTGTACAGCCTATCAGAACAATCACTGATCCTCTCCAGCTTACTTAGTTAAAACAATTGACCCACAGAAACAGAATCAAACATTTTCATTATTTGTGAACATTAGTCAAATCGATTAAAAATGTGTACTGTATGTTTCTCCAAGGCATGGAGACCCACTCCAGTGAACAGGTCTGGATAATTAAGGGTCTGAACTGGAAATAATATTGTTGTCATGCTCTGTAGTCTTTCTAAAGCTTTAGGTGTCTCCATCATATGAAAAGATCAAAAATGGGCTGTATTCAAACCAAAGATCTTATGCATGGTGTATTTTGTTTTGTAGTGAATTTACACTGTTCATTCAACTTGAGAACATTCAATGTGGACATTACAATGTAAGACAATAACACATAGGAACAAATTGTTCCATTCAGCCCATTGAATCTGTTTCGTCATTCCATCATGGCTGATTTATTATCCCTCTCAACCCCATTTTCCTGCCTTCTTCCTGCAACCTTTGATCTCCTGACTAATCAAAAACCAATCAACCTCCATCTTAAATACAGTATATCCAATGACTTGGCCTTCATTGCCATACATTTCCCTACACTAATATTCCAGCTGTCACTTCTTTGCCCATTCTCCCAATCTGTCTATGTTCTTCTGCAGATACCCTGCTTCCTCAGCACTACCTGCCCCTTCACCTATCTTCATATTGTCTGCAAACTTGGCCATCAAGCTACAAATTCCTTCATCCAAATCTTTGACATAAAACGTGAGAAGAAAGAGCCTCAGCACAGAGTTCTGCAGAGCACCAGTAGTCACCAGCAGCCAACCTAAAAAGGCCTCATTTATTCACATTCTTTGCATACTTTCAATCAGCCAATCTTATAGCCATGCTAGTATTTTTCCTGTAATACCTTTAAAGAAACCAAGACGACACTGGCCTATTTTGTCATGTGCCTGCAAGTACCCCAAACCTCATCAATAATAATATACTCCAACATCCTCCCAACCACTGAAGTCAGGCTAACTGGCCTCTAGTTTCCTTTCTTCTGCCTCCCACCATTCTTAAAGAGTGGAGTGAAATTTGCAATTTTCCAGTCCTCCAGAACCATGCCAGAAAGTAGATAATTACTAATGCCTTCACAATCTCTTCAGCTACCTCTTTTGGAACCCTGGGATGTAGTCCATTTGGTACAGATGACTTACCAGCCTTCAGAACTAACCATGTTTTCCTTTGTAGTATCAATAACACTCACTTCTTTCCCCCAATACTCTTGCATTTCTAGCATTCTGTTAGTGTCTTTCACACCGAAGACCGATCCAAAATACTTATTAAATCTATCCACCATTTCTTTATCCCTCATTACTACCTCTCTAGCATCATTTTCCAGCAGTCTGATATCCACTCTTGTGTCTTTTTACCCTTTATATACAGTATAGATGAAGTAGACAGGCAGTATCCTTTTCCCAGGGTATAAATGTGTAACACCAGAGAGCATACATTTAAGGTGAAAGGGGTAAGTTCAAAAGAAAGGTGAGGGGAGGTTTTTTTACACAGAGAATATTCGGTGCCTGCAATGCGCTGCCTGGGGTGTTGGTAGAGACAGATACATTTAGCATGTTTAGGAGATAGATAGGCACAAGAATGTGAGGGAAATGGAAGGATGGGCATTGTGCAGGAAGAGAGGATTAGTTTAGAACGTGTCATAGAAAAGTACAGCCCAGAAACAGGTCCTTTGGCCCATCTAGACTATGCTGAACTATTTAATCTGCCATCCGTACCCCCATCATCCATGTACCTATCCAAACTTTGCTTGAATATTGAAATTGAGCTTTATGCACTGATTGTGCTGGCAGTTTGTTCCTCACTCTCATGACTCTGAGTGAAGAAGTTTCACCTCATGTTCCTCTTAAACTATTCACCTTTCACCCTTAACCCATAGTTGCAGTCCCACCCAACTTCATTTGATTACTAACTTAATTGGTTCACCTCAGCATTGTAGGCTGTATATGAAAAAGTTTTTTTTATCCTTGTTATATGTAATGCCTGGGTAAGATTTCCACTACTGTGCTGTGGGGTATTTTTATTTTAGCAGTTTTTTTGAAAAAGCGGTGTGTCCAGTTAGTAATAGTGTCCTGGCTTTAGCTAAAGATAGGGACCCATGTTGTCCAACTTAAGAATGCTGTGTCAGCCACTCAGGATCCTGTACGAGTTGTAACTTTCTGCCCAGTGGAACATCTGAGAGTGCTGGGCGAAAGCAGATTTCTGAAGGACAGTAGTTTGGTTTGGGGTCTTTTTGGCAGGAACTGCAGAGCGGGGCACACGGGAAGATGTCATAGAATGCTGTTTGTAGGAGGGTTCCAGTTGTAAGAAGCGCTTTGTGCAGATGAATGGCTCCAAGGAGGAAAGGCCAACACTCCTGAGAAAGCCAGTTCATTTGAGATAGTTTTCAAGGGAAGTTTGGACTATGGCAGGTGCCTTCATACAGAACATAGGTTCAGCACATGAATAAAGTGATACCCCTGATGATTCCAGAAATGAGCTCCAATGTCTATGTGCACATTGGACTGGTTTAACTGTAATGAACCCTTTTATTTTTTGGTAACTGTTAAAGTTGAACATTTGGTAAATATACTTTCTTTGTAATTTTATGCTGGTGTATGATCTGCATTAATTTTATTTCTTTTATAGAGTGTGTCAGATTAGCTTTAAGCTTGCCATATTTGAGTTTGTGGATGACACGGCTGTCAATGGCTGAATCAATGGTGATGCTGAATCAGCACACGGGATGGAGATTGACAATCTGGCTGAGTGGTGCCACAGCAACAAACTCTCACTGACTGCCAACAAGGCCAATGAGCTAATTGCTGACTTCAGAAAGGGGAAACCTGAGATCCATGAGCCAGTCTTCATCAGGGGATAGGAGGTGAAGATGATCAGCAACTTTAAGATCTGCAGTATTATCATTTCAGGGGACCTGTCCTGGGCCCAGCACATAATGCAGTTATGAAAAAAGCATTGCAGCACCTCTACTTTCCTTAGAAGTTTGCAAAAATTTGGCATGACATTTAAAACTTAGATGAAGTTCTATAGATGTGTGGTGGAGAATATATTGACTGGTTGCATCACGGCCTGGTATGGAAACACCAAAGACCTTCAACAAAAGAATCCTACGAAAAGTGTATATGGCCCAGTCAATCACAGATAAAGCCTTCCCCACCATTGAGCACATCTGCATAGAGCGCTGTCACAGGAAAGCAGCATACATCAGCAAGGACCCCGTCCACCCAGGAAATGCTCTTTTCTCACTGCTGCCATCAGGAAGAAGGTACAGGAGACTCAAGATGTACACCACCAGTTTCAGGAACAGTAATTACTCCTCAGCCATCAGGATCTTGAACCAGAGGTAATAATTTCACTCAACTTCACTCACTCCAACACTGAACTGTTCCCATAGAACTGAACTCTCTTTCAAGGACTTTCCATCTCATGTTCTCAATATTTATTTATTAATTTATTTTCTTTTGTATTTGCATAGCTCGTTGTCTTTTACACACTGGTTGTTGGTCCATCTGCTGTATGGGGTCTGTCATAGATTCCATTGTGTTTCTTGGACTTACTGTGATTGCCCACAGGTAAAGGAATCTCGGGGTTGTACATGTTGACATAAGTGTACCTTGATAATAAGTTTACTTTGAAAATTAGATATCTATATGAATGGTGCTGTACTTAGCCAAATTCCACATCATTTATCAAACATTGACCCTGTCCCTCAACATACTGAGATCAGATTTCTAAGCACAGTATCTCAAGCATATCACAAACTTGGGAATCATTCCCATACCTGCTATGTTTAGATCATGAATTAAAATAACAGAAATAAAGGTTCTCCCACTGAGTTCGACAGAACATTATCGGGAATTGGATCCAAGAAGATTTAGGTGAAGTAACAATCAATATCTTGCATAACAATCTGTCACTTAAATTATCACTAATTCTTATCTATGTGTTCATTAAAGTGTTTTGTAGATTTCAAGCAACAATGTCCCTAAAGTTACTCCCATCCAATATTGAACATCATATTTAACAAACCTGATGCAGGATATCATTCGTTTGATTTTCTCTGCCATTTGAAATTCTCATATTTACATAGACTTAAATGGAGGGAGGAGAAGATGGCGGTGCGACGCAGCGCGCGCGGCTGTTCTGAATTGATATCGTATCTGTGAAGTAGGACGCCTTGCACAATCCTGATTTGATAGAGACAGACGTGAAGAAGCAAGGAAGAACATCTGGAGTAACTTCTGAAATGCTTGCTTCGCTGTTGCTGCTACTGCGTGATCGAGAATCTCCGGAGGGGAAGGCCCCAAATCCTTGGCCTTGCATATCGCCTGTTGCCGGGGCCGGGATCGAAGCGCTCGGCAGAGATGGTGCTCGGTGCATCGGTGTCAGAGAGCTGGTCGGAGGCTTGGAGTTTTCGGACGGACTCGGAGTCGAACTATGATTGGATGCTTCCAGGATGCTGCATCAGCAAGTTGGCGCTGGAGGTTCACCGTCTGCGTGAGATGATGGGACTTTTGAGAGACTCTGTGATTTTACCGTGCCCATTGTCTGTTCTTATCAAATTACTGTATTGCTTTGCACTGTTGTAACTATATGTTATAATTTTGTGGTTTTTGTCAGTTTTTCAGTCGTGGTTTGTCATGTGTCTCTGTGATATCATTCTGGAAAAACATTGTATCATTTCTTAATGCATGCATTACTAAATGACAATAAAAGAAGACTGCGTGTCCTCATAATCTTAAAAAAAATGCCCTAAATAGCTTACAAAAGGTTCAAGAAACTGGATATTGTTAGAGTTCTAGAAAATTACAAGGTTACCAGGAAGGAATTTAAGAATGAAATTACGAGAGCTAGAAGGGGCTATAAGAAGGCCTTGGTGAGCGGGATTAAGGAAAACCCGAAGGCGTTCTACAAGTATGTGAAGAGCAAGAGGATGGTCCATGTGAGAATAGGACCAATCAGGAGTGAGAGTGGAAACATGTGCATGGAGTCGGAGGAGGTAGCGGAGGTACTTAATGAATATTTTTCTTCGGTATTCACCAGGATAAAAGACCTTAGCAATTGTGGGGATGAAATGTGGGTATTGTGGGGATACAGTGGACTGAAATATTTGAGTACATAGACATTAAGACAGTGAATGTGCTGGAGCATTTGAAAAGCATAAAGTTAGATAAGGCACCCGGATTGGACGAGATATACCCCAGGCTACTATGGGAAGCAAGGGAGGAGATTGCTGAGCCTCTGGTGATGATCTTTGCAAAGACAGGGACAGGAGAAGTACTGGAGGATTGGAGAATTGAAAATGTCGCTCCCTTGTTCAAGAAAGAGAGTAAAGATAACCCAGGAAATTATAGGCCAGTGTGTCTGACTTCAGTGGTGGGCTAGTTGTTGGAGAAGGTCCTGAGAGGCAGGATTTATGAGCATTTGGAGAGACATAATCTGATTAGGAATAGTCAGCATAGCTTTGTCAAGGGTATGTCATGCCTTACAAGCCTGAGTGAATGCTTTGAGGACGTAACAAAACACATTGATGAAGGCATAGCAGTAGATGTGGTGTATATGGATTTCAGTAAGGTATTTGATAAGGTTCACCATGCATTCAGAGAGTAAGGAGGCATAGGGTCCAAGGAGACCTGGCTTTGTTAATCCAGAATTGGCTTGCAAAGAGTGGTTGTAGATGGTTCATATTCTGCATGGAGGTTGGTGACTAGTGATGTTCCGCAGGGATCCATTCAGCACCCCCCTCCCAACCACTTCTCTTTGTGATTTTTATAAATGACATGGATGAAGAGGTAGAAGGGTAGGTTAGTAAGTTCGCTGATGACACCAAGGTTGGGGGTGCTGTGGATAGTGTAGAGGGTTGTCAGAGGTTACAGCGGGACATTGATAGGATGCAGAACTGGGCTGAGAAGTGGCAGATGGAGTTCAACCCAGATAAGTGTGAAGTGGTTCATTTTGGTAGGTTAAATTTGAAGACTGAATATAGTATTAATGGTAAGACTCTTGGCAATGGGGAGGATCAGAGCGATCTTGGGGTCTGTGTCAATAGGACACTCAAAGCTGCTGCGCAGATTGACAGTGTTGTTAAGAAGGTGTATGGTGTGTTGGCATTCATCAACCACGGGATTAAGCTCAAGAGCTGTGAGGTAATGTTCCATCTATATAAGACCTTGGTCAGATCCCGCAGGGCTATGCGGTAGGGTAATTCGGTGCAGTTTCTAAAGCAAGTTACATAGTCAGCACAACATTGTGGACCTGTAACGTGCTGTGGATCTCAATGTTCTATGTTCTATCTGATAGTTGTGCATAGTGTGGGGTTTCTTCCCAGCAGTGTTGGAGGCTGTGGGGTGACTCTATAAAAGTACATAAAACACAGAATGCACAGATAAGGTGAATACTCATTGTCCTTTTCCCTGGCTGGTGGAGATTAAAACCCAACTACACAGATTTAAGGCAAGAAGCAATAGATTTAAAGGGACACCATTTTCATAAAGAGTGAGTTGCCAAAAGGAGTCTGAATTACAACATATGAAAGACATTTTGAAGGGCATACAATTAGGAAAGGAGTAGAAGAACAGCAGACGAATGGGACTCGCTCAGGTCAGCATGGTAAGGTTCTGTTCCTGTTTGACTTGCTGAATGTTCCTGTGCATTAACATATCACAAGCAAACTGATCAACTACGCTCCTTTAAGTAAATGACTGAATTCTAGATGGTATTTATATCTGACCTTAGTGAGGTACTTTAAGGACGGCTGTTACCTCTATTAATTTGCATCCCCTTTAGATCATAGATCATAAGACAAAGGAGCAGACGTCGGCTATTCGGCCCATCGAGTCTGCTCCACCATTTTATCATGAGCTGATACATTCTCCCATTTAGCCCCACTCCCCCGCCTTCTCACCATAACCTTTGATGCCCTGGCTACTCAGATACCTATCAATCTCTGCCTTAAATACACCCAATGACTTGGCCTCCACTGCCACCCATGGCAACAAATTCCATAGATTCACCAACCTCTGGCTAAAAAAATGTCTTCGCATTTCTATTCTGAATGGGTGCCCTTCAATCCTTAAGTCATGCCCTCTCATGGGAAACAACTTTGCCACATCCACTCTGTCCATACCTCTCAACATTCGCAATGTTTCTGTGAGGTCTCCCCTCATTCTTCTAAACTCCAAGGAATACAGTCCAAGAGCGGACAAACGTTCCACATATGTTAACCCTTTCATTCCCGGAATCATTCTAGTGAATCTTCTCTGTACCCTCTCCAATGTCAGCACATCCTTTCTTAAATAAGGAGACCAAAACTGCCACAGTACTCTAAGTGAGGTCTCACCAGCGTCTTATAGAGCCTCAACATCACATCCCTGTTCCTATACTCTATTCCTCTAGAAATGAATGCCAACATTGCATTCACCTTCTTCACCACCGACTCAACCTGGAGGTTAACCTTAAGGGTATCCTGTATGAGGACTCCCAAGTCCCATTGCATCTCAGAACTTTGAATTCTTGCCCCAGTTAAATAATAGTCTGCCCATTTATTTCTTCTGTCAAAGTCCATAACCATACACTTTCCAACATTGTATTTCTTTTGCCACTTCTTTGCCCATTCTTCCAATCTATCCAAGTCTCTCTGCAGACTCTCTGTTTCCCCAGCACTACCGGCCCCTCCACCTATCTTCGTATCGTTAGCAAACTTAGCCACAAAGCCATCTATTCCATAATCCAAATCGTTGATGTACAATGTAAAAAGAAGCAGCCTCAACACGGACCCCTGTAGAACACCACTGGTGACCGGCAGTCAACCAGAATAGGATCCCTTTATTCCCACTCTCTGTTTCCTGCCAACCAGCCAACGCTCTATCCACGTATGTAACTTTCCCGTAATTCCATGAGCTTTTATCTTGTTAAGTAGCCTCATGTGTGGCACCTTGTCAAAAACCTTCTGAAAATCCAAATATACAACATCCACTGCATCTCCCTTGTCTAGCCTACTTGTAATTTCCTCAAAAAATTGTAATAGGTTTGTCAGGCAGGATTTTCCTTTAAGGAATCCATACTGAGTTCTGCCTATCTTGTCATATGTCTCCAGGTACTCTGTAACCTCATCTTTGACAATCGACTCCAACAACTTCCCAACCACCAATGTCAAGCTAACAGGTCTATAACTTCCTTTTTGCTTCCTTGCCCCCTTCTTAAATAGCGGAATGATATTTGCAATCTTCCAGTCCTCTGGAACCATGCCAGAATCTATCAACTTTTGAAAGATCAACGCCAATGCCTCCGCAATCTCCACAGCTACTTCCTTCAGAACACGAGGGTGCATTCCATCTGGTCCGGAAGATTTTTCTACCTTTAGACTATTCAGCTTCCTGAGTACTTTCTCTGTCGTAATTGTGACCGCGCACGCTTCTCCTCCCTGCCACCCTTGAGTGTCCGGTATACTGCTGATGTCTTCCCCAGTGAAGACTGATGCAAAATACTTGTTCAGTTCCTCTGCCTTCTCCTTATCTCCCATTACAATTTCTCCAGCATCATTTTCTATCAGTCCTATATCTACTCTCACCTGTCTTTTACTCCTTATATACTTGAAAAAGCTTTTAGTATCCTCTTTGATATTATTTGCTAGCTACCTTTCATAGTTAATCTTTTCCCTCTTAATGACCTCCTTAGTCTCCTTTTGTAAGCTTTTAAAAACTTCCTAATCCTCTGTCTTCCCACGAATTTTTGCTTACTTGTATGCCCTCTCCTTTGCTTTAACTTTGGCTTTGACTTCCCTTGTCAGCCACGGTTGCATCCTTTTTCCATTCGAAAATTTCTGCCTTTTTGGAATATACCTGTCTTACACCTTCCTCACTTCTCGCATAAACTCCAGCCACTGCTGCTCTGCCGTC
The DNA here is from genome assembly GCF_030028105.1 of Mobula birostris. Taxonomy (NCBI): domain Eukaryota; kingdom Metazoa; phylum Chordata; class Chondrichthyes; order Myliobatiformes; family Myliobatidae; genus Mobula; species Mobula birostris. The sequence goes on along the minus strand of NC_092376.1, from coordinate 88,796,343 downwards.
CTTCCCACCAGTGTCCCTTTCCGGACAACTGTGGCCAGTTCCTCTCTCATGCCACTATAATTTCCTTTACTCCACTGAAATACCGACGCATCAGATTTCAGCTTCTCTTCTTCAAATTTCATAGTGAACTCAATCATTTTATGATCACTGTCTCCTAAGGGTACCTTTACCTCAATCTCTCTAATCACCTCCGGTTCATTACACAATACCTAATCCAGTACAGCAGATCTCCTAGTAGGCTCAACAACAAGCTGTTCTAAAAAGCCGTCTCGTAGACATTCTACAAATTCTCTCTCTTGAGATCCAGTGCCCACCTGATTTTCCCAATCCACTCACATGTTAAAATCCCACACAATTATCATAACACTGCCCTTCTGACAAGCCTTTTCCATTTCCTGTAGTAATTTGTAGTCCACATCACGGCAGCTGTTTGGAGGCCTATAAATAACTGCCATCAGGGTCCTTTTACCCCTGCTATTTCTTAGCCCAACTCATAAAGATTCTGCACCTTCCGATCCTATATCACCTCTTTCTAATGATTTGATATCATTTCTTACCAATAAAGCCACGCCTCCCCCTCTGCCTACCTTCCTATCCTTCCGATACACCGTGTATCCTTAGACGTTCAGCTCCCAGAGGCATGCATCCTTTAGCCATGTCTCAGTGATGGCCACAATATCATACCTGCCAATCTGTAGCTGTACGACAAGATCATCCACCTTATTCCCTATGCTGCGTGCATTTAAGTATAACACCTTAAGACCAGTATTTGGTACTTTTCGCTTTGATTTCACTGCAACTCATCCCAATGGCTACAAATTTGCCCCACGCCCTGCCTGTCTTTCCTGACATCTTCACTGCTCACTATCTTAGATTTATTTCTGTCTTCCCCTTCCTCCGCTCTATCAATCCGGTCCCCATCCCCCTGCCAGATTAGGTTAAACCCCCCCCTTACAGCTCTATTGAACCTTCCCACCAGGATGTTGGTCCCCTTCGGGTTCAGGTGTGACCTGTCCATTTTGAACAGGTCATACTTCCCCCAGAAGAGATCCCAATGATCCAAGAATCTGAAGCCCTGCCCTCTGCACCAGTCTCTCAGCCATGCATTCATTTGCCTTTAATAAGGCATTTACAGATTCGACCATGTTGCTCAGACCCTGAATGAGATACTTACTGGCTGCTTGGAATCTGCCAACCTAATTGGTCATTAACTCTTTCACACCTCTAGTCAGTTTGAATCCACCAAGCTGACAAACAATAAATTCCTAATGTAAAATATCAGCAATGAGATACAATTATGTAAAGTCTTTTCATCAATTCAAACATGAACCATTTCATGCTAGTTTATACAATACAATTGATTGACTTAAATTCCACAAATTCATGTTTGATTGCATATGTGGCAAGTGACTTGAATTTAAATCAGTATGTAATTAAACTCCTTGAAACTAAGCTGATTGTAATTGATGTGAACATACTTATAGACTTTCTTATTTTATGCAAATAAAAAATTTAAACAGTGAAGTATTTCCTTTTTATAATAATGTCTGATGAGAAGACTTATCAAGTTTGTATACAAAGGCATCTACTGTAAGAGAATCAGAAATGTAATGATGTCGTTGCATTTCTAATCATCCATATAATCGTAAATTAATCACTGCCTTAATTTGACATCCTTGCCCACAGATTATTCTGCTAGGCTTCTAAAGAGCAACTTTAGCATTTGAAATACTTGCTTTGATGCCATGACAATGTCAATCATTGATGTTGTTATGGTAACTGACTGATAAATAGGATCAGATAAGCAACACCTTTCAGTTCACTTAGGTTCATCCGTTAAGAAAGCACTATATTCATGCATGTTTTCCAATTAGATTTTAAAATAATCAAGGATATTCCTTTAGTACTCTAGGAAACCATTGTTCCAAGAACTGAAGCAGTTATATCTGTCCTAGAAACTAACAAACACTGATGATGCTAGACCTGCAGTGCTACAGTTAAAAGGACCAATTTCAAACTGATTTTTTTTATTTCAAAATATACTTTATTCAAAAATAAATATATACAATAAACCATTCAATAACTTCCCATCCTTTACATACGTTTCCATTATAGTCAGTACATATCCGTATTTATAGCCACCCACGTGGCACTCCAGTAGTTCAGCTTACCATATCATTGTTGAGGGGTATACTCCCTGCCCCCGACCCCTCCCACTCCCGTGGGTGAAGAAACCTATACCGTGTTCCTTCCCCACCGGACCCTTGTGGTGGCTGCATCGAGTTTCCGTGCATCACTCAGCACGTACTCCTGCAACTGAAAATGTGCCAGTCGGCAGCATTCTCCCACGGACATCTCCATGTGCTGGTAGATCATCAAGTTTCGGGCTGACCAAGGAGCATCTTTCACCGAGTTGATGATCTGCCAGCAGCACTGTATGTTGGTCTCCGTGTGCGACGGCTTACCGGCTGAGTTGTACTCGGCTCTGTGGAACTGGATGGGCCCAGACCTGCTGGAAGTGTACAATGCTATGCTTCTGGCCGGCAGTATGTCTGAGTCCATGAGGAAGGGCATCATCACCCTCATCTACAAACAGAAGGGGGAAAGGGAGGACATTAGAAATTGGAGACCCATCTCTCTCCTGAATGTGGATTACAAGATCCTGTCCAAGGCTATCTCCAACAGGGTCAAGTCTGCTCTGGGACAGGTGATCCACCCGGACCAAACCTGTGCTGTACCGGGCAGGAAGATCTCAGACAGCCTTGCGCTGCTGAGGGACACCATCGCCTCCGTGCAGGACAGGGGGGTGAACGCCTACCTGGTCAGCTTGGACCAGGAGAAAGCCTTCGACAGGATATCGCACACGTACATGGCGGACGTGCTCTCCAAAATGGGATTTGGGGAGGGAATCCGGAATTGGATTAGACTGCTCCACACAGATATCCGTAGTGCAGTCCAGGTCAACGGGTGGGAAACAGACAGCTTCCCCATCAGGTCTGGAGTCAGGCAGGGCTGTCCCTTCTCCCCTGTCTTGTTTGTCTGCTGAATAGAACCCTTTGCGGAAGCCATCAGGAGGGATGAGGGCATAAGAGGGGTGACGCTGCCAGGCAGTGGAGGGACCCAAGTGAAGACCTCCCTGTACATGGACGACGTCACTGTCTTCTGCTCTGATCCGAGGTCAGTTCGCAGGTTGATTGGCACCTGCGAACAGTTCGAGCTAGCGTCGGGGGCCAGGGTCAACCGCACGAAGAGCCAATTTCAAAGTGATAATATCATCTAGGAAAGCAGGGATGTGCTGTGTTTTCCTTTAACATTTATATTTCTAACTGTGATGACCTCCAAACAGGATGGAAATAAAAACCTTTCCCTTTTCATTTGTGCTTGGCAGAGGACTGAAAGTCAATCATGGTTACTAACACTTTTGGGAGTATAGAAATGCATTCTGGGAATAAACATGTAGTTTTGCTTTAGGTAGTAAAGACGTTTGCAACGCTGCTTCTGTTGTTATTTTAATAATGACTCCACCTTACTCATTAATGCAAATGTTGAAGAAGAACCTTGAGAATAAGGAGCTCATCCTCCTCCATCTCCCTTGGACACTTTATACCTTCCTCATCAGGCATTTTCCCCAGATATTTCATTGTCTGCTCTTTTATAAATGCTACGATCCCAAAAACAGAGACTGCCCCTCATCTGAGTGCCTATTCTTCAGAAAATAAGAAACTGTAAGTGGTCCTGTGTCTTTTGTTCTCAACAAGATTTACTGTTTGCTTCCCTGTTACTTGAGTGTATGGCACTATAAACACAACGACAGAAACGTTTTATGTTACTGCTACACTTTCATCACCACTGAATTGTTGTCTTCTCTCATGTAGGCTGATTAGTCTCTGTCTCATTTACTCTTCTTTGCTTCAGCTTATTATTCAATTCAGTGCTGTGTAAGTCCTGTCTGAACAGCTCATCACATTAATCCTGTGACCACTTTTACCTGCCGTGGCATCTAAGAAATCCAACATTGTATTAGTGGCTCATTTCAATCGTCTATCCATGAGGCTAAACTGCGTGCATATGAGGCTAAACTGCGTGCATATGAGGCCAAACTGCGTGCACATGAGGCTAAACTGCGTGCACATGAGGCTAAACTGCGTGCATATGAGGCTAAACTGTGTGCATATGAGGCCAAACTGCGTGCACATGAGGCTAAACTGCGTGCACGAGGCTAAACTGTGTGCACATGAGGCTAAACTGCGTGCATATGAGGCTAAACTGTGTGCATATGAGGCTAAACTGCGTGCATACGCCGACAAGGGTTCAGATTATAGAACCTGTAGACTAACCCTAAATCACTTTCACACTTTCTAAATCTCCAATATTTAGAGATGACAAAAAATAGATAATGAAACAAACTAATGAAAATAATACATTTGGCTAAAACGCATTAAAATGCAATTCCAAAAATAAACAATAAAGTCTTAATGAAGGTTGGCAACCTGATTTAGTTGAACCATTCTGTTATCCCGGAGTCTGCATAAAGCAGTGGCGAGTGGTGTGTGGGCTGTGTAATGGGGAGTGGAACAGAAACTGATGTGCAGTGCATCTGACTGCCTCATCTCAGTGAAATCTGGAAACACTGCTCAACTCAGTGATGATCACAAGGACTTTCCCATCTCCATGTTGCTGTGCCTAGATATAGAGGGTGAAGACTTAAACATTAACGGGCAAAAAGGCCATGATTCCCAAAGGAAACATGTATTGGCATTTTCCCCATTGTCTCTCTTCCATGCACTGTAACTTCCACTTTTTACACTTTGTCTTTTCAGCTCCATTAGCCAAGCTCTCATAACCTACTATTCCTTCAGACATTGTAACCATATGTCCAATGCTGTCTTCAGGTATCCAAATCCTACCTCAGCCACTTGTAGTCATCCCCATAACTTCCCATCATGCTTTTCTGTTCTCCATTGATTTATTAGTGTTTACATATATTACATGTTCACATCATCCTTACTAATGACTCCACCTTATTCCATATTACTCTGCTTTTTACAGGTTATTGATAGTAATACCAGCCAGGGGCCAATTGTGATATTTGATTTGGAGCAGATCTGTGATAGAATATTTAAATCATATTTATCGTATTTATTTATGGTTGTTTATTATAGGAAAACAATATACGTCCAATATATATTAGTAAGTGAAGATTGATGGTATAGAAAATATGAAAATAGTAAACACTTCATTCTCAAGGCTTGTAAACTTCAATATTTTGAAGATTTAACTTTTCTCAAAAATTGACCAAGGTTGACAGCTGTGACACAAAAATAGGTACATTTATTGGTAAAATGCATCTGAAATAACATGATAATGAAATGAAGTCACTGTCTAACAGTATGGGGATATACACTATCTCATAATATTTTATTCAGAATCCTCATAATATTTCTCATGGTGACTCAGTACCTTTTTATAAAACAATGGGTTATCAACAAAGAATTATAGGATAAGAATTGCAAGAATGTTAGGATGGCAAATACAAGAAGGAGGTCATGACGTAGAAGTTTCTCTAAAACATGTCGAAGACATTAACATTGTATCATCTGCCATCCTAACACTGTTTTAAAATAACCATAGACAGAATTATCTTCTACTGTGGAACTTCCCTAAATCTGCATACATTGAGTAAGTTTCAGTGTGGCAGCAACATACTGAACAGTTGCAAGTTCTTGAAGCTTGGCATTGCAGCTGCAATCTCAGCAGCTAGTTCCTTAAGAAATATGCCATGATACAAACACATCTTCAGCTAATGGGAAGTGTTACTACATAATGAATGAGTGTTGCAAAGATGGTAGAAGAAACGGAAGGTCTTCCAGGGGTTTTGAGAGACTTGAATGGACTGGTTGGCAAAGATCTCCAGGATATGCAGGAATCTGTGTGTAAAGGAGCAGCAGAGAACCTTCCAATGCACTACTGGTAGAAGTTGCCAGAGATCTCTGTAAGGACATGAATGCTGACTAAGAATGCTTGCATTATGAGTAAAATTTCAACTTTAATCCTTGTGTGCATTCTGCCTGCTTCTGCAGACTAAAGGAATAATTGAGTTTTGTCTTTTCTTGTATATGGACTGTGCATGACCTTCCATATGCATCAGTGACCAGCAAGCTGTGAAATGTGAGAAAGGGCAGTGGCAACGGCCTGGAATGACCCTAGGATAGGAGGCTGAGAGAGGCTATTACCCTAACCTCTGTGATTAATGCAGTCTCTGCTTATTTGTCAGCTTGTATTTGAGGTTACAGGTATTCACAATTCTTCATGAGGATGAGAAGTGCAGTCTGGGTGTTAAGCTTTTAAATAGCAGTACTTCAGGGAACTGAGCTGGTAAAAATTCATTGTTCTGTGAGTTACGATGAATTGCTATTTCTTAGATGGACATGATTAAACTTGGCTATTGCATTAATGTCAACAGCTCTTGGATGAGTTATGTTGCAAAATAAATGTTGCTCAGGCAAATGAATATTCCATTAAACAAATCAGGAGTTGAATTTTTCAATTGCCCTATTATCTACAACCTCAGAAATTGTTATAATAACATTCTTCTCTGAGTTAAGCCTATTTACGAATGTGTGGCACTGTTTTTTTTTGAAAGATGTAGCCTGCACATAAAAACTATGTAATAACTAGCTGGTACAATATAATGTCACTTGCAATTTCAATCACCATTTATATTGTTTCCCTATGGGTTGTGCTAAAGATAGGATGATGCTCTGTGGAAATTTCACCCTGCTATATTTTCTGGGGAATAAAATGTGTTCACTGTTTGTATGACAGGGTGATGAAGAGATTGAAAGATTGATTTAAGCTCCCCTAACTAATTGGCAACGTGACTTTAAAACTACCTTATGAAAATTTTGTTTCATGCTTAAAATGCTTTATGGTTCAAAAGCTGATGTAACTTTGATGCAGAAGCACAAACACATCGTATTTCTTATTTTTCTCTTCCTTAGCTGCTTTGCCCACCTTTAAATCTACTAATGCTACAAAAAGCTTATTTCCCTTTTCCTTCATGATGATAAAATTGAACTCTGACAAATGGTGCACAATACTTCTTTTCAAATTACTATCATGAACTGTTCTGGTGCATTTTTTCCATGAATAAGTGTTATCACTGAAGAAGATGAAGATCTATATGCCGTATTTTATCTTTTGAAGTCAATGGTCATCCAGAATATTTGGCAACTTATGCTTAAATTACATGAGCAGCATGAGTACAATCGGTCTCAGAGCTGGGGAATATGATGTTCAAAGCAGTAAAATATCTCACATTATTTTATGAGAATATAATCAGATAAAAAAGACTATATGCTGAGTAATTATTGGTAGGCCACTATTAGGAACCCATGACTTCAAAATACATTCAGCTTCAGAAAATTTGAATGTCACATGTCAAAATCTCATTGCTTATTGATCAATGATCAAGCACTTGAAAGGAATGCTCTCAACTCAGTTTTCAGCAATAGGGTGGGCCACAATAATTCATTTTGTAACTGGCACCAGCATGGTATATATCATCGAGCAGGTATAAATATCTTCAGCTTTGATTTGCATGCTTTCCTCTAACCCCTTAAATCTGAATTGTGTGCTTGTAAGCAGAAGCACATCAGCTAATGTGAGCTGGTACTTACTCAAGTGAAGGATAGGAAATGACATTCCGACCACTTTCAGGGTTCAGTGAAACATAAAATCAGAATGACACCTGATATGTGTAGAAAATTGTTTTCAGGGGTGAAAAAATAACTGCGCAGAAAGCATTCCGATCATCTGAAAGTGATCCAGTTAGAAGCTGGAATGCGGCTTTCTGCCTTATTTGGTATCTGGTCAAATATGATGCTTGACTGTGACTGAGGAGTTTTGGGAGAATGCAATGAAGCATTGCCTGCTAACATATTTTCTGTGTAAGGACAACAGAGTAAGTGCTTGAAAGATGCACTTTGAAAGCTGAAGTGACTACAAGAGTTAAGGTGTCACTTTACAGTGATGTCAAAGCTATGTATTGGATTGTTGAAGAAAGTGCAACAGAATTGTTTTTATTCAAGAATATTTGACCTATTTAAGCATTTGCTGAGCCCTGCATATGGTTCCTTGGTCTGAAAATATCAGATTGCTCTGATAGCTAAAGCTATCATCTATCATATCAATCACCTGCATACATATGTGTTCCATCATTAAAACCAGCAAGGTGTGGAAATGAGAAAACCTTCACCATGGGATCTGTCTCTCAGTAGACTTCAAGCCTGATGAGTTTACTTTGTGATTAACTTGAATGGTTTGTGTTGCATTTGTAAAAAATGCATCGGAATAGAGTATTACTGCTACAACACGTTTGTAAATTGATGAAATTACAGTAAATTTTGATATGCAATGCCTCATACTCCTTTTCACACGGGAATTGGTTGCCAAGTAGCTGAATGTGTTCTTGGGACATTATGTTGTCATTTGACCATTTGAATCAACTTCTCAGTGGGAGGTTCTACAACCTGTTAGGTAGAACTGAGCTGGGTTTACACTGCTTCTACTCGTGCAATATCTCCAGTCAATTACTAATGGGTTCCAGTTCAAAATGGTCATCTTTTTTGTTGTTGTTTGAAGATTTGGTGCCTATGAGAACCTCTGGATTCAGCAACTGATTGTTCATAGTGTAGAGAAAACAGTCAACTTGCTGGACACAACTTGAAAATGAGAATTAGTCTTTTGACTGCAGTGAAGTTCAAAGTTCAATGCACACTTATTATCAAAGTATGGATACCATATACTACCTTGAGATTCATCTGCTTGTAGGCAGCCACAAAACAAAGAAAGAAACACAATAGGATCCATGATAAACTCTACCGTACAAGGACCATGCAAAATCCTATGTGCAAAAAAAACAAGTCATGCAAACAATAAAAAAAGGAAACAAATAATCCCAAAGGGAAATTACTTTCTGTGGATTACAGAGATCGTAGTCCAGAAAAAGTATATTTTGTAGAATAGTTTGTAGTTTAGTATGCTGCCTGCAAAACATTGCCGGGTCTCACCAGTGCCTTCTTCCCAAGGCACATCCACAAAATGCCATTTATTTGGCATCCATGAAAAAGGTTTCAAGCTTCATGTTTATTACATATGTCTGTGGTTTTATTGCTCTATCATGATACTGTTGACTAGCAAAGCAACATACAAAATGCAGGAGGAACTCAGCAGGTCAGTCAGCATCTCTGGAGATTCAGCATTTTGGGTCAAGATTATTTCTGGATTGAAATAAAAAAAGGGATGGTAATAATAAAAATGCAAAGAAGAAACAGAGTAAGATCTGGCTGTCTTCTGTCTAGATTAAATTTTCAACTCGAATCATCAACCGCCCATTTCCCTTCATAAATGCTGACTGACTTGTTGGGTTCTTCCATCACTCTGTATTGATCCAGACTCTAGCATTTGTAGCCTCTTGTGTTCCTGAATAGCAAAGTAAGTTTTATCACAACTCTCTTCTTTGTTCACATCTTCTGACAAGAACTCTAAGCAGCATTTGACGACTTCACGGAAGTATTACTTCACAGAAGTATAATCAGATTTTAAAAAATATCTTAAACCAAATATGGAGTCATTAGGATGAGTGACAAGATTCTTGAAGAAAGATGAGTTTGAAGGAAGTTGACAAAGGAGTAAGCAGAGGTGTGGAGAGGTGAAAGGTGAATTCTACAATGACAATCCAAGGAGTTAAAAGCATTCCTTACAATGGATGAGGGATCATCATTAGAGATTATTCGACAGAAGGTAGTTAAGGGAAAAACATAGGTATAAGATTTATAAAATGGAGGCTCTTCAGGACTAGAAATCAGTCTAGGTAATGATCATGGAAAAAACGGATGGTGGGCCCTTGGTGCATGTAGTGAAAACAAGTAGTAACATTATAAATGATCACACATTATAGCAGGTTAGCCAGCAGAGCACTAATGTAGTTACTAATGGTAGTTAAGACATGAATTAGGCTGAAGCAGCAAGTGGTCTAAAGCTAGACTCTGAGCAACAATAATACAAATGTAGAGGTAGACCCATTCATTGAGACAGAAGATAGTGTGAGACGCTGACCCAATTTTGCAGAACAAGTTCTCCATCCATCATGCAGATCTTTAAATAAATGTAAGCTGATCTTTTAACACTAGTACACCTCAACTGGGAACACCTACCCATGAACAGTAAAATATTGCTGTTTATTATAGTTTCATTTTAATTTTGCAATAAATGGCAGGCATGCATGCAGTATGCTCGACTTAAGCATTCAGCCTGTGTGCAAGGCAGGTTCATGGTCAGAAATAAGTTTGTCGGTAAGATGGTCATTATGTCCAAGTAAACACTCATATTGGTGAGATAGTAGGCAGTTCTATTTACAAGGCATCTAGATTCTATCAACAATTGACAAAGGAATGAAGCAAACATGTTAGACTATAGTTCCTTCGGTCTGGTTACAACTTCAGATGCAATCTAGCAGTCAGTTAAAATATAGAAATATCACTTTTATCAATGTGGTTCATTCTAATTGATCTAACTAATGTATTAATCATACATCACCTCGCCACCCCCCTCCCACCACCCACACACCCCTTTTATTCACAGGAACTAATTAGGCAATAGTCAACCAGTCTTAGTTACTCAAAATCTTTCACTGTTTGCAATGAAACTTCTCACTTGCTCTGTGTTTCCTGAAAGTTTAAATATAGAATACATGAGCATCCAGGGATCCATTTTGTGCTTCAGTTGCCAGGATTGGCTCAGTTGCAGGACTATGAGCTCTGAATCAGAAAGTATTCCATGCATGCTTGCAGGGTTTTGGGTACTTCATTATGGACGTGAAGAAGCATTAAACGATCAGAGGTAAGTAGTATACAACTATTTCTCTCCCAATTGAATACGAAAGATTTCAAGGCAGTATTTGAAGAACAAGTGATATTGTATCTTCACTGCCATTGGACACAGAGAAACTGCATCATAATGACAACCAGACCACAAAGATGCTTCATTGACTACTAAGTGCTTTGTGACATCACACCTTTAAGAAAAGTACTCTATAGCTGCTAATTCTTTCATTTGTTATTATGAACCCGTGCTTTCACAATTTTCCTTTTGTATCAGCCTCACATTTATTCATATGTAAGTTCCTAGGAGAAATTTGAATAAGTACATGAATTGGAAGGGCATGGAGAGCTATGGTCCAGGTGCAGGCTAGTGGGACTAGGCAGTAACACAGTTTGACACGGACCAGATGGGCCAAATGGCCTACTTCTGTGTTGTAGTGCTCTATGACCCTGTGATGTTATATGATTCTAGAGGTAAGTAGATGCAAAACTGTTAGATTTTCCTGCAAAGTGAATATATTTTCTGCAAAGTGCTTAGCACAATGACTTACAGCAGCAGCGACCCAGGTTCAATTCCTGCCACGGCCTGTAAGGGCTTTGTATGTTCTCCCTGTGACTGCGTAGATTTCCTCAGAGTGCTCTGGTTTCCTCCCACTGTCCAAAGACGTACTGGTTAATTGGTTATTGTAAATTGTTCCGTGATAAAGGGATTGTTGGGTGGAGTAGCTCAAAGGGCCGGAAGGGCCTGTTCTACATTGTATCACAATAATTAAATTAAACACATTTAGAAACTTGAGAAGATTTTTTAAAAAAATGATAGATCAATGTAAACTCTCAAGATGAAAATGTTTGGATAATAACCAGAGAAAATCTTAAACAATAATATATTGCCCAGCAATAGTCAAATGTCAGGGGAAGCTGTGGCTCATTTAAAATAAGTAAGAAAGGTCCCATCTGACAAGGAAAACCACTTGAGGAACCGCTTAGGGAAGTATTTGGGCCAAAACTGATTATAAACTAATGGATTGACATTATTTTTATTTCAGTTCTGTGAGAATTCTGGTTTTATGACTTGTGCTTGTGTGAGCTATAAATGTCAAATGAAGTGGAATGAGGTGCAGATTGTGAAACCATCAGAATAGGATTAACAATCTACTGCATGAAGTCAGTATTCTGTTGAGGCAGTGCTGTGTTTATAGTCTCTCTACAGGTCAATCCCATTTTTCCCTGTTGAAACAAAGGTAGGATAAACTAATGCAGTATAGATTCATTAAAACACAACAAACAATTAACAACATTTTAAATGCAGACATATTGCAATCATGCATAGTGATATCTACAGTAGCTAAATTCAAACACTGAGCGAGTTTTCTCAGCTAGATGTACATAAGGTTTTATCTAGGGACTCTAATTATCACCTTGTCAAATGTAACTTATAATCTAGCAAGTTAATTTCCATAATGTTACTGCTGTGTGATTTAACATATGTCTTTCTCCTTATTTCATTTGTATCTATGTGCAGTCTTTAATCTTTAGATGCTCTGGCAATTCCTGACAGATCCTGATGTTTTCCATTGCTGCCCTTGTCACATAGATTGTAAGGAACACTCTATTTCAGCAAGAGATGGGCTTGTAAAATATGAGAAAAGCTTACACAAATGACCACCCTAGTCTCATAAATCAAGCTTAGGAGCTTCAGGTATTTCCAAATAGGATCAAATAAGTAGAATCAAAGAACAGGGAAGGGTGATTTAATGAGGTGGAACCTCCAGACAGTCAGCTCTGTTGGGTAAATCATTTTGCAGCTAGAGAAGGCTGGACTGATTCAAAAGATTACTTCAAGAAAAATATCCTAAACTGGGTTGTATCATTTCAGACAAGGAAAACATGCATGGTATGTTCCCTCAAGCATCTATTTATAAACCCGTTAGCAGGTATAATCTATCAGAATACCAGAGCTTCGAAAAATAAATTTTACAGAATTGTCAAATGTGTGTGGTTTGACACAACAAGCGACCTTACTGGTTTCTGCATCATACGTTAGCAAATGCAATCAAATGAATGTGCTAGATACTCACTTCTCAAAGTGGTTTTAAGAATTCAAAGGGCAAACTTTAACGGTTGGCTTGCATATGAAGTACGGAGTATGTTTACTCAGCAGGGAAGCAGATACACATTGACACAAGCTGTTCACTTCTGGAAAGAAGACTGACAAAAGGGGATACAGTCTTCTAATAAATAAAATTGCAAGTAATACTTTCCAGAGTCATAATTTTCAATCTGAATAATGTTGTTCAAATATTTCTCCATAAAAAATCTAACATTCAAAGGTTTGTATAAAACAATCTAGAAGCTGGAAGCTTTTAGTTGGCCATGAATAGGATTTTTTTTTATTTTTTAGAGAAAATTTCTATTAGACTGTCCTGTTCCAACCATTTAGACCCCACAACCAAGAAAGCTCATCAAACCCTTTACTTCCTCAGGAAGGTTAGGGAATTTGGCATGTTTTCTTTGAATTTCATCAATTGTTTTGTTGATACACCATATAAAACTCCTACTGGACGCATCATGGCTTAGTATGGTTACTGCTCAGCCTGTGACTGCAAGAAACTACAAAGTTGTGGACACAGCTCGGGACAACATGGAATCAGAACTGGGATTGATTTATTATTGTCACATGTACCCAGATGCATTGAAAACCTTATCTAGCTTACTATTCATAAAGATCACATTATTACTTCATGCATTGTGGTAGGACAAGTCACTAGGGAGGAGATACAAGATCATTCAGGCCATGCTATCTTCTCACTACTGCCATCAGGAAGGGTGGTACAGGAGTCTGAAGTCCTGTATGACCAGGTTCAGGAATAGTTATTAACCTTCAGCCATCAGGCTCCTGAACCAGAGGGGATAACTTCATTCATCAAGCACTGAACTGATTCCATAACCTATGAACTCAATTTCAAGGGCTCCACAATTCATGTTCTTTATAGTATTGGTTGTTTGTCTTTTTTTGTTTGTAGTTTTCATTGATTCCATTGTGTATCTTTCTATTGACCATGAATACCCTCAAGAAAATAAATCTCAAGATTGCATAAGGTAATATATATGTTCTTGATAATAAATTTACTTTGATCAATGTAAAACAATAGCATAATGCGGAGTACAGTGTAACAACTACAGAGATAGCACAGTGCAGGTAAACAATAAATTTCAAGATCCTAATGAGGTAGATTGTGAGGCCCAGAGTTTATCATTGTACTGCTTTTGGCCATGGTGGATCTAAAATATGGAAGAAAATGTCGAACTTGAATGGGTCAAGGATGGTGGAAGCCAACAGATCAATTGTCTTTGTTCCTGCCATGTGCTTGGAGATGGAGGCAGCCATTTTGTGGAACTGTTTTACGTCTTCCATTTTGTCAAATGGAGTTGCTTTGCTTTCTGTGTTTTAAAGCAGACACAATGATGTTTCAGGTAATCTGCTGAACTAGAGATAGTTTACAAACAAGTTATTTGTAGGGTGTTCTTTGATATAACATAACATGCAGGTTTGTGAATGCTGGGGTTGGTGCCTGCCTGGAGTGATTGGACCTGGTTACTGAAGAGAACAAAGAGCCATAAATTACTGACTGTCACTTGCTGGGAAGAGGGCAATAAATGGATGCTGGCCTGGAGCAGAGCTAATAAAAAGGTGTTAAAGGTCAGACACATGACACTGGAATGCAATATTTGGATTTGGATTGATAAAGAACAAGTATAAAAGTGGACACTTCGAGTGTTTTGTCAGCGATAACTTACTCAGGAGACCAGTCATCGCAAGGAAGAACCCCCATGCCAGGGTCTGGGCTAGGAAAGGATCAATCATCTGGCCAACGGGGATCCCCTATTTCAGTGTTATAAGTTGGAACAGTGGTCTGAGTGAGTATTGGTACAGAGGAACTGTAGAATTTGTGTTCTAAGCTGTTGACCCGCTGCCAACATAGTTACATTGTTGTTTGTGCAGAGACAATAAAGTGTGAGCTTCAATTAGTTACGAGTTTCATGGTGAATTTCCTAACCTAGTTCCGTTGATAAACAGCCAACACTACAGAACTATTCATTAGTCTTATTACAACAAGGTCAATGCTGCCCTTGAGCATGGTGATATATGCTTTCAGGCTTTATTATTTTCTGCCCAGAGAAGAGAGAATGTCAGGGTGAATGGGGTCATTATTATACTGGCTGTTTACTAAGGCAGCACATATATTCGGAGTCCATGGAGGGGAGTCTGGTGTCCATGATGTGCTGAGCTATGTCTGAAGAATTACACAAAACATAGTCAAAGTGATGATGTATTCAGTGTAATGCATATTCATTAATATATTGGCTCCAAGCAGAATCTTCTGAGTATGTTATTATTCATTGCATGGTTATAGCTGGGTTTTGAATTGAGTGCAAATATTTAAAAGCACCTGAATTGTTCTTATGAAACTCTTTAATTAAAAATACCTGATCACCAAATACAGACAGCCTGGAGTTTGCTGAAAATTATCTGGTTTCATTCTAAGTATACACTATCACCTGCAACAGCAGTATGTTTGCCTTTGAGAGTCTTGTGAAGCTAATAAAATGCGTTGTTGGTTGTACCCAGCTTGTCAAGAACGTTTCCTGCTGTCACCAGATGTGAGGTGGGAGTTCTGCCTCTAAGGTTATCAGCTTATTCTATTAATTCAACAAGACAAGTTATTGTTATCACAGGACTTCTGAGTAAAACCTTTGACTTAAAGCTGCTGACAATCCAACTCAAAAAAGATGCCTTTACTTATATTTCACATTGAGGTGTTTGGAAGATGTTACCTGGGATACTATAGGTGTAAATTCTATCATGCCAATTCGGTCATTAGTTTCCTTTTGCACATTTTCTGAATAACTTATCTAATAATGCTGGACTGAACAGCAGATTGAACTTACTAAGTGTTATCATTTTCTGATTAACTGAGTTTGGCTACTTCTCTATATATTTTCTGGGTTGAATGATTCCCAGTAACATGAATCAAGCTGGAAATGTCAGATTATTTTGATTTCTTTCTGATAGATTACTTTGAATGCAAAAACACAGGAATTTTCCCTATCTTTGAGAATTTTGTTACTGCCAACATTAATTTTTACAGCAGATTTCATCCTTTGATAATTGGATATTTAATCCTCTTGCTGCTATTTCCCTTCAGTTTAAGATGCTGCTGCTGAGACATAGTGACAATTTGCTGGCAGCAAACACAACTACTAACCACTCAAATAACACACTTTTTCTGGTAAATAATCACAGCAACTGGTATCCTGTAACTTACCTGAGCTTTTGAACTGCCTGTCCAACCTGGCATTTTTGCCAAGTGAACTTGTCCCGAAGGTACAGGGTGATTACAGCATGGCTGACTCAAGACGACAGGACCCGGGCCTGAGAGTGAGGAACGAGTCTATGCATGGCCATTACTGAAGTGGATTTGGAGTCAATTCGTAGTGGCAAAATCAAGGCGAGGTGAGACAAGGTCAAGGTAGCGGTGCCCGGGTCCCGAGAATGAAGGATGACTCGTTGTTTGGCCGAATTAAGCACCAGGCCAATTGAAGAGGTCAGCATGTTGGGTCCGGAAGAGAGGGGTGGGCTGGTGTTCAGCTCACTGCTCAGGAGGTTTACTCATCTCTGAGCTGAGCCAAGGCTGTGGCCTGCAACTAATAGTCTCCTGGATCAGTTGTGACTAGCTTCGTGGATGTGGACTCACTTTCATGAACTTCAGTTCTGAATGTTATTGGCTTACTTTTTATTTTCGCAGGATTTGTTTTTTTATTCTGCTGATGGCATTATTTTATATCAGCTGTGTCAAAGTGGGCTATAAAGATTCTGCCAATTCATCATTGGTCTGTAGAAGTACTGCACAATCGATGCAATTTAAAATGATGCTGAATGATTTGAATGTTTGTTTGCTGATGATTCACAGAAACATGGAATTCAACTGCATCGTGACTATGCAGAGGGTGATGCCTGTTTACGTTAATCCCATTTGCCCATGTTAGGTCCATATCTCACAATCAAGACACAGGAGACCGTAGATATTAGGGTCTGGAGCAACACAAGTTGCTGGAAGAACTCAGTGGATCAGGAAACATCTATAGAGGGAGACAGTCAGTCGACATTGTGGGTTAAGATCCTTCACCTGCTCCCTCCAGAACAGAGATGAGGTGTTATTTCTTTAGCCAGAGCTGGTGTATCTGTGGAATTAATTGCTGCATACGGCTGTAGGGACCACGTCACTGGGTATATTTAATGTGGAGGATGATAGGTTTTTGACTGGTTAGTGTGTCAAAGGTTATGGGACGAAGGTATGAAAATGGGGGTCAAGCCATGATCGAGTGGTGGAGCAGACTTAATTGGCCAAAAGGACTAATTCTGCTCCTATGTCTTATGGTGTTATGGACTTATGATCTTGTCCTGAAACATCAACTGTCCAATTTCCTCCATGGATGCTGTCTGATCCGCTGAGTTCCTTCAACATCTTGTCCATTGCTTCATAGCCTGCAATACCTATCATTTTTCCAGTACCTGTTCAAATGCTTTTTAAACATTGCAGATGTATTTGCCACCACCATCTGCTCTGCAGATCGTTTCATGCATTCCCCATCCTCTAACATACATGTGCACAGTTTTTCCCTACAAAAATCAAATATTGAATACAAACTCTGTTTTTAGTGATGATGGTTGAGAATTTGATGTTAACTGGAATGATATAGTGGATTCCCTTATTTCCCCGATAAATACCCCAGCTTCTCCTCAATCCACATGAAGTGGCTAGTTGACACATTTTTCACAGTGTAGCCCATGCTTGATATTGCATTGATGCATCAGGCTAGATTTCATTCTTCATGCTCTGGAGTCTAACTCCTCCATGACAGTGTTACTTCTGGGCCACAGATGGAAATCAGGAATTGTGCTGGATATTACCGTCTGAGGTTCACTACCTTTTAGAATGTTGCGTAATGCATTATGTAAATAGTGGAATCTCCCAAAAGGCAAATTGGAAAGATCTCATAAATTTCAGGACACGGTAAGCCTAGTGACCTTCAATAAAAAGTGTAGTCTTGGATGCCTTTCATTAGAAGGCTATAAATCAAATGACTGCATAATGAGCTGATTGAGAGATTATTTCTGTTTAAGAGATTGGTGAGGATCAGAGTTAATTTTCTAATTACCATGTTGTAATTTGTGAGCTTGCTGATCAACCTGAGCATTAATTGCCCATCAATGTTACATATTACAGGTTACAATGACATACTGTGTTCTTTCATGCCAAATGAGAGCAAACTTTAGATAGGCAGCTTGACATTAACAATGAGTCAAATTTCTCATAGAATGAACGCAAAATGCTTTTATTGAAAAACAAAATTTCAGCCTACTCAGGGAGTTTGTTGCAGATTCAGTGAATGCTGTATTTCAAATGGGAACCTGTGCCCTGTACAATGTCAATGATCTGTCCTTCCATTAGTTTTGATTCATTATGGCAGTTGATTGGATTGATAAGTAACTTCAACATATTCGGCAGCTTGACCTACAGGAATCTTTTTAACTGAAGAGCGTCTTGAATAGAATTGGGAAGTGTGAAGTAGGTGGTTGTTATATGGTAGGTTGGGATTAGATGTAGAAGTGGCTGAAAAATTATTGTCAGTATTTTGTACTTTTTGCCTTCATAAAGCAAGGGCACAATTTATCCTGGAACTAAATCCCTGTGGAATTTGGATTCAGCATTTTTTTTTCAAAACTGATGTTCCTTGCAGCAGTCAATTACAATACTGTGACATCTGCAAATTTAAACTCTTGGCTTTCAACCCATTCTCCTTCAATTTCATTTTTGACGGACCTTGTAGAAAGGTATTTCAATGAATTTTCTCCTCCATATCCCCTTCCAGTGCTTCTGTGATCTGCATTCCAATTACATCAAAAAGAAAGAGGCACCTGCTCAAAATATGCAGACTGGTCTCATGCCAAGGATCACACCAAGCTTTCACCCATCCCCAGCCAACTGGAGCTGTGGAATTCAAATGGTGCATGACTGGATTGTAAAGAATGAAAGTCGTCATCTCCCCTTCGAACAGGGAGGACAACTGTAATGCTCTCTACACAAAGCACCTGTTTAAGTGGATCGTTTGTGTTTTCTGTGAAACAAAATGTATTCACTGTATCTGAAGACTGGCAATATTAATCAGACAGATTAATCGATTTTAAATCTGTCAAAAACAAACTCTTTATTGGATGGCATATTTGGAGGTTATCAGAATGAATCTTGCATTATTGCACCCCCCAACTAGTTATTGTTGAAGAATCTTCAAACAAACTAATGGTTTCTGAGAATATTTAATATTTAATTCCAATATGGTTTGTACTAGACAAACTATTAGCTAAAACACAATTTAGTTGTTTTAAAAATTTTCTCCAAGTCATTTCCTGAAACATTCAAAGACTGACTTTTAAGACTGGTTAAGCATCCTTTTTTGGCAAAGGCCCTAGTAAATTGGCTTTTTTTTAACAGGCATCCGCTAGTCTCGTGAGACCATGGATTTGCACCTTGGAAGGTTTTCCAGAGCACAGACCAGGGCAAGGTTGTATGAAAGACTGGCGGTTGCCCATGCTGCAAGTCTCCCCTCTCCACACCACCAATGTTGTCCAAGGGAAGGGAACTTGGGCCGATACAGCTTGGCACCGGTGTCATCACAGAGCAATGTGTGGTTAAGTGCCTTGCTCAAGGACACAACATGCTGCCTCAGCCGAGGCTCGAACTAGCGACCTTCAGATCACTAGATCGATGCCTTATCCACTTGGCCACGCGCCAACAGGTAGGCTTTACTAGAGCACTTTTACAACAGCAACTATATGAGAAATACACCTAGAAGAATGAATTCAGCAATAATGGATTAAATTTGTTTGAATGTTGTGACAAAAATTTGAATTAGACCATAAGACGTAAGAGCAGAATTAGGCTTTTCGGTCCATTGAATCTATACTGCCATTCTATCATAGCTGATTTATTATCCCTCTCAACCCCATTCTCCTGCCTTTACTTCATAACCTTTTTACTTAATTACTTGGCGTCCACAGCCATCTGTGGCAATGAATTCCGCAGATTCGCTATCCTATGGCTAAAGAAATTGCTCCTCATTTCTGTTCTAAGTGGATGCCTCTCTATCCTGTGACTGTGCCTTCTGGGGTCCTGGATTCCCCCACTATAGGAAACATCCACTCTGTCCAGGCTTTTCAATATTCAAAAGGTTTCAATGAGATTCCCCTTTATGCTTCTAAACTTCAGTGCGTATAGGCCAAGAGCCATCAAACATTAACCTTTTCTTTCCCAGAATCACTCTCATGAATCTCCTCTGATGCCAGAAAGGGAAGCCACCGTGCACAGAGAAAGTTACCCAGGTTTTCTGCGATTTGGATATGGATACAGATATGGACTTGGACTTTGTTTCTCCAGTCTTATACTTTTTTAAATATTCTGCTTCTTTGCCCCATCTTTCTTTCTTTTGTTGTGCAGGGAGGGAGATTTGGGGGTGAATAGTCTTATTTCATATTTTGTTTGTTTTTTTTGTGTAGGGGAAGGGTTGATGTTCGTATTACTGTTCTTTTCTTTCTTGGTTTCATGGCCATGTGGAGAACAAGAATTTCAGAACTGGATACTTTGTAACCTTTGAACCTTTGGACCCTCTCCAATGCCAACACATCTTTTCTGAGATAAGAGGCCCAAAACTACTCACAATACTCAAAGTGTGGTCTGATCAATATCTTATAAAGCTTCAACGTTACATCCTTGCTTTTATATTGTAGTCCTTTTGAAATGAATGCTAACTTTGCACTTGCCTTCCTTACCAACCTGCAAGTGAACCTTTAGGAAATCCTGCGTGATGCACCTCTGATTTTTGAATTTTCTCCGTGTAGAAAATAGTTTATGTCTTTATTCCTTCTACCAAAGTGCATGACCATGCACTTCCCTGCACTATATTCTATCTGCCACTTCTTTGCCCATTCTGCCAATCTGTCTAATTCCCTCTACAGATGCCATGCTTCCTTGACACTACCTACCCCTCCACATATCTTTGTAACATATTCAAACCTGGCCACAAAGCCATCAATCACATCATCCAAATCATTGACATATGATGTGAAAAGAAGCTGACCCAAAAGGTATTGCTAGGCAAAGCCCCTGCACTATCCTTTATGCAGCAGCCAAAATGAATGCATGTGAAGGATTAGATGCAAAACATAGTTGAGGATAACACTATACAAATCACAGATTTATCCCTTTAATGTTTATGTTCACCTATATGTCAAACTAAGCAAATTTTATATCACTTGATTTATTTATGATGGAGTATGTAACATTATTGTATAAGATAACACCAAAAACATATAATTGCTGAAGGTGCTATTTTACAACTTTTTTTTTAAATTTCTTAATCGGGAGGTATTAGTCCAGTTACTTTAAATAATTTTTTTAACAAGTTCAGACAACTGAAAGGAAATTTACCTAAGACAAGTGGTGAAAAAATGAGTTGTCTATTATTTAAAACCATGACACTACACTGGTAGAGAGATGTTATAAAACTTTACACTTCAGCAACAGGAAGATGGTGCTTTTAAATAGGAAAGACATAAAAATACAGATGGATCAGGTGTATGTATAAATGTAGGTGTACATATCTGAAAACAAATTAATAGATTGTGAACAACAGGAATTCTGCAGATGCTGGAAATTCAAGCAACACACATCAAAGTTGCTGGTGAACGCAGCAGGCCAGGCAGCATCTCTAGGAAGGGGTACAGTCGACATCTCAGGCCGAGACCCTTTGTCAGGACTAACTGAAGGCTAACTGAAGACCCTTCCTTCAGTTAGTCCTGACGAAGGGTCTCGGCCTGAAACGTCGACTGTACCTCTTCCTAGAGATGCTGCCTGGCCTGCTGCGTTCACCAGCAACTTTAATAGATTGTGATTTTGATTTAATTTATTATTTAAATACAGTATGTGCAACGCTGCCTGAAGGAACATGATTAAATTAGCTGCTTGCCATGTTATATAAACCTTATGTCATCATTACCACATGTCATGCAGGCCCCCTCATTTTTTTTGTACAATGTTTTTATATTTTAAATTTACAAGCTTTATAAGGGGCAGCCAGATTGCAATGCAAATTTTATGCAAGTTGGGAAATTTGAAAACCTACTTTCGAAGACTAATTTAAGGGAGCAACAAAATGCTAAAAGGTAACCATTCAAAATCACAAATTAAAAGTTTCTAGGAATAGCATGCAGGGTCCATTCTGCATGTGGGAGTAAAGATGAATTTGGCCTCAAGTTGTTTCCATAACATTTCCATTAAATTTCATTCATGGAGTGCAACTGCATATCTTCAGTGGGGTGTGGGATCTGGCAAGTCAGATAATGGTAGTATGCATTGCAGTCACTTGATAGAAGTTTTGTAGCAAAGAGCTGGTGACTTGAAGCTTTTGTAACATTCTGATTTAATACTGTTTCAAACTGGCCTTCAAGAAGTGATCAATCATCACTGTTTAACATGGGTGGAAAGCCTGGCATTTAGCAGGAGGAAGAATCTATCACCCATCAGTGGCAACGACACTGTTCAAAGTAATCCTTAAAGATGGGCAACCTGGTTATAATCTGATTATTTTATTGTCTGAAGGGAACAGTTTGTGTCCTGCGCAGAAAGTTAGTTCTGTTACATCTACAGCATGTGATGGCTGAGTCTGAACTTTGAAAAACCCAGCATCCCTTTAACCAGATCTTTTGACTGACATCAACAGGAGGAGGGGTGATTGATAAGTTTGTGGCCTAAGGTAGAAGATGAGTTATTAACCTCAAACTTTCTGCATAATCACACAAAGAGTTCAACTGCATGGGCATGCAACGAGAGCTGTATAACTCATCTCCTTCTACCTTAGGCCACAAACTTATCAATCACCCCTGCTAAGGGCACTTTCTGGAGGTCCAAGATCCGTACGCTCCACGACTGCTGGACTAAGTGTGTAAATGTAGCAGGGGACTATGTTGAAAAATAAGTGTGCCAGGTTTTCTAAAATTGACTCCTTTCAATCACCCCTCGTATGTGTGCAGTTGCTCCATTGGGCTTTCAGGAAGATGGAATAGAGAGAAAGGGAAGAACTTTTATCAAAATCCCCGTCCATCTGAACCCCTCAGGAAGGAAAGATGTTCTACATGTATCTTATTGAAGCATGTTACATCTCCAAAGAGATGGTGATTGAGATTGTGATAGGTATTACAGCCACAACTTCAGACTTAAAGCTAGACACCAACTGCTTTGGCTGTGAGTGTGAATGTGATGGTGGCTCCAAATTGTATTCAGCTCTGCATTATTCCACACTTGTCCATGGAACATACACATCTGTATATGGCTGCAAACAATGTTTATCTAACAATGCTTGTCAAAAAATGACTATGGTACGTAAAGTTCAGGGTGTATTTGCACTACATTAAGAGGGTCTGCTTTGAACTAATGTTGCAAATATAATGTATGTGCTTTTTGGTGTCTGGGCTCAAGACCCAACTATACAAGAGAACTCATCGGGAAAAATTCTTGGAAGAAAGAGTCACACTCTATAATACTAAAGGGCTAGAAGCAACTTCCACATATTATTTATGTGGCCAATTATAAACAGTTCAGCTTTATCATGATGTTATATTTACCAAGTGTGACTACAGCATGAAATTATGGCTAAATCATTGCTCTCATATTTCTTGATGTCTATACTCCCTTGTGGCTATTTTGTAGTAGTTAGGTAATCGTTTCTGAACATATTAGCATTATTTTGGCTTAATCAATTAAACCAACATAATCTACTTCAGCACAAGCCAATGATTGAATGTACGATCTGGTAAGTCTGAACTGCTTGGTCAGTGTCTGGTTACATGCATCCTGTCATTGGGCAACTATTCAGTGCTGCATTGCACGTATCATTCAGAAAAGCGATATATTACAGGAAAGTCACATGCCAATAAAAGATTATGTTTTAGTACAAAATTGCATTAAGTTCAATATAAAAGGAGTACTGAGATAAAACTTGCAGCATAGTTAAGCATTTTAATTAAGTTTTACAGATGAATAGTTAAGAGAAATGTGACTGACAAGAGGTTTAACAATCATATAAGATAAAGTGAAAAGACATTTCACTAATCTATTAACAAAATGTTGAATATTTTAAATAACACTGGGATTGTATCTTACACATTTGAAGAATCTAATTTCTAATTTTGCCCTGAATATTTTGTAAGGCCATTTTCTATAGGATTCTCTGCACTGTCAATGCTATGAGCATTTTTAAAAAAAGTGTTCTAAATTCTCTTTCTACATGTACCAAGCCCATAATAGAGTTGTAAAATTTTCACACATAATTTCACAAGACTCAGGAGGATTTCTCACTTGCCCACTCCATGTTCCAGACAACCCCCAGAGAAACAACATGCTTGATGAAGAAAGTAACTTCTCATTTGCATAGTCACATTAGGTAGAAAAGAATCCTCTCTGCTTCCACAGCTGTGAAATGAATAATAAGCTTGTGTAATTTTATACAATGGTTGATAAATGAACAAAGCAAGGCTCTATGGTCAGTCAGAAGAGATATGCAGTTCATATTACTTGCCATTGATCCATCTTCAAAATGTTGGTAATGAGCTGCAGTGGACTGCAAAATTCGATGGTGATATGGTATTCTATGCCATAACTATTGTTGAAGTTGAGTTTTCAAATATCCTGAAACACAAATGTATAGTATATGCTTGATAAAAAATGCTATTATTAGATTGGATGTGGAGTTAAATTATATGGAAAATTGACCTTACTATGTGTCATGACACTCTTGCATTTTGACAGAATCAAGTTTACTGTTATATGCACAATTACTTTAAAAACCTTTGCAGCAACATGCAGGTACTTAACATCAGATACACAACATTCACAAGAAACACATAAATCATGCATAAATTATTTTTTTTACAAGAAAGAACACAATTAGAATAAAAAAAAGTCAATTCTAGTGCAAAGTGATCAAAGTGTCACTGTGTTGCTATACTAAGCTAGTGATTACAGTTGTACAGGAACCAAATGATTAGAGGGAAGTAGCTTTATCATAGTTTCTGTTTGTGAAACAGCTTCTATTACCCAGTTTCATATTCCTTTGCCTTTCAGATTAAATAAGTAATATTCAAATTCAATCTTGATGAAAAGTTTCCCAAAGTCCATGCATACACATGTACGATATCCAACAGAATCCAATTAAAATTATTTATCAAAATTGGTTAACACACACACAAATATCTGGATGAGATCTGATTAATATGTTTTGATTTTTGTCCTTTGGTAATGTGCATGACTGGTAAGAGTGGTATTTTTCAGCCAACTCCATTTAACACTCAAAACTTGAGCTGTTGTTTGAAGCTTTGTAGTGAAGCTACTGGGTATAAGAATCTCTCTCAGAGATTTCCAAGAACTAACACAATGATAACCAAGGTGACTGCAACTTGAAGTTTCTGATGTACCTTTTGCCTTGAAATGTACTGATGAATTCTTGGCTCTAGATGCTAAGGATGCAGTTGTGGTTTCTAGCAACTTATTCTAAAATGGACAAACAGAAGACATAGTAACGTATGTAATACATAGACTGTGAAAAAGGATATGTGAAACGTGAAGTGTGCCATTCCTCAGGTAATACCAGGGTTGCTATTTGCCATGAAAACAAAGGCATTTTTGCCTTCATTGTGTTTATGCCATTCCAAGCACAGCCTACCGATGCCAAGAGATGATGCTTAGAAAATCTATTGGTTGAGACTGGATGGCAATGTGATGAAAGACAAATGTTCCTTTCTATAGAAATATGCTCCAAGAAGGGATGAATATATGTTATCTGAGAACTTATCATTGGATATGAAGTAAGTATTCATTAGTGAACAGCACCAAATGTATTAGAATGTTCACTGAAACTAGCCTAAGAAGTCTTTGAAGTGATTTGCTGTATAAAAAAAAACCTTACCCCTTAGATTCCTTTTAAAGCTCATATCTCGCACCTTAAACTCTCCACCATCTTGCTTTTGATGCCTCTGCCATGGGTAAAAAGTTTGACTATCTACCCTGTCTATGCCTCTCATAATCTTATATACTTCCATCAGTTCACCTCACAGTCTCCTTCACTTAAAGGAAAATAATCTCAAACCATCCAATCTCTCCCCACAGCTAAAGTCCTCCAATCTAGACAAAATCCTGATGAATCTCCTCTGCACTCTCTCTACTACAGCCACATCCTTCCTATTGTGTGACAACCAGAACTACAATATGTGACCAAAAAAATGTTCTGTGAAATTGTAACATGCTGTTGTAACTATTACACTCCATGCTCTGATCCATGAAGGAAAGCCTTCTTTATCAGCCTGTCCATCTGTGTTGCCACTTTCAGAGAAGGTTATTCATCAATATTTTAATACGGTCAAATGCTTCATTAACAATAACAGTATTTTGACTTGGCTGCTTCCACTTTCAACGTGCTCCAGAAGTCAAAGCCATCACAGAAAAAGAACACCCTTGATGGACATGATGCTATCCATTCCCATCACTGCTACTGAAGATGACTGAGTATGCTTAACACATGAAAAGGACTGCAGGAATTCACCAAGGCTTCCTCAGCAACACCAGCCAAGTTCACAACCTTCACCCTTTACAATGTAAGAGAATACCGCCACTTGCAAATTCCTCTCCCAGGCACACTCTATCATGATTGGAAATATATTGGCCTTACATCACTGTCCATAAGATCATAAGATATAGGAGCAGAATTAGGCCATTTGGCCCATTGAGTCTGCTCCACTATTTCATCATGGCTGATCCAATTTTCCTCTCGGCCCCAATCTCCTGCCTTCACCCCATATCCCTTCATGCCCTGATAAAGTTCACAAAATTCTTTACCTTACAGCATGGTCGGAGAACATTGCAGTGAGTGGTTCAGGAAGGCCATTCACAAACATTTGTCAGGTCAAAAACATATATATTATTCCATCTACTGTGCACAAATAAATTTAAAAAGGGGAAATCACCTTCAATTCTTCTCTGGAACCATTTTGTACCCTTATATGATCCTAGGCTATAAGATAATTTGGGGCTTATTTTTCCTGACAGAATCCAATCTAAGGCTCATTAAATACGTTTCTGTTAACTGAATTATCTAGTAAAACTCAAGCTGAGATGCCCAAGAGGTCATACACTACTAAATAGCTTTTGCATTCTGTGAAACATCCCTTTGTGTTCTGTTCCATCACAAAACATTCAAAGGAAATCAAATGAGTCCAGAGCCAGCAAATTCAGGAGTAGATTTGTGTTGGTACAAGGTCCAGACTGGAAACTGGGGATTGATATGAGGGTTCAGCAAGGGCTGAAAGGTAAAAAATGACTGGTCATGCTAGTGTACAGTGGTTGGAGCTTACAATCAGTGGTAAAGGATGCATTTGACGGTGGAGAGAGATTGCGCTAATGGAGGAGTGTGATCAGAAGCATGGGTATAATAATCAAGGTTGGTGGGTATGTATTAGGGCAGCATGGCTTGGCAGGTCAGTAATTTGAATAGGTTCAGTTGAAGATTACAGGCCTGATGGAGTATCCAGTGGAAGTCACCATCAATAGGTTTGACAGTGCTAAGGTGTGAACTGATAGGAAACAGGTAAGGAGGTTACTTTTCATCCTGGATATGGTTGAATAAATGGTCTGTAAATAGGCACTATGACTCCAGATGAAACCTCCCTGAGGGGGTTGCTCTCACGCTCCATGGACAGGGACCTGCTGAAGTAAAATCACCATTATTATAATTGCACAACTGCAGGGAGAAGTAACTCCACTTGTGGCCCACAACCACATATGAATGGATGAAAATCATGTAAGTGACTCCCAGCTGCATGCCCAACACACTTCTAAAATCCCACCACTTAACCAATTCTGCTGATTCAAATACCAATCAATATTAAACATTCCAGTCACCTACTGAGTGGAAGGACTAGTGTTTTGCAATATGCAAGTGTTTGATTGCAACTTGTAATTTATCTTTCACTGAAACTGAAATAAGTAACATTATTTGATTTAATCTCCTAGTAAAATTGATTATTTTGTGTAGGCACTTCTGTTTGAGCTTTCCATATTGTTAGAAACAACAGAATGCCTCAGAAGTAAGGATGACTCACAAATACCTGAAACTTTAAGAATACTGTACTCACATACCAAGGAAGACCGCACTTTAGATTTGATAATGTGGAATGTCAGTGGTGGATAGTTTGCAGGTAAGTCTGAGTGACAGCATAAAAGGAAAATTAGAATATGTCTTTGAGGGACCAAACTAGACTTTGACAGAATGGATTGAATGCTATTTTTGCTGATGGGTAACTGTTTTGCATTCAATTTTATTATGTTTCATTACGTTTTAGTAATTCAACATGGTAAAAGATTACCTTGGGTTGCATTAGAAAAAAAATGAGTGACTGTCAATAAACAGACCACAGATCTGAATTTTTTTTCCATAGACTTTAGTCGGTAGGGGGAGAAACCAAAAGAGCTCATTTAGAAATTTGGATCAGAAAATACCAGCTTATCCAGGAATTGTCATCAGCTAGAGTGTGCCAGACATTGAATTCATGATGGTTACTTTGGTATATACATGAATATTGGTCTGAAAGTTATTACTGAAAAGCATTACATAAATGTGTGTGTGTGTGTGTGTGTGTGTGTGTGTGCGTGTGCATGTGCGTGTGCGTGTGTGTGTGTGTGTGTGTGTGTGTGTGTGTGTGTGTGTGTGTGTGTGTGTGTGTGTGTTTAGGGTAGGGTAGGAACAGGCCAAAGTTGTGTGAGACAGAGGTATGGAATCAGGAGAAGCTAGCACAGAGGCTTGGAGATGAGGTGATGGATGGAATGGGATGACCGACTATCTCAAAAGCTGTGGACTCATCAAACAGAATGAAGCTGGTTAGGGTCATTTGGTTTCAGTCACCCAGGTGACTGACTGGGGCATCCTTCATATTTGGATCAAACTATAAAATAACTTAAACAGACTACATTGGAAGAAATGGGACTGGAGTTGCCCAGCAATTAAACATTTGAGCAAATCCTTTAGATCTTTAAATTGTAAAGGTATATCAAGTATTTTCTCAAGGAATCAATGAATCAACAATTGAAATTGATTTCTTGAGCCATTTTGCGTCACTGTTTCTCTGTTCCTTCACATTACGTTTGCTATTGTGCATCTATTGGCTGGGGCAAAAACAGGCAACAAACCTTTTTGCACAAGTACCAAGAGCAGTGCCAACCCCTGAGTCAGCTAACAGGAGGCGAGCATACTACACAAGGGGGGCAGATGTCAGCTCCCTCCCGAGTGGGGTACACCTCAGAGGAAACTGGCTGAGAAAGGATAAGACATCTGACATATGGGAGAGATGGTGGTGCTAATCAATGCTGGAATCAGAACTCCTTGCCACAACAGTGTGAAGAGTGTTTTAACTGCTACACTACTGAGTTGCTAACTGTGCTTTTAATTAGGCCTATAAGGATTCACTGTTTCAATATTTCGACCTGTGGGTCTTTGGGATTGCCTCTGTGACTGTAACTGAATGGAGCAGGTTGAGACATTTGCCTAAGAATCTTCAAGCTATATTGAATGAAATTTTGCAAGCATTCAGCCAATAATTAAAAGATAAATCATTTAAAAATCAAGCCTAAATAGGTCACATCAGTATATTTGATAAATTTACTTTCTACTTACTATTTATATCACCATTGATAATAATCAATGAAAACACGGTGACATTATTAACTTGGCAACAAGCGCTAGTTTGAACTGTATCAAAATTTCTTAATACATTTCATTCTAAAATGAATCTATTATCATTTGGGAAACAGATAAGCAGAATGTCCAAATATGGTTTCAATTCAATTGTTTATTAAGGTGTTATATCAATTTGTTTAAGATAAAACACTTCTTTCCTTAAGACATGAGTCTGCAGTGGTTTGTATTTCTTATCCACAGTTAAAGTAGAGGTTTTATGATTTACAGACTTCTGTGTGAGTGCATGCAGAAACTGTGCATTAATTACAAATTTGCATGAAGAAATGTTATAGTTAGAAGTATAATCTACCACCATTGCTCCAGGTTGTTGTGACAAAGGGCAGTTTTGCTTTCAAGTAGAAGGTAAGGTATGGGAACCAGCACCACACAGTTCAGGCATGTAACTGATTGGATGTCATTGGACATCTGCACCTGACGCAGAATGGAATGTTTGTGGTCTGTGCCTGACCTCACTTAATGAATGAAAGGCCTAGTCCAGATGTTGGTGAAGTTTACTCAATGACCGGTTTGGCTTTTTTCCTGCACAATGGAATTTCTAGCTCACTGGGGTTATTTTTCTGAAGATCTGCAGTGGGAAGCTGCCCAGCTCAGAATGCAGCCCCTGATTCTGTTGGATATTGATTTCTCAAATCTATTGTTCAGTGCATGCTTTACAGAGCAGTTGGTTAGATGGTTTTGGAAATATGCAGGAAGATTACTTGCAGTCTCAGAACTTAAAAAACTTGTGGCTACTTGGAAAATCGGTGATATCTTGTTCCAGGGACAGAGTCATAGTCATAGAGTATGGAAACAGGCTCTTCAGGCCAACTAGCCTGTGCCAGAAGGTACCTATACAAGCCAGTTCTCTTTGATCCATATCCCGCTAGGCTTTCCTACCGATGTACCTGGCGGACCGTTGTTTTTTAAGTTGCCATTATATCTGCCTCAACAACTTGCTCTGGCAGCTAATTCCATATAGACACCCCTCTTTGTGTAAAAATGTTGCTTTTCAAGCTCACATTAACTCTTTCCCCTCTCACCTTAAACCTATAGCCTCTGGTTTTTGATTGCGTGACACTGGGGAAAAAGGCAATATGCATTCACCCTATCTATTCCTCTCTCACCTCTCAGTTTGCAATGCTCTCAGAAAACGTCCTAACCTGTCCAACCTCTCCATATAACCCGGTCCTTTAAGTCCTGTCAACACCTTTTCTGTATTCTTTCCATAACATTTTTCCTATAGTATTGTGACCAAACCAAACATAGTATTCCAAGTGCAGCTCTCCAACAGCCTTTACTACTTCATCATGACCTTCCAATATCTGTACTCAGTGATATGACTGAAGAAGGCCAGTGTGGCAGAAACCTTCTTCACCACCTTGTCTATCGTGACTCCAATTTCACGGAACCTGGGTGAACCATGAAATCTTCAGTTTGCTGAGGGCCAGATCAGTGGTGTTCAGGTCTGGTGAACAGGTTAAATACAAAAGGTCCAGGTACGATCTCTAGAAAGCCATCTCGTGTGTGAAGTGGCAGTTCCAGACCAAACTGGAATTTGGTGGCAATTCCACTGAAGGACGCCCAACAGCTCTGGCAGGGCTTGAATCCTATCACCTCCAACAAGGTAAAGCCAAGTGTGACAACAAGGCTTCACCCCAAGATGAGCTCAATGCCTTTTATGCTCACTTTGACCATAAAAGTATGGAGACAACTCCACAAACTCCCACAGCCCCTGATGACCCTGTGATTTCAGTCTCTGAGGCCAACATGAGAGCATTCTTCAGATAGGTGAACCTAAGGTAAGCATCCCATTCAGATAGGGTACTTGGCAAGAACTAAAGAGCTCTGCTAAACAACCGGCTGGAATGTTCAATGATATCTTTAACCCCTCATATCGGCAGTCCGAGGTACCCATCAAGCAGGCTTCAAATAAACTGGTGCCTAATAAGAACGTGGTGACCTGCCTCAATGACTATCGTCCAGTAGCACTTACATCAAATGTGATGAAGTGCTTTAAGAGGATAGTGATGAAACATATCAATTCCTGCCTGAGAGTCCACTGGGGCTACGTCCACACTACACCGGATAATTTTGAAAACAAAGCTTTTTCTCTTCGTTTTGACCCTCTGTCCACACTAAAATGGCGTTTTCATCCCCCGAAAATGGAGATTTTCAGAAACGGTCTCCAGAGTGAATAAATCTGAAAATGCCTAATATCCATTGCAGTGTGTACGGGGTAACCGGAGCTTTTTAAAACCGCTGTCATGACGTGCCAGAACAGATGGCAGCAGCTCGACATTTCATTGTTTTATTATTATTATTATTATTAATTATTATTACTACTTTATTGTCGCCAAACAACTGATACTACAGTGTATAATCATCACAGCGATATTTGATTCTGCACTTCGCAGAACCTAATAATTTCAGAACAGACGGCAACGAGACTGAAGCCAGAAGAGTTAGAAACGTACTCACCAAATACTTTGACCCATAGCTTACTGGATAAATAAGTATACCCACTTTGCCCTGTTTTCTGTCCTTGTGTGAAGGTAAGGACAGAAAACACCCTCCCCCACCTCCAGTTTAAATTCCATGCGGAATATTTTGGAGGATAAAGAACCAAGGTGGTTTATCTATTTATGCAAGTACTTCTCTGACAATAGATGTGTAACAACCTAGTGTAACGTTGTATGGAAATACAAGATAACACTGATGCAGACATGTTTCCATATAGTTAACAAGGTGCTTTATTAATGCAACAGAGTTAGTCAGTTTTTCAATGTTCGTCATCAGCCCGGTCATACTGTCCGTGAACTCCCTGTCGGTTGCCTCCATATGCTCCAGTGTTTGTTTTTTTTAGTTTTAAGTTCTCCTGCACGAGAGCCAAGAGCAAGTCCTTTTAACTTTTTCTACTCCATAACTGGACAAACGCGCACTAAGTATACCGTTTCCTCTTCGCTTGTTTTCTATGTGTCCTGCGCATGCCCAGTAGAGGAGATTCGCCCAAATATCCATCTAATGTGGACGGAGATATCTTGAAAAATGCTTAGTGTGGACGCCTGTTGTTTTTAACTCAAAACCGACGTTTTCAAAATTATCCGGCGTAGTGTAGACATAGCCTGGGATCCCCTTGAGTTTGCCTACCACCACAACAAGTCAACAGCAGGTCAGCAGATGCCATTTCATTGGCTCGTCAGTGGAGCCTGGATCATCTGGACAGCAAAGATACATACATCACAATGCTCTTCATTGATGACAGCTCGCCATTTAATGCTATCATCCCCTCAAAACGAATCAATAAGCTTCAAGGACTTGGCCTCAATACCTCCTTGTGCAACTGTGTCCTCAATTTCCTCACTTGTAGATCCCACTCAGTTCAGATTGTCAACAACATCTCTTCAACATTCTTCCTCAGCACAATTGAACCACAAGGCTATGTACATAGTCCCATGCTCTACTCGTTTTATACTTATGACTGTGAGTCTAAGCACAGCTCTAATGCCATATTTAATTTTGTCGATGACATCTTGTCATTGGCCATATCAAAAGTAATAACAAATCAACATTTAGGAGGGAGATAGAAATTCCGACAGAGTGGTACCACAACAACAACCTCTCACTCAATGTCAGCAACACCGAGAAGATGATTATTAACTTCCAGGGGAGGAAACCAGAAGTCCATGAGCCAGTCCTTATCGTAGGATCAGAGGTGGAGAGGGTCAGCAACTTCAAATTCCTTGGTTTTATAACTCCAGAGGATCTGTCCTGGCTCCAGCACGTAATTGTCATTATGATGAAAGCATGGCAGCACCTGATCTTTCTTAGAATTTTGCAAAGATTTGACATGTCACCTAAAACTTTAACAAACTTCTCGAGATGTGTGGTTGCATCATAGCCTGGTGTAGAAGCACCAAAGCCCCTGTACAGAAAAAACTGCAAAAAGTAACAGATACAGGCCAGTTTTTCACAGGTATACCCCTCCCCACCATTGAGCACATCTACATGGAGCACTATCGCAGAGAAGCAGCATCCATCATCAAGGACCCCCACCACCTGAGCTATGCTCTCTTCTCGTGGCTGCCATGAGGAAGGAGGTACAGGAACTTCAGGACTTACACCACCAGGATGAGGAGCAGTTACTTCCCCTCAACTATCAGATGCTTGAGCCAGAGGGCTTAACTTCATTCACTCCATCACTGAACTGTTCCCACTGAACTGGACTCACTTTCATGGACTCTTCATCTCACGATCTTGATACTTATTTCTTATTTATTAATAATTATTATTATTTCTATTTTTTTGTTTTTTTGTTTTTTCAGCTTGTTTTTTATGCACATTGGTTGTCATCTATCCTGTTGTGTATGGTTTTTCATTGATTCTATTGTGTTTCTAATATTTACTGTGATTACTTAAAAGAACATTAATCTCAGGGTTGTATTTGGTGACATGCGATATATATACTTGGATCATAAAACTATTTTTAACTTTGAACTTTGGACCATGTTATTGTATCCTAAGTCCCTTTGTTCAATTACACTCCCCAGGGCCCTGCTGTTCGCTATATAAGTCTTAACTGGAATTGACTTTTCAAAATACAGTACCTTGTATTAATCCAAATTAAGCTTCAATTACCATCCTTCTTCCCAATCACTCAGCTGATAAAGATCCACCTCTAATTTTTGATAACCTTCTTTACTGTCCACTATATCACCTAACTTAAGTGTCAGTTGCGGAGTTATTAGACATGGTTTTTACAATCTTATCCAAATTGTTGATATAGATGACAAATAACAATAGGTCCATCATTGATCCCCAAGATACACCTCCAGTAATGGGCCTTCAGTCCTATAAACGACCTACCATCACCCTCTGCTTCCTACCTTCAAGCTAATTGTGTATCCATTTGACCAGCTATCCCTAGATTCCATCTAACCTTCCAGGGCAGCATACCCTGTGGAACCTTATCAAAGGCCTTACTGGTCTATGTAAACCACTTCTCTCACCCTACCCACTTAAATCTTCTCGATTACTTTATCAATAGACACAGTCCAGTTTGTAAGATATGATCTCACATGTTCTGAGCCAAGCTGACTATCACTTGTTAACTGGTGTCTTTCTAGATGTATGCATATCTTATCCCTCAGAATCTTCTCCAGTAATTTACCTGCTGCAGATGTTTAACTTATTGGTCCATGGTTCACAGGTTTTTCTTGAATTTCTTCTTCAATAAAGACAGAACATTCCCTGCCCTTCAGTGTAGGGAATGGCACCACACAAGTGGCTAACATCTAAGATGTTAGGAATGAACATTAGAACACTCATCTTCAGAGCAACAATTTTTGCCAAGAATCAGAAACAAGAAGTGCTTAGAGCTAAATGCCTGTTAGATAACTGAAATGGACAAAATCGATGAGTCATGAATAAACAAATCAGCCGGAGAGTTGTTTGACAGAAAGCAAGTTGAATACTTTCAATGGTGTATGGATAATAGCTCTTGGCTTCTCCTTGACTTCATGCAAAGCCATGCATTTCACACAAGTTCATGGCTACAACAGGTTTTACACAAATTTGTGAAAGAAACACAGCGTGCCTAAAGTGCAGGAGCAGGCATCAGCACAAGGTTAGAGGTCTTCTCCTGCATTAGGTGAACACCCAATTCTAACTTGAGTTGCAATCAATCAGTCTGCCAACATAATAAAATCATTTCCAAGGGATGTGCTGGTGATTATAAACCTGATTCTTCTTGTAATTTACATAGAAATCAAAGAGCGACAGACCTCATGAATCAGTTCAATCCTCATGGAAAATTCTACAATCTCTTGTCCCAGCAATTAGGTAGTCTTCATTCGTTCTCTTCTGGATTAGAAAAACTAACTGCAGAGAGGACAACAACTTTGCAGAACTCTTCCATTCTGTCTAGAAACATGACCCTGAGTTTCTAATTGACTATCATTTTTTTTCTACCGCCCACACTTCTCTGACTCTCTGTCTTTAGTCATTGTCACCTTTCCAACAAAGCTTAAAGTGAGCTTGAGAAACGCCAGTTCATCTTTCAACTAGGCACGCTATCTTGTCCACTCAACACTGATTTCAACAACTACATATAATCAGCAATTTTTTGCCTGTATCATATTTTCAGTTTTCAGTCATCTTTATTTTTTTTCTTCTGGTTATTCCAGGTTCAATTTACATTTTTCTGCTTATACCTTCCCTTTGTTATTCACTAGTCTTTACCACAGTACCAGAGGAAATGGTTGAGATAGTTATAGGAACATGCAGTTACATGCATAGGAAAGGTTTAGATGGATTTAGGCCAGTTGCAGGCAAACAGAACAAGTTCATATGGGTACCTTGGTTGTCATCGGCAAGTTGTTCCAAAGGGTCCGTTTCCATGCGGTAGTACTCCATAACACTATAATGGCATTTCATCTGGCTTCACTAAATAACAGTTGCTTTCTCTCCTGCGTCTCTCCTATTCTTCACCTTGTTACTCATAAAATGTTTTCTCTGTTCCTCCTTCCTCTGCACCTTAAAATAGTTATTCCTCCAATATTTCACAGTACTATTTCTCGTACTATTTAAGCAACCTGAAATGTTAACTATTTTCTCCTCTGTAGATGTTGCTTGAACATCTGAAAGTTTCCAACACTTCTGTTTTACACCAATGGACATATTCCACCATGCATCCCACACAATATCAGCCATATTTCGCCTGGTTCTTTATGGTGGTCACATAGATATTTATTAAAAAAGAAAGTAGGCTGAAGGTTCAAAATTAGGTTTCGGATCTTCTAGACAGTGCTCATACAGGAGACTGAGGAAGTGACGGACAGGAGCTATAGGGAGGTAGTCACTCCTAGAGTGCAGGAGGCAGGTAACTGGGTGACTATCAGGAAAGGAATGAGAAATGGGCAGCCAGTACAGAGCACAACGGTGGCCATTCCCCTCAATAACAAGTATACCATTTTGGATACTGTTCAGGGAGACAACCGACTGCGGGTGGTGGGGGAGGGGGGGTGCGTTAGTCACAATCACTGGGCCTCTGGCACTGAGGCTCAGAAGAGAAGGGAGATGAAGAGAACTACAGTAGAGCTAGGAAATTCCATATTTAGAGGAATAGAGACAAGATTCTGTGGACAATTGAGATAGTGCACAGTAGTGAAGCAAAGCTTAAACATCTATGATTTTTGTCGGCACCACTTTTTTGCATATGCCAGTCAGTGCTGGAATTGGAGAATTAGATCTCAGAGCGGTAAGTATTAAAGCATTGATTTATTTGAATTCCTGCAATCTGCATAAATACTGAGACAAGGGTGAGAGGCTCTTCTCAGATTGCTCCAGGGGTTTCTGAGTAAGCCATTGGGAAAAGAATGGGATCTTAGTTAGCAGTACCTTCCATTCATATTTTACAGCTCCCAGTTTACTGATTCATTACAAAACAGTGTACGTTTGGAGCTCATTTCATATCTTAATCATAGTTCTGCTGTAATTGGAAAACAGGATTCAGGAGGTTGTGCATTTATATTTATTCCTGTAATTCCAACAAATAACCCTTTTTCCATGAGAAAATGATTTCCATAATGAAAAACATTATTTATGGAATACAGAACTGGAACATGAATTTGTTGAAAATACATTCTGGACTAATCAAGACCACAATATGTTACAGATGTAGTTTACAAAGTAGTTAATTTCTGCAAATCACTACTGTCTGTCAGTCAATGTATGTACTTAGGGTAAAGTTGAGGCAAAATTGCAATTCTCCATGAAGAACTTTGTAGAAAACAAACTGAAGTTAAAGTTTGTATGAACAAATAAGTCGGCGCTACTGCAATTTAATGTTCTATTTTTGGAAAAGATTGACATCTTGTCAAACACTCAGTAATGAGCTGTAATTTTCTTCATTTCAATCATTCCAGTGAGGAAAGTTTATCAGCACATTATTTCACTTTCCAAAAATGTTTAGATTATCAGTCCAAATCTTGTGCATTGACTGCAAATACTTCAGTGGTGTTTTGAGGAGTTAATGGATGAAGATTGGAAACAATCAAAATTAAATAGAAAATGGAATTATGAACAAATTGAAGTAAAGACTGACCATGTCAGTCAACACTTCAGAAGGGAAGGAGGAAATTGGAGTAGGTTCTTTAAGCAAGTCACCAAAACAAAAATACTCTAAAGCAACACACACAAAATGCTGGAAGATCTCAACAGGTCAGGCAGCATCTATGGAAATAAATAAGCAGTCGACATTTCGGGCTGAAACCTTTATCGGGACTAGAAGGAAGGGGGAAGGTGGACCAGCTAGAAGGTGATAGATGAAGCCAGGTACGTAGAAAAAGTAAAGGCTGGAGACAAAAGAAATCGGATAGGAGAGTGGACCATAGGAGAAAGGAAATGAGGAGGGGACCCAGTGAGTTGTGATAGGCAGCTGAGAAGTGATAAGAGGCCAGAGTGGGAAACACTTTTTTTTTTACCAGAAAGAGAAATTGATATTCATGCCATCAGGTTGGTGGCTACACAGACCAAATGTAAGGTGTGGCCCCTCCATCCTGACGGTGGCCTCATCTTGGCACAAGAGGAGGCCATGGTCCGACATGTCCAAATGGGAATAGGAATTGGAATTAACATGTTTGGCCGCAGGGAAGTTCCACTTTGGCAGCTAAAGCAGAGGGGCTCAAAGAAGTAGTGTCCTAATTTATGAGAGGTCTCACCAATGTAGAGGAGGCTGCATCAGAAGCACCAGGCACAATAGAATACCCCAGCGGATTCACAGGTGAAGTGTTGCCTCACCTGGAATGTCCATTTGGGGTCCTGACTGGAGGTGAGGGAGGAGGTGAATGTGTAGATTTGGCACTTCTTTTGCTTGCAGGGATAAGTGCCAGGAGGGAGATTAGTAGTGAGGGACAAATGGTCTTGGGAATCATGGAGGTAAAGATATGTTTGGTGGTAGGATCCATTTGAAGGTGATGGAAGTTGAGGAGAATGATGTGTTGGATGCGAAGGCTCATGAGGTGGTAAGTAAGAACAAGAGCAACTCTATCACTGTTAAGGCAGAGGGAGGATGGGATGAGCACAGATGTTTGAGAAATGGTGGAAATGCGGGTGAGGGCAGCAGTAATGGTGGAGGAAGGGAAACCCCATTCCTTGCAGAAGAAGGTCATCTCTGACATACAGGAAAGGAAAGCCACATCCTGGGAACAGGTGCAGTGAGATAAAGGAACTGGGAAAAGGGAATAGCATTTTTACAGGAAACAAGGTTGGAAGAGGTATCAAGATAAACGTGGGAATCAATAAGTTTATGAAAGATGTCAGTTGACAGTTTGTCTCCAGAGATGGAGAGAGAGAGATAAAAAATAGGGAGGGAAGGTGTTAAAAATTACCCTCACAATCTTCCACAACTGTATCCTGACTGGTTGTACCATGGTCTGGTGCAGCAATTTGAATATGCAGGATGTAAAGGATGTAGGGAGTGCTGGACTCTGCCCAACACGACATGGGTCCATCCCTCCCCACCGTTTGTCGTATGTATATAAGGTTCTGCCTCAAGAAGGCAACGTCCATCATCAAAGATGCCCACTATCTGGCTTATGCTATCTTCCTGCGACTATTATCAAAATGGAAGCACAGAAGCACGTTATCCCACATCACCAGGTTCAAGAAAAGCTACATTCCTTCAGCTATTCAGTTCTTGAAATAACCTTCACAATCCTAGTCACTCCCTCAATATAGCACGACTATGACAACTTTGCCCTTCTATAGACTTTGCTGGAATGGCCTTTCGTGTATAATTTTGTATAATTTATATTTTTCATGCAAATATTGTGTCTCCAATGCAATGTGCCTGGGATGCTGCTTCCAGCAAGTTTTCCATTGCAGCTGGTCCATATGACAATCATTTTGACTTTGACTTTGACCTGGAATGGTAGTTAACAAGCTCTTTCTTCACAGATACTGTGTGATTAGCAGACTACAGATAGGAGTGTGTGTGCCAGATTCTGTGTTTGATACTCAAAGCATTCTGTAGGTATTCAAATTGCTCCACATTATCAAACTTTGTTTCTTTCTGCTTCTCTCTAAAACAAAGCCATGCACTTGTCAGGTTCATATACTAATGAAAGAACATCTAGGCTGATTAGTGATGAGTCATTTACTCTGAACATTGCTGTGAAAACTACAGATGGTTTATGAACGTGAATAAAATCACCATCTTAAGTTACAGACATAAATTCACTGTCTAAACTTATTTTTACAGTCCAAATTTTATTTAGAATGATAGCTATGTAGGCAGCACAGTGGGATTGATATTTGTCATGTTCTGAAGTGTTTTATCTAGTGGAAGTGTATAATATTTTAGTCTGAGTAAATTAAAAGTCTAATTTTTCCAAAAGAAAACAGGATCATACAATTCATGGTGTACATGACATAGCGTCTGAGTTGCAGACCATAGAAACAAGTCCTTTAACCCACCACTTCTAGGATGATCAATATGCCTAACTATACTGTTCCAGCTTGCCTACACTAATTCCAAATCCCTCTATGCATTGCTATTCAAGTGACCTTCCAGAATATGTTAGTGGGTTGCTCCTGTTCCTGTCTCTACCACCTCGTCTGGCATTTCATTTCAGATACAGATTACTCTTTCTGTGAAAAATTTACCCCATAGGTCCCTTCAATATCTTTTCCCTATCATCTGAAACCTATGCTCTTTAGTTTTAGACACCCCTGCCATGGCAAACTGATATGAGCTCCCTCTCATAATTGTATATACCGCTATCATATTACTTCTCCTGGGAACAGACCCAGCCTTTCCACTCTGTCTTTATAACTCAATCCCTCTAGTCCAGGGAAAATCCAAAAGAATACCTCCTGCACCCTCTCAAGCTTAGTCATGTTTTCCCTATGGTATGTTGACAAGCACCGTAGAAATTATTCCAAATCTGGCCTAACCAAGATTTTGTAGTATGTAACATTAAATCCCAGCAAAATACTGAGTTCCTCCAGCATTTGTGTGCGCTGCCTGGATTACCAGCATCTGCAGATTGTTTTCTTTGATATTAAATCCCAACTCTAATCCTTAATGCCTTCCTTGGACAATGAAGTTCAGCATGCTTCTTCGCCACCTTATCTACTCCTGTTGCCATATGCAGAGAACTATGTAGATGGACTCAGGGATTCCTCTGTACAACAATACTTCCCAGGACTTTGTCATTCACTATGTATGTCCAGCTCTGGTTTATATTCCCAAAATGCACACCTTGCACTTGTCTGAGTTAAATTACATTAGCCTCTCCCACTTGATCCTATTGTAACTTAGACCTTCTTCGTTATCCACCACACCAACAATTCTGGTGTTACTTGTAACCTTACCAACCATGTTTGGGACATTGTCATCCAAATCATTAATATCTTTGAGAACAACAATGACCCAGCACTGTTCTCTGTGGCACAGCTCTGGTCACAGGCCTCCAACCAAAAAACAAACTTCCACTTCTACACTCAGCCTCCCACTACCAAGCCATTATTTTATTTAATTTACTAGTTCACCCTGGATCCAATAGATTCCACATTCCCCTTCCCCCAGGCCACCCCTTTTGGGACGCCTTCGTCTTTTAACTATTTCATCTCCAATTGCCAGTGTGATATTAATCATCTCAGCTTTTCCACCCCCTTCACCACCATTAACATCAGCCTTTCTCATCATGCAGCCGTCCATTCACTCTGCACTCATCCCAACTTGGAAATCAACCCCACAGGCAAGGGTGGTGTTATTGTCTCACAGAAGTCAGACAAAACCTCTCAGATGTCTCCTCATTCCAATTCTTCGATCATGAACCAACTGACAAACACAAGGTCTCCTGCACCATCACTGATCTTATCAGATTGTGAGATTTCCCCCTTCATAGTCTCCAATCTAATAATGCCAACACCTCCTGATCCTATCACCACAAGAATCATAGAGAGTACTGTCCTTGTAGACTCATTGATTCTACTTGCTCTTTTACCACTGAATTTCATTCTTCATACCTCAGATCTGTCACGTCTCCCCTTGCCTAGTCCCTTCCCAGCTACATCTGGGACACTTCACATGCATTCTAACATGTTAATAACCTTGGATTCTTGGCTCTCTACTGCAACTCCTTTACCATGGATGCCCAGACTCTGTACACCTACAAGCCCCGTCATGAAGGTCCAGGGTCTCTCAACTTCTTTCTATAACAAAGATCCTGTCAATTCCCATCCATTATCTCTCTCATTTGCCTGGCGCTAAACAAATTCTCTTGATTTTTCTCACTTCCTTCAAATCTAAAATGTCAACACAGGTACTCACATAGGTATGAGTTCTGTCTGTATCTCTATTGGCTACGTATCAGCAGTCTCTGTTCCAAACCTTCCCTTGTATCACTTATCAAACAGTTCTCTACTACACTAAGGTGTTACTTTGGGCACTTGTGCAGCTTTTGCACCATCACAATTAACTCCCATCCTGTTCTCAAGTTCACTTGGTCAATTTCTGAACTTCTTTTCCTTTTCTAGATCTCTGACTCCACCTCAGGGGGCAAGGTCTAAAAGGACATTTACTATATGGCAGATGGAGTTCAACCTGGAAATAATTCACTTTGGAAGATGGAGTTTGAAGGCAGAATGCAGGGTTAATGCAGGACTCTTGGCAGTGTAGAGGAACAGAAAGATCCATAGGTCTCTCAAGTTATCATGCAAATTGATAGGGTGGCTAAGTCAGGGGATTGAGTTCATGAGCTATGTGCCAATGTTACACCTCTATAAAGTTCTAGTTAGGCAACACTTAGAATATTCCTTTGAAAGGACACAATCCCTTTCCCTC
This sequence comes from Mobula birostris, assembly GCF_030028105.1. Lineage (NCBI taxonomy): Eukaryota > Metazoa > Chordata > Chondrichthyes > Myliobatiformes > Myliobatidae > Mobula > Mobula birostris. The sequence goes on along the minus strand of NC_092376.1, from coordinate 88,753,716 downwards.
AGTTTTGCTGTCTCTCAAGGTACATCCTTCCATTCCAGGACATTTGAAATGTCCTTCTTCTTCAATAAATGTGGCCTCACTCTCTAATGATTGATGAAGCCCACCCTTACATTTGTTCTGTTTTTCAGATTGCTGCTGTTATTGCATGAATAAAATTGTCAGACAGAGTTACTGGTAGTTACAAAGCAGCTTCTTCATTCGACTAAACAAGGTACAGCAGGCATCATACGAAGACGCTTTTGGTGGAAAGGTCAGCGGGACCAATGTAGGGCTCGATATTTATTTGCTAAACACAAAGGCCAATTCCATGGTTACAAAGTGTAGACAATGCTTTCTTCTGAAGCTACATACAAACTTCACACATTCTGATTCACATCCATCCCACAGATGTCGGCATCATCTGGACTGAGGTCCACAGCTTTTAGGAAATGCATTTTTTTCCACATTAAAGCCATAATACATTATCAAGGAACAGCAGACTGGTAGCCAAAACCATTTACTAAATGTAAATGACCTAAACCAAAAAAAAAAATAACAGCCTCTTTCACCCCCACTTCCCTCCCGATGAAACAGACAGAGTTCCTCTAGTCCTCACCTTTCACCCTAACTGCCTCCACATTTAGCACTTCATCATTATTCATTTCTGCTAGCTTCAACAAGATTCCACCACTGGCCACATCTTCTCTTCCTCAACCCTCTCTACCTTCTGCAGACATCACTCCTTGGGCTGGTACCCAACCCCACCCCTCCCTGACCCCGAGCGTCTAGAACAGCAGGAAGTGTAACATTTGTCCTTAACCTCTTCTCTCGCCACCATCCAGGTACCTAAACAGCTCTTTGAGGTAAGGCAAAGATTCAAGTGCTCCTCCAAACTTCCTAATATGGTCTCTGCTACATCAACAAGATCAAGCATACTTGAGGTGACTAATTTACAGAGCATCTGCACTCTGTTTACAATCACCTATTTGCATGCCATTTCAATTCCCCTTCCCATTACCACACCGACCTCTGCATCCATCCAGCCATCTTTCTATCTTCTCCACTGGCAGGGTGACACAAACTCAAACTAGAGGAGCAACATATCACATCTCTCCTGGGCAGTCTACAACCCAATAACTTGAACACTGAGTTTTCCAAATTCAGGTAATGCTCATCTCAATTTTCTGCTCCTGCTTTCCCTCTCCTTTCATTCCTCCTAGTTTCCCTAATTTTGTCCCCTTTTCTCATTGTCCCCCAGAATCCCATCACACATTTCTGTTCCCGTCACTCTCCTTGTTCCATCTATCTTCTACCCATATATTTTACACCCCCCTTCTGCTCACCCCTCTCCATCTGACTTTCACATTTCTCCTAATAGTTCCTATCATCTCCTTTACCTTTCAAATTCCAAAAAAAGAAGCCCTTCGTGCTTCTAAAGGGAGCATCCTGCAGCAGCTATCTCCACCTTCACCCTTCACTCCCTTTCCTAGCTCCATTTTCTTTCTTTTTGCCTGCTTCCATCTACCATATCTCCCAAATCCATCCCTCCCTCATCCCCAACTCGGCATGACCTGTCCATCTATCTTTAATGTTCCCTTTGCCACTCAATTCACCAAGGCTTCTAGCTCACCACCCCACCTCACCTCTTTATACTGGTCATTACCCTTCTCCACATCAGTCCTGATGCAGGGTTTTGACTGAAAACAACAATTCCTTCCCCTCCTCAATCCCATCACTATTCCCCACCCCACCCATAGATGCTGCTCGATCCACAGAGTTTTTCCAGCAGGTTAGTCTGTTTCTCCATCCATTCTTGCCTTCCGTACAAGTCTACCATGCAGGACTTTGTCAAAAGACTTGTTAAAATCTATATAAATAAGATCTGCTCCCCTACCCTCCTCAGCTCTTCTGGACACCTCTTCAAAAAACAAACAGTTAAATTTGTGAGATATGATTTCACACACCCAAAGACGCACTGGCTATTCTTAACCAGTCCCTACCTTTCCAAATGACAATAAATCTGTGCCTCAGGGTAATTTTTCCACCACTGATGTAAGGGTCAGAGCTTCTAATTCACTGGCTTATCTAGCTTATACTTGCAACCCTTCTTAAATAAAGGTATATATTATCTGAACTCCAGTGTTCCTGAGCCACACATATGCCTAATAATGATTAGATAAATCTCTGCCATGTTTCCTGCACTATTCTAGGGATCATCTGGTGAGGCCCTGGGTACTTATCCATCATTATGCATTTCTAAACCTGTGGAACTCCCTCCTTCATAATGTTGCTTAGATATTATTATTCATTCCCATGAATGCTCTTGGTTCCATGTCCTTCTCCACAGTAGACACTGAGCAGATGTAATCATTTAATACCTCACCTATTTCCCATGGCTCTAAACACAGATTACCACACTGATCCATCAGGGACTCTCCTAAGCCTACCTTTTTGCCTAAGTATAGAAACATTTAGGGTTTTCTTTATCTGCCAAGTATATCTCATGCCACCTTTCTGCCCTCCTAATTTCCACTTAATCCTACATCTATTGCATTCCGCATGCACCCTGCCTGATCCCAGCTGCTTATACTTTGCAGATGCCTAATGTATGACGTGACATCAATTTCACGTCTTATGGTCTATGATAATAAATTTGATTCCAATTTTGATACCTTCTGTTTCCTGGTCAGACCTTCAATACCTCTCATCAATAAAGGTTTTTTTTTCATAGGTAATTCACTAACTCTATTCTAAAACTGACATTTAAAACCACTGAATATCATTGTGGCTGTAAGCTGATCTAGGCTAAGACCACCCCTTAATCAACAATTCATTTCTTTATTTCAAACCTGGCATTTAGATCTTTGGAGCTTGTTGCCTCAGGGCTCAGATTTGGTTGCACAGTTTGAGGTGTGATATTTTTCCATCCAGAAAGACATATTCTAGGACAAGATTTTTTAATGATGCAGATAGGTGTGATATTTTTTTGAATTTACTTTACAGAACCCTTGACTCTCAGTAATGACTCTTATGAACTTGAAACACAGTACAGGCTACCAGGGCATAATCAAGATCAATGCACTTCTGAAGAACAGTTATTTACACATATAGCATTGTCTAAGACAGCAATATTTCACAGCATACATCAGAATCAGTATCACTTTATTACCAGTATGTGAAGTATACCAGAACTGATTGTGGCTCAATGCCAAGCATAAAACAGAACAAGCTGGAGGAACTCAGCAAGTCGGGCAGCATCCGTGGAAACGATCAGTCAACATTTCAGGCTGGAACCCTTCATCGAGACTGAAGAGGGAAGGGGCAGAGGCCCTATACAGAAGGTGGGGGGAGGGTGGGAAAGAGAAAGCTGGTAGATTCCAGGTGAAAAACCAGTAAGGGGAAAGATAAAGGGGTGGGGGGGGGGAAGCAGGGAGGTGATAGGCAGGAAAGGTGAAGAAGGAATAGGGGAAAACACAATGGGTAGTAGAAGGAGGCGGAACCATGAGGGAGATGATAGGCAGCTGGGGGAGGGGACAGAGTGACATAGGTATAGGGGAAGGGAGGGGTAGGGAATTACCGGAAGTCGGTGAATTCTATGTTCATACCAAGGGGCTGGAGACTACCTAGATGGTATATGAAGTGTTGCTCCTCCAACCTGAATTTAGCCTCATCATGGCAGTAGAGGAGGCCATGTATGGATATATCTGAATGGGAATGTGAAGCAGAGTTGAAGTGAATGGGAACAAAGGAGAGAAAGAAAAAAGAAAAAAAAGTAATAATAACAATAAATAAATAAATAACACCGGGGTACGAAGGGAGGTGGGGCTGCTCATCCTGCCTTTTTTGTTTCAAAGAGCTGTCCTAGCACCTTTCTTGTGCAGAAGTCTGAGTTAATCATTAAAGTCCTTAGTACCTACTAAGCAACTCCTTGTGGGGAATTGCACGTCTATTATTATTTTTTTTCTTTTCTCTCTCTCTCTCCTTTTTCTCCCTCTGTCCCTCTCACTATACTCCTTGCCCATCCTCTGGGCTTCCCCCCTCCCCCTTTCTTTCTCCCTAGGCTTTCTGTCCCATGATCCTCTCATATCCCTTTTGCCAATTAACTTTCCAGCTCTTAGCTATATCCCTCCCCCTCCCCCTTTCGAATCTCTTACTATCTCTTCTTTCAGTTAGTCCTGACGAAGGGTCTCGGCCCGAAATGTCGACTGTACCTCTTCCTGTAGATGCTGCCTGGCCTGCTGTGTTCACCAGCAACTTTTATGTGTGTTGCTTGAGATTCCAGCATCTGCAGATTTCCTCTGTTACATACCTTGTGACTGTTTTATGAGGATGATGTAATGGTTTTGCAGAGGCCACAGGATGTAACTTTCCTGCCAGTGAGGTCACATGATGACCTGTTCTCAACAGGTATATAAAGGAGACCCCTGGTGTGGCACAGTTAGTTTTTCCAGTATTTTTCTGTTGAGTTTTGTGTTAGTTACTTGGAATTGCTGTGTTTGTCATCTTATGACGCAGTTTCGTTTTAAAGTAGAGTTCTACTTTCTATTGTACAGGAATTTGCCGAGTCGAGTAAAGCTGATATTGTTTGGCAGTTTTGGAGAGGATCGATCTTTGTTGAATCTTCGTTCAAGAAACAGTGACCTGCATAAGATAACCTCTGCTAAAGTAGGAAAGGTTGTGCAGTGTCTATTCTCCAGAGCAAAAGGTCAGTTCCTTTAAACTGTTTTATTTCCGTCGTTTTGAATCCTGCAGACAAGGCAGGTGGCGGCTGGGATCAGCAGTAATGTCATGTCTTCGAGGAATTCTTTACTTCAGGAAAGTCTCTCCTAATTGACTGTGTAAATCTCTTGGACTTTCGAATTTACCATTCTAAGAACTGTGTTCGAATTTACCACTTTAAGAACTGTTTTCTCATTTACCCTTTTAAGAACTGTTCCAGAGTTGCTGTATGGCATTTAACTTCCGGCTAAGTTAGTCGTTTAAATACATTTTGTTATTTTTGAGCACAGTTTAATAAATGTTTATTTGTCTTTATAAAACCTGACTCAATTTATATTCATTGTTGCTGGTCACGTGACACCTCATATTAGAGGTAAGAGTTGTCCAACTAGACCTTTGAGAGCGTACTCCATGTTTCATTAAAATCAGGGCAGACCTTCCACCTCTGTGCACTTTTACCACAATATCTCCGCATCCCTTAACCTCCTTCAATGTGACACAGACTGTAGGGTGATGTTGTTGAACGCGTGTGTTTCAATTGCTGTGCCTGCTGCAATCTCACAGCTATTTTAATACGACTTCTCATTCCCACACCATTGGTGAGTTGAGGCTAGTCTCAGATTAGATGAAGAAAACCTCATTCTCCACCTTGGTAGATTCCAACCTGATAGAATGAACATCAATTTCTCTAACTTCTGGTCACTGCTCCCCTTTGTCCATACCTTATTTTCTCCTTCCTGATCCAACTGACTTTCATCACCCTAACTCTTTCCCTGTCCCCATGCTCTCATCTGCTCTTCACCCAAATATTCCTCCCAGAGTTCTCTCCCCAACTTCTTCCCATCCTTCGTTCCACTGTTGATTGCCCTCTCCAACAGATTCATCTTCTTTGGCCCTTTGCCACCTCCTAGCTTCTTATGTCATTCCTATTCTCTTCCTCCCCTCAACTGCTTATCAGGCCCCTCACCTGGATCTACCAATCGCTCTCCAGCTCTTGTTCTACTTCTTCTCCATAAATGTTCATACTGGCTATCCTCCCCTTTCCTTCTAGTCCAAATAAAAGGTTGGCAGTCAATTCCATCTATAGATACTGGCTGACCCACTCAGTTCCTCCATATCCCTGGCAACACACACAAAATACTGGAGGAACTCAGCAGGCCAGGCACTATCTATGGAAAAAGGTAAACAGTTGACGTTTTGGGCTTCCACCCTTCCTCAGGGCTGGAAAGGAAAATAAGAAGTCAGGGTAAGAAGGTGGGGGTTGGGGAAGAAGAAGTGTAAGGTAGCATATGGGAGGAGTTAAGAAAAGAGCTGGGAAGTTGCTTGGTGAAAGAGATAAAGGGCTGGAGGAGGGGGAATCTAATAGGAAGGATAGAAGACTATGGAAGAAAAGAAAGTGGAGGAGAACCAGAGAGAGGTGATGGGCAGGTAAGGAGCTATAGTGAGAGAGGGAAACAGGAATGGGGAGTGGTGAACGATGGTGGGAGGTGGAATTACCAAAGGTTCAAGAAATCAATGTCCATGCATCAGGTTGGAAGCTATGCAGATAGAATATCCCTTGTGTGTTTTCAGCATCTACATTCTCTTGTGTCTTCATTCATCAATTTCTGTTTTGAATGAAAATGGCTGATCCTCCACAAATTTCTTGAATAGAGAATTTGAAGATTCATTACCGCTGAGTAAAGCAATTCCTCCTCATCTCAGCCCAAGAATCTAAAATTATCTAGCCCACTTGTCAGTGTCATAAAGCTCACGATCGTACTATGGAAGGTTTATCAAATACCACAGTTGGACTTTCCAAGACACTGCCTGTTGAGTTATTTTCCAGAGGGAATATGTCATTAATCTATTGAAAGTGCTTATAGTTACCAGCATTTTCCTGTTCTGATAAGCCCACGGAAAAGACAAAGTCTTCTCTTGCTGAGGGTGGACCTTGGGTAACCTTCCTAGCGCAGCAACAAGTAGCTAATAGTGAAATGTGGCAGAGCAGCCTGGGGTTATCCTGAGGAGGAGATGTGGTGAATCACCATGACCCTCACTTCTATTAACAAAGAAATCAAGGTACATGTTCAAGTTTTATTTGAAATCACAGAAAGTTACAGTGCCCAATGCAGTTTGAATGTTAGTCCTTTAAATACCATGGCTCTGGAAGAAGGAACCTAGAAATTCATACTTCAGCTCAAAAATCAATGGAGTTGATTTTCAAGCAGAGTTGAAAATCATTTTCAAGTGAGGTAAAACGCCCTTAGGCATGTTTTAGGGTTTCTTAGCAACAGTCACTACCATTGCATGTCTATTTTTGGGCAAGATTTTGGGTTCACTGGTTCTCTCATGCTGGTGTCAAACTTGCCCATACAAGGTAAACCATCAAATCTGCAATCACTGAGATTTTTAAGTCATGGAATCTTAAAAGTAACGATCACCATTTGTTCCCAGGCCAACATTTATTGTTGCTAAATGCTCAGTGCAGAACAACAAAGGGGCACATAGTCGATCTCATTGCTTAACTGCGACACATAAATTAATTGCAAAGCAACACACACAAAATGCTGGAGGAACTTAAAGGGCAGGCAACATCGATGGAAATGAATAAGCAGACAACATTTTGGGCCGAGACCTTTTTTCAGGACTTCTCGGCCCAAAACATCAGCTGTTTATTAATTACCATAGATGCTGCCTGACCTGCTGAGTTCTTCCAGCACTTTGTGTGCATTATTCTGAATTTGCAAAATCTGTAGAATTTCTTGTGTTTCTTCAAGTTAATTGTTGGCAGGTCACTCTGCACTCTATTCAGAGAAGATTCCATGAAATTTGACTGTTTCTGGTTTTGATCCAGGTTACCACAAACAAAACTGATAAAAAATGGGCATTTATCTAAAACCATCATTCATTTGTTGGAAATGCACAAGCCACAGTTATTTCACAAGCAACATGATTGATCAAACTGTCCAGGACACAAGAAGCTGGGAAAGACACATTCCTTTAAACCTAATCTTTGGTTTGCATAATATCCATTCCTATCTGGACTTCCTGATCTAAGAATGCCATGTGGTCTAATTTCACTAAAATAGACATGTGTGAACTCTGTGAGTTCACAAATCTCAAAATTGAAGTCAAGATATATCTATTAGATGTTAAAGACTGAGGTCCTTTACCATCTGCCAGAGGATACTAAGGATGTTCTACGAGTCTGTGGTGGCCAGTGCTATCATGTTTGCTGTTGTGTGCCGGGGCAGCAGGCTGAGGGTAGCAGACACCAACAGAATCAACAATCTCATTCGTAAGGCCGGTGATGTTGTGGGGATGGAACTGGACTCTCTCACGGTGGTGTCTGAAAAGAGGATGCTGTCTAAGTTGCATGCCATCTTGGTCAATGTCTCTCATCCACTACATAATGTACTGGGTGGGCACAGGAGTACATTCAGCCAGAGACTTATTCCTCCGAGATGCAGCACAGAGCATCATAGGAAGTCATTCCTGCCTGTGGCCATCAAACTTTACAACTCCTCCCTTGGAGGGTCAGACACCCTGAGCCAATAGGCTGGTCCTGGACTTAGTTCATAATTTACTGGCATAATTTACATACTACTATTTAACTATTTATGGTTCTATTACTATTTATTATTTATGGTGCAACTATAACAAAAAACAATTTCCCCCGGGATCAATGAAGTATGACTATGACCATGACTACTATTATCTGCTTCTCAGATTCCGAATCATTTCAGCCTTTACCTGCAGATATACAGCACACTTCACCAATGCACCCTGGAGCTCATTCCCTCTTTTTGCATCATTTACGTTTCTATTTCATACCAAACTGCTTATGGATATTTGTTGTTTTTATTTTATTTTAGGTAGAGATCCAACACACTATTGGACCATTTGGCTCAATGAGGCTATGCCACCCATGTAATCAATGATGTCTTTGCAATATAGGAAGCCCTTAAAGGAAAATGTACAAACTCCTTACAGACAGCGGTGGGATTGAACTCGGGTGACTGGTCCTGTAGTAGTGTTACGTTAACTGATACGCCACCGTGCTTCCCTTCTTATGGTAAGTTTCCTCGAAGTGCGGGCTCTCATAGGCTGCACCTAGATGCTCCAATTCTCAACAAACATATACCCCATAAAAGGAAGAGTATACTGTATATTCTCTTCGCCAGTTTGTGTTGGGCCTTCAGAAGTCCTTTGTAAAGGTCAAGTTCATTGTGCTGGTTGTTCTCATGATTCATTCATTCTTCATCAATTATACCCACCTTAGATCTTTGAGGACCCACTTCACCCTGAAGGATGGATTTGTTAGCAGAAGTGCCATCCTTTGCTCAACTTGATGCTCACTGAACTCAGAGTTTACAAGACACTTGCTGAGATATATTTTAATGTCATTGATGACAGCCAACCTTTTGCCAGGAATTTACTGGAGACAATAAATCTGTTCGAAATAGGACCTTGCTCTTTACATCACTCTGTGGCATTCACTACCTGGGATCTCTTACAACGGACTGCTTAAATTGACCACTTCAGTCATTGGCTTCCAACATGGAACTGTAGTCAAATCATGAGGGTTACCAGAACAAAACTAACAAAAGGAAGAGGAGGAGGAGTTGGAGGCACAGGAGATGATGGTGTGTGAGTTGCAAACATTTCAAAACCTTAGCAACAGCAGTCATGTATCAGACTGCCCCAAAGAGAACATCTTTCTATGTGTGCTGTGAGATAATACTTGATCCAGGAAAGATTGGGGAAAATGTGAGTGTTAGTCTATATTGTTCACATTGGCCTTACTCTTCAAGTTTAATGCATTTTGCATCTTGAATGACTTTTTGAGACAAAATACCTTCATGTGAAATAGCTCTTAACAAATGCTTGTTAAATGGACTACTTATAAACACTTACAGAGGGGCACACTGATGAATTTTGGGTCAGAATGATTCAGAACACAGTGTTACCCAGCACTGGAAGGGAACTTTAGATTCTTCTCTTAATTCAGTGGCATACTGAGCCAACGGCTGCAAATGGCCATTGCTTATCGAATCAAGAAACACACTCAGTAATTTCATGGTGTCATTTGAAATTGGAGACAAGTCTGTAACAATGCATTAGTTTAGCATATTGATCTATTCAGTAACTGATCAGTTCATATTTTGACATCTGTATTCATGTCTTAGGGCTCCCATAAAACTTCAGAAAGAAACATTGCAAAGCAGTGTGCTTGAGACAAATGTATCTATATCCTGTCCTGTTATTAGTCAAACAGCAGCGGCTTTTATGGACCGATAGTTCTCAAACTGAAAGGCATGACCTTCTGATGTTTGGCACCTGTCAGTGTGAAGGCTGCTTTGAGACATTTTGAAAAGGCACCTCAGCTCAAAGGCTATTGGCTCTTCCTATGGACCTGCACTTATCAAGTTGTCACTCTGCACTGCTTTATAATTTCTGAGAAAATTCTGCTTCAACGGTAAGTTGCTATCACGACCCATTGAACTATTTGTATGAAAACTTGCTTTTTGCTGATATCAAACCATCATGCAATTGGGAACCTGACAGCAACAGTCATCCACAGGCAGCAATAATAATTCTCTGAGACCAGACCAGGTTACATTGCATTATATTGGTTTCATAACTTAGCACCTCAGCCTGCCATTATTTAGCTAGGTTTATGGTCCACTCCTTTCAGAATCAGAATCAAGTTTAATATCACTAATGTATGTTGTGAAATTTGTTGTTATGTGACAGCCGTACATTGCAACACATAATAATAAAAACTGTAAATTGCAGTAAGAAGTAAAGATATAATATACTAAATGGATAATTAAACAAGTAGTGCAAAAAGAGGAAAAGTAGTGAGGTAGTGGTGATGGGTTCAATCTCCATTCAGAAATATGAAGGTAGAGGGGAAGAAGCTGTTCCTGAATGAGTGACTGTGTGCCTTCAGGCTCCTGTACCTCCTCCCTGATGGCAGCAATGAGAAGAGGACATGTCCTGGGTGATGGGGATCTTCGAGGATGGGTTCCACATTTCTGAGGTATCGCTCCTTGGGAGTGTCCTGGATGGTGGGGAGGCTAGTTCCGATGATGGACCTGACTGAGTTTACAATCTTCTACAGCTAATTTCAATCCTGTGTGGTACGCCTACCCCCACCCCCCATACCAGACTTTGATGCAACCAGTTAGAATGTTCTCCATTGTACATTTGTAGAAATTTGCAAGTGTCTTTGGTGACATACCAAATCTCCTCAATGAACTACATCCTTTGAAGGTTATTCGAGAAATGCCTGAACATCACACAGAAGGAGAAGATGGCGGTATGAAGGCAGCACGCGCGGCCTCTCCGGTGAATGATATCTGTAATCTGTCAAGCAGGGGACTGTGCACAATTCTGATTTGATGAAGACGGACGTGAAAGTACGGAAGAACATCTGGAAAACTTCTGAACTGCCCGCTTTGCTGCCGCTGCTACTGTGTGGCAACCGGAATCTCCAGAGCAGAAGGCCCCGAATCCTCGGCTTTGCGTGTTTCAGCGGCCGGGGCTAGGTCGAAGGCGCTCAGCAGAGGATGGTGCTCGGGAGGCTGTATCGGAGGGGCTGGATGGAGGCTCAAAGTTTTCGGAGGATGGACTCAGTGTCAGCTGCTTCCAAGGCATCGGCAAGTTGACGGTGCCTGGAGGTTTATGGCAGGGAGTTTCTCCCTTTTGCCACCTGCTAATGGGGACCCGGGAATCGATCAACTCGGGGACTTTGAGAATTTTTTTACCGTGCCCATGGTTTGTTCTTCATCAAATTATGGTGTACTCCGGAGAAACATTGTATCATTTCTTAATACACATATGCATTTCTAAATGACAATAAAAGAGGACTGAGTGTTCTCATAATCTAAAAAAATGGGATTTTATTCTTTAACAGGGTCAGTTGGCACCATTTACAAAGGCACAAGGGATTCTGCAGATGCTGGAAATCCAGAGCAACGTACACAAAATGCAGGTGGATGTCACACAGGCGGGGCATTGGGAGCAAGGGTGGACCCAAATGCAAGACACATCTTGTGAGGTTAATTAAATTTAGTTTATTGTTCGATATCAGGAGAGCTAGGCAGGAGCAGGAGTAGCAAACTGGACAAGGACTGAGGACTACAACTAGGCTGGGACCAAAGGTCTGGGCTAGGACTCTGAATCGGCTCCCAGAACTAGAGGAGACATGAAGAGGCTAGGGTATGGACTTCAAGCCCGAGATTGGGCAAGGACCCAGAACCTGGGTCTTGCCTTGGGCTCGGACCCAGTACCTGGGTCTTGGCTTGGACTCGGACCCCAGAACCAGGCATGGACATGACATGGGCTAGGGAGAGGAAGAACATGGAAAACAGAGCCTCGGTTTTGGGAGAGCAGGTATGTGGAACCATAGACACATACACAGCACACAGAGTCGGGACCCCTCCTTGGGTACAGGACATAGGGCCAGGATTCACACACAGAACAGAGAGCCGGGACCCCTCCTTGGGTACAGGACATAGGGCCGGGATCCATCCCCGCCCCCACCGCCGCGGGGCAACAGCAAGATGGCCTGACTTACCCCATGGAGGCGAGGACAAGACAAGACAAACACCAAAGAACAACACAGTTCCTATCTAGCTCCAGCAATAGAACTAGACCGAGGTGCAGGCGAAGGCTACAGACGAGAGGGGCAGAGAAGGGATTCAGACAGTGGGGTAGGACAGGAATCACAGACCACCAGGGACAGGACTTGACTTGGTACTCGGATGCCGCCAGGGCCAGGACTTGACTTGGTACTCGGATGCTGCCAGGACCAGGACTTGGACTTGGATGTGGTACTAGGATGCCGCTGGAGCCAGGACGCGGACGTGGTATTTGGATGCCGCCGGAGCCAGGACGTGGACATGGTACTTGGATGCCGCCGGAGCCAGGACGTGGATGTGGTGCTTGGAACCTCCGGGTAGTGCCGAGCTCTCGACTCAGCCCGGGAGCAGTAGACAGCGGCTCTTGATTCTCCCCGGTGGGTTAACTGACGGACCCACCTTTATGAGAAAACTTTGCAGGCTTGCTTCGGCGAGGTAACTGGACAGGGTTGCTCAGGTAAGGAAAGGCGAATTACCAGCACTCGCTTCGGGTGGAGACAAGGGTTGCTCTGGCCAGATGACATTGGCATGCCGTGACTTTGCAGAATTTGCAGACGCTCCCGCGCCAAACGGCTGAACGCCGGAGACTATAAACTACTGGTTCAGCCGAGTGTTAATTGCCTCTAATCAGCAAAGTCGAGGAACACGGGAAAACAGGGAATCAACGGTCCGGATCGTAACATAAGCTAAATTTAAAGGGACCCCGATCCGGACCATGACAGTGGAACTCAACAGGTCAGGCAGGAGTTATGGAAAGGAATAAAGAAATGACATTTTGGGCCAAGACATTTTAGGATAGAGTTCTGATGAATGGTCACGGCACAAAACATCGACTCTTCATTCCTTTCTGTAGATGCTGCCTGACCTGTTGAGCAGCATCTACAGAAAGGAGGAATTGAACATGAGCAGTTAGTTAAATTCTTCGCTCAACTTGAGCTTCACAAAGAGAATAATGACATTAAGAGACTGAAATATTTGCCTGAAAATGAAATTTACTGAAACAATGAATCAAAATTGAATAAGCACTTAGTTTTCATGACTCTATTTGTAGATTCAGAAATTCCACTGCTTAAGCCACCCCCCCATATGCTGCTAGGTTGTTGGAAAGCCAGCTTTGTGTTTGGCCTTGAGATACAGATATCTTCTCAAAATGTCCATGATGACCTAGGACCGATTCTACCAGACATATTTTCTAATTGGTGTGTTTGCTAGACCCAGCAATCAGCCCTTGGAACTTATACACCTGTTCAGTAATAGCAGCTCTGATGAAATGCAGGGTAACTACTTTCTATCCCTGAAATCATTCTGGTGCTGGTTCATAGTCTGGAAGTCTAGGACTCAAGAGAGGCAGAATTCTGATCTCTCAGCCATCATTGTCATTACCTTGAACAGAAGAGAAAATTGCTTCAAAGGTACACTATAAGAGAGGTTCTTTGGATTCAGCATTGGCTCCTGATTGGATTTTAAGTTGATTCCATTTATCTTCTCATGGAGCTGATTGACAGGTGAATACTGCTCCAAGAAATTTAGAATATCTACTCAAAAGTCTTCTCAGAAGTAATCCCCTATCATGAGACTGGTCTGACCAATTTCAGGTCAGAAATACTGACGAGACTTGACCTTTGAGGAGCTGAGACAAGAGCTCCCCTTCCTCTCCCACCTGACTAAAGCCCAGTAGTGCCTTCATGAGCACAGTATTTTAAAAAAATCACAAAAAAATGATGTCAATGCTTAGCAGGTCAGGCAGCACCTGTCTTCAGTTTCTGTATATATATTTTTTAATTTTAATTTGCTGTTGCAATAACTGCCACCTCTTCCAGAAATGCCAGCCTTGAAAAAGTTTACTTTTGCTCTTTGGCACTCTGCTCTTTTGATTTTGATTTTCATCCCTGGGGCAATGTTGGACTATCACCAAGCAACCTGTATAATTAGCATGTAAGTGCTTGCAGTGTGCTGCAGCATACATCTTTGGCAAATGTTGACTTCTGAATCTGTTAGAAACCATTTATCACTCCTACTAATGCAGGAGTGCCTGATGGTCAGGGGCAAGAGAATGCAATGAATGCAGAAATCACCTATAAACCTCCAAGATTATGTGCCTGTGCCTAACCACACACTTTAACGGTGATGCAGCAGCAGAATAAAAGAACTTTGGGCTCCCTTTGTCCTGCATGATGCATGCAAGATTCTTAATTACTGTTCCCTTAAGGTAACTGAATAGGATTGTAATGGAGAGTGGTGGAGTCTATGTATATGTTGATGGAGGAACCAGCAGAGTGGTACTAGCTCCTTGACATAGTGTGCTCCATTGCGAACAGACATGGAAACATTATTTTTCCGAAATATTGCAGTGCATAAACCTTTCATTTTTTTCACAGTGTCCATCTCAATGACGTGGGCACTGCAGGTATTTGTTGTCACTTGGCAAACGTGCCACATTAATACCCTACTGATCTTTTTAGGATCCATTAATTGTGTACTTGGAATTGAACACTCTGGCTTACAGGTGCCACCAATGCAGGCCAAGAGACTATTGAGATTGCACTGAATTAGAATGAATGCACAGCTAAGAAACCTTGGTCAAGATCTGCTTTTTCTTTTGTCTTTGCACAATACGTCCTGGGGATTTCTATGTGTTTTACATCTCACACATGGTTGACTCAGAAAAAGAATTGCAATAGAATTGCAGGAGATATGAAAAAATTCTAACTTTCTTTAACTTTATTGTAGGAATCAGTTCATCTTGTGCACAGTTATATAATATTGTGTTCTCCAAATCCAAGGTTCTTAACATTCCTTCAGTTGTGCTATCTTTCTGCTTGCCACTTTCTTTAATTTATTACAATCCTTTTGATGTTCCCATGACTGCACGGCTTCTTCAATAGTTTTTCTTAATTTCTGACATCTCCGGTGCTGTTCCTGACTAATAAATTTCATGTTAAACTACTTCTTTTCCTTTTGGTTAACAATTAGGTCACAATATTGATCCAGATTAGAAAATAAATGTGTAACTTTTGATGCCTATCTATACAGGTTAAAAGCTGATAATATCTTTCAGTGCTTAGAGAGTTAAAAGATCAGGTGCTTGAGAACAGATCAAAAAGTTCACAATTGTTGTCATACTGTCTGAACCCATGAGATTTCTGTGATAAACCTAAGAAAACATCTGTTCTCTTCTCTCAGTTTTGACAGGATTAGCCTGAGGAGGTGTAGATAATATTCTATGCTTATGTCAACCAATAATTTTAATTCCTATCCCTCAGAGTATCAGAACTGGAAGTTTTTGGTAAAATTAAAATGGTAACTATGTTATTGCTAACTTTGCATTAATTAAAACAGCAAAGAAATCTCATTAATCGCTGAGCAACGCAAATGATATTTTAGAAAGTGTTGTCAAGACTTAATTAGCAACCTTTAAAATGGCATCAATTAACACTGAAATTCTTTTGACACCTTGAGAGAACAAAAAGTAGAAAAAAATGTTTGACTGTGCAAACATGCTGTGAGCCACCGCAGTTTCTTCCTGTACACCCATGGAACTACATGATGATTATGTGTAGAAGACATTATTTTTAAAGCTTAAATTACATTGTTCGGTCTTAAAAAATAGAAACAGAATGTTGATTATCCTCTGTTTCAATGCATGCCTCCAGCCATATTATTTACAATTGCAGACACATTGGTTTGTGAAGGTGAGATTATAATTTTAACACAAATACAATAAATCAATGGAAAATAAAATAGGCCGAATCCTACAATCACAAAATAAGAATATAACAACCTGAATATGCATGTCTGATAGCATAAATTGAGAGAGAGAGAAAACTATTAATATTGACAGTGAATGGCTTTCCATCAGAACAGTTGTTTGACGTACATCTTACTGATGAAGAGGTCTTGTTTAATAACTCAAAGAATGTAATTTCAGTTGGCTACGGCATTTGAATTTAGCTTAAAATACATCTGCAAATGAAACTACAGGTGAATAACAATGAAACAAATACCAAAAATGCAGAAAAAACTCAGCAGTTGTTGTGTGAAATCAGGTTTGCAGGTTTGTTGAGTGGGGACAGAAGACGCTTACTACTAGTAAATTAACTATTTATTTACAGGGCAAGATAGAAACTAGACATTCAGTAAACACTTAAGATTGCACCTAGTTAAAAATACTTATCTAAAGTGTACACTTAGGCCGTCTCTCATTGCAGCATACTTCCTCTGTTCCCATGGTACCCAGTCAGTCAATGAGACCTCGACACAAAAGACTCTGGGTGCTTTCAGTGCACCAGATTTATACCTTACCAGTGTTGTGATGTTATTGGTGCACTTGGTGCCAAGTGGTGGCCAAGGGAAGGGCTGGAATGCTCCTTAAAAAGGCCAATCCCAAGCAAGCACAGAGAAGCAGCTTTCAATGAACAGATAAGATTGACACTTAACGCAACAGCTGGTCAGGCAGTATCAGTGGAAAAGAACGAGGCAACATTTGCATTCTGTGTCTTTTTGTCAGAAATGGAAAGAGAGAGATGGATGTTAGTTTTGAGCAGGTATAATAAATGGTCACTCATTTGAAATGTTGAGCAATACACAAAAGCACTGGAAGAACAACAATACGTGCGGCAGCATCTATGGAGAGTGTGAAAATTTGCAGATGTCGCTGAGATTAGGAGTGCAGTGGACAGTGAGGAAGGCTATCAAAGCTTTCAATAGGATCTGGACCCAATCGGACAAAGGGGCTGATAGATGGCAGATGAAATTTAATGCAGAATAGTATGAGGTGTCAAACTAGCTTAAGCTTTACAAAGGAAATCGTAGGGCACGGAGGAGTATGTTCGAACAGAGAGATCTGGGAATGCAGATCCATAATTCTCTGAAAGTGGTCTCTCAGGTAGATAGAGCTTTGGCATATTGACCTTCATAAATCATTGAGTACAGGAGTTGGGATTTTATGTTAAAGTTGTATAAGGCATTTGAAGGCAAGCGATGTGCACATGCTCAGGTGTTGGTGTGGGAGACCAACAAGAACACAAGTTGGAGGTGAAGGTCAGCATGTTCCGAGATTGCAGCTCTACATGGGCAGGAGGCACAAGTGACAGTGACCCCTAGGTATGTGAGTTGACATGTCTGGAGTTTGAGTCCAAGATTTTGGGTCCTCACTCAGGGTTCTCATTTACTGTCATCAGAACATCCTGGGCAATTACCAAATAGCGAAACCCAGTGGCCAGAGCCCTGAGTCTGCAGATCTCTGTGAGTCTGCTGGGAAATCGGAGGCCCAATGTCTGTGAATCCATGGGTCTTCCAGGAAAATCAAAGGCCCAATTCTGCGAATCTATGAGTCTGCTGGGGAAATCGGAAGCCCAATGTCTGTGAATCTATGGGTCTGCAGGGAAAATCAAAGGCCCAATGTCTGTGAATCCAGGAATCTGCTGGGGAAATTGAGGGCCCAATGCCTGCAAATCTATGGGTCTGTTGGAGGCTGGAGGCCAATGATGGCCTGACCTGCGTTTAGAGGATTGTGTATGTGCATGGGTGAGAGGAAGGAAAAGGGAATTTTTTTCTCTCTGTTATTGATTTGTTGTTTGTCATGTTCTGTTTTGATGTGTTCTGTATTGTTCTGCTAAACATAGTGAGCATGCTATTTTGGTTCCTTACACTTGACAGCCGCCCCCAGCACATCCTTGGGTGTGTTGGTTGTTTATGCAAATAATACATTTTACTATATGTTTCGATGTACATGTGATATATAAGCCTGATTTGAATACTTTGTGCAGTTCTGGTCACCTACTTACAGGAAAGATATCAATAAGATTGAAAGACTGCAAAGAAATTTTACAGGGCTGCTGTCAGGACTTGTGGAACTGAGTTATAGGGAAAGGTTAAACAGGTTAGGACTTTTTTCCATGGAGTGTAGGAGAATGAGGGGAGATTTTACAGAGGTATACAAAACTAGGACGGATATAAATACGGTTAAAGGAAACAGGTCTTTTCCACTGAGGTTGGATGAGACGAGAACTGGAGTCATAGGTTAAGGGTGAAAGTTGAAATATTTAAGGGGAATCTGAGAGGGAACTTCTTCACTCAGAGGGTGGTACAAGTCTGGAATGATTTGCCAGCAGAAGTGGTGAGTGCAGGCTTGAGTGCAACATTTATGAGAAGTTTGAATAAGTACATGAATGGAAGGAGTATGCAGGGTGATGGTCATGGTGCGAGTCGATGGGACTAGGAGGAGTAACAGTTCAGTGAAGATAAATGGGCTGAACAGCCTTGTTTCTGCGCAGCAGTTCTCTATAACTCTATGACTATGATTGTAGGGTTAAAAGAAGAAATGGGGAGGGCATTTAGCCTTGACTTGACAGTGGAGGAGACTGTGGACAGATGAGTTGGAATGGGAATGTGAAATGGAATTAAGCTGCCTGGCCACTGGGAGATCTCAGCCAGCGCAATGGATGGAGCAAAGGTAGAAACATAGAAAATAGGTGCAGGAGTAGGCCATTCGGCCCTTCGAGCCTGCACCGCCATTTATTATGATCATGGCTGATCATCCAACTCAGAACCCCGCCCCAGCCTTCCCTCCATACCCCCTGATCCCTGTAGCCACAAGGGCCATATCTAACTCCCTCTTAGATATAGCCAATGTACTGGCCTCAACTGCTTCCTGTGGCAGAGAATTCCACAGATTCACCACTCTCTGAGTGAAGAAGTTTTTCCTAATCTCGGTCCTAAAAGGCTTCCCCTTTATCCTCAAATTGTGACCCCTCGTTCTGGACTTCCCCAACATCGGGAACAATCTTCCTGCATCTAGCCTGTCCAATCCCTTTAGGATTTTATACGTTTCAATCAGATCCCCCCTCAATCTTCTAAATTCCAACGAGTACAAGCCCAGTTCATCCAGTCTTTCTTCATATGAAAGTCCTGCCATCCCAGGAATCAATCTGGTGAACCTTCTTTGTACTCCCTCTATGGCAAGGATGTCTTTCCTCAGATTAGGGGACCAAAACTGCACACAATACTCCAGGTGTGGTCTCACCAAGGCCTTGTACAACTGCAGTAGTACCTCCCTGCTCCTGTACTCAAATCCTCTCGCTATAAATGCCAGCATACCATTCACCTTTTTCACCGCCTGCTGTACCTGCATGCCCACTTTCAATGACTGGTGTATAATGACACCCAGGTCTCGTTGCATCTCCCCTTTTCCTAATCGGCCACCATTCAGATAATAATCTGTTTTCCTATTTTTGCTACCAAAGTGGATAACTTCACATTTATCCACATTAAATTGCATCTGCCATGAACTTGCCCATTCACCCAACCTATCCAAGTCACTCTGCATCCTCTTAGCATCCTCCTCACAGCTAACACTGCCGCCCAGCTTCGTGTCATCCGCAAACTTGGAGATGCTGCATTTAATTCCCTCATCCAAGTCATTAATATATATTGTAAACAACTGGGGTCCCAGCACTGAGCCTTGCGGTACCCCACTAGTCACCGCCTGCCATTCTGAAAAGGTCCCGTTTATTCCCACTCTTTGCTTCCTGTCTGCTAACCAATTCTCCATCCACATCAATACCTTACCCCCAATACCATGTGCTTTAAGTTTGCACACTAATCTCCTGTGTGGGACCTTGTCAAAAGCCTTTTGAAAATCCAAATATACCACATCCACTGGTTCTCCCCTATCCACTCTACTAGTTACATTCTCAAAAAATTCTCTGAGATTCGTCAGACATGATTTTCCCTTCACAAATCCATGTTGACTTTGTCCGATGATTTCACCGCTTTCCAAATGTGCTGTTATCACATCTTTGATAACTGACTCCAGCAGTTTCCCCACCACCGACGTTAGGCTAACCGGTCTGTAATTCCCCGGTTTCTCTCTCCCTCCTTTTTTAAAAAGTGGGGTTACATTAGCCACCCTCCAATCCTGAGGAACTAGTCCAGAATCTAACGAGTTTTGAAAAATTATCACTAATGCATCCACTATTTCTTGGGCTACTTCCTTAAGCACTCTAGGATGCAGACCATCTGGCCCTGGGGTTTTATTTACCTTCAATCCCTTCAATTTACCTAACACCACTTCCCTACTAACAAGTATTTTGCTCAGTTCCTCCATCTCACTGGACCCTCTGTCCCCTACTATTTCTGGAAGATTATTTATGTCCTCCTTAGTGAAGACTGAACCAAAGTAATTATTCAATTGGTCTGCCATGTCCTTGCTCCCCATAATCAATTCACCTGTTTCTGTCTGTAGGGGACTTACATTTGTCTTTACCAGTCTTTTCCTTTTTACATACCTATAAAAGCTTTTACAGTCAGTTTTTATGTTCCCTGCCAGTTTTCTCTCATAATCTTTTTTCCCCTTCCTAATTAAGCCCTTTGTCCTCCTCTGCTGGAATCTGAATTTCTCCCAGTCTTCAGGTGAGCCACTTTCTCTGGCTAATTTGTATGCTGCTTCTTTGGAATTGATACTATCCCTAATATCTCTTGTCAGCCACGGGTGCACTACCTTCCTTGATTTATTCTTTTACCAAACTGGGATGAACAATTGTTGTAGTTCATCCATGCAACCTTTAAATGCTTGCCATTGCACATCCACCGTCAATCCTTTAAGTGTCATTTGCCAGTCTATCTTAGCTAATTCACGTCTCATACCTTCAAAGTTACCCCTCTTTAAGTTCAGAACCTTTGTTTCTGAATTAACTATGTCACTCTCCATCTTAATGAAGAATTCCACCATATTATGGTCACTCTTACCCAAAGGGCCTCTCACGACAAGATTGCTAATTAACTCTTCCTCATTGCTCAAAACCCAGTCCAGAATAGCCCGCTCTCTAGTTGGTTCCTCGACATGTTGGTTCAAAAAACCATCCCGTTTTCATTCCAAGAAATCCTCTTCCTCAGCACCTTTACCAATTTGGTTCACTCAATCTACATGTAGATTGAAGTCACCCATTATAACTGCTGTTCCTTTATTGCACACATTTCTAATTTCCTGCTTAATACCATCTCCGACCTCACTACTACTGTTAGGTGGCCTGTACACAACTCCCACCAGCGTCTTCTGCCCCTTAGTGTTACGCAGCTCTACCCATATCGATTCCACATCTTCCCGGCTTATGTCCTTCCTTTCTATTGCGTTAGTCTCTTCTTTAACCAGCAACACCACCCCACCTCCCCTCCCTTCATGTCTATCCCTCCTGAATATTGAATATCCCTGAACGTTGAGCTCCCATCCCTGGTCACCCTGGAGCCATGTCTCTGTGATCCCAACTATATCATAATCATTAATAACAATCTGCACTTTCAATTCATCCACCTTATTACGAATGCTCCTTGCATTGATACACAAAGCCTTCAGGCGCTCTTTTACAACTCTCTTAGCCCTTATACAATTATGTTGAAAAGTGGCCCTTTTTAATGCTTGCTCTGGATTTGTCGGCCTGCCACTTTTACTTTTCACCTTACTACTTTTTGCTTCTACCCTCACTTTACACCCCCTGTCTCTCTGCACTGGTTCCCATCCCCCTGTTGTGAACTAACCTCCTCACGCCTAGCCTCTTTATTTTGATTCCCACCCCCCAACCATTCTAGTTTAAAGTCACCTCAGTAGCCCTCGCTAATCTCCCTGCCAGGATATTGGTCCCCCTAGGATTCAAGTGTAACCCGTCCTTTTTGTACAGGCCACGCCTGCGCCAAAAGAGGTCCCAATGATCCAAAAACTTGAATCCCTGCCCCCTGCTCCAATCCCTCAGCCACGCATTTATCCTCCACCTCATCACATTCCTACTCTCACTGTCGCGTGGCACAGGCAGGTGCATTAGATGTGGTCAATCAATCTTTACTTGTTGCCCCAGATTTCCAGCATCTGCAGTCTTTTTGCATCATTGGAAATATTCACTTTTTCTCTTCCCACAGATGCTGCCTGACCTGTTAATTCCATTTTCCATTTTTCTTATACTTCTGGTACAAGTTCAGCCTGTCAGGCAGGTCTGACCAGCTTATCATTAACAACTGATCTCACAGATCAAGAAGCTGCCACTAAGGCATTTGATTTGCCTTGGATACTCCCTTTGTTTTATAAATCTGTACCTTACCATCTTGTCGACTGAAACCTAGCATGTACCACTCCCTTTTCAGGTCTGACAAAGACTCATATTTGACGGTTTCTCTTGTTGCCTAACCTATTGAGTTTTGCCAGTATTCTATGGTTTTGTTTTGGTTTGAAGTAATTTTTTTGACACACAAGAAATTGCAGATGCTGAGAATCCAGAGTAATAAATAAAATGCTGGTAAAACTCAGATGGTTAGGCAGCATCTACTGAGGGAAATGAACAGTCAAAGTTTCATGTCTCAGCTTGAGATATTGACTGTTCACTTCTCTCCATGCATGCAGTCAGAACCGCCGAGCTTCCTCCGGCATATCGTAAGAAATGATTTTAGCAATGTTTTGTTTTTGGAACCTGATCCCAGCTTTACTCACAAGACTACAGAATTCATGTTTAAAGGCAAAGCTGCCAACAATCTGAATTAAAACCACACATGTGGAGGGATGGATTCAAAGGCCAAACAACTTGTAAAACTTACCTTTCCTTGGGATACATATATTTAATTAAAGCCATAATGCATGTTGACAATGGTCACATCTCTCAATACTGTGCGATTGCAGAATTTGCAGACTATATGTGCCATTGGTAAAATACCAGTTTAATTTCACATTTGAATTCTGAACCCACATTTAAATAAAAATTCAGTAAAACTGGGCATTAAGGCAATAGAAAAGAGAAGGAGAATTTCTGAATTAAAAAAAACTATTTAAAGTATCTGCCCCTGGAGTTGGTTTGAATGCTTCCAAAGAGCATGTATGTAGTGACGGAGGTAGTTAATCCATGTGCCAATTGTCTACCTATACTCTAACCCATTGGGATGGATTTATACATATTCAAAGAAAGCAGGTAAAAGATCCTTTAGCTACAAGGCAACCTCTAGGGTCCTTGAATTGTTATATCAATGTGGTCACTCAGTAACTGAGACATAACAAGCAACAAGATCACAGATGTGATAGACAGTCTGTGCTGAATTAGCTGACATGACCAAAGAAGATGAAAGAGGTTCCACAAACCACCTCAGTTTACCTAGGAACAGATTGATTATGCCATCTGCTTGTCAATGGCGGGAGAAAACAGGCCAAAACCATTTCAGAGACTTGATGATGTATTGTCCAAATGGATGCTCTGTAGATCCTCTTCAAAAGTTACCACAGGCATTCTTATCCACTGAAGGGACATAGAAATCTCAGATTAGGTCTTTACCCCTTAAAGTTACAGCAATCCTCAGCTTCATAGAGGCATGCCTTGTATTCCTACCACGACAAACCGGATATTGAAACAACAATCTGCAGGGGGAACTCAGTGGATTGAACAGCATCAGTGGGTGGAATAAAATTGTCAAAATCCTTCATCAGGACTGAGACTGAAGAGGCATGATGGCTACTGCAGACAGAAGAAGGGGAACGACAAGAAAGGATTCCGAGGCAATTGGTGAACTAAGGAGGGGTTTAAGATGATAGTGCTCAGTAGGGGAAGTGAATAGAGGTAGAGTTGGGAGACTGTTGCAGGTATATGATAGATGAAGTTAGACAAAGAAAGAGAGGAAAAATAAACGAAAACAACAACAGGTACTGGGCTGTATTAAATTGGTGACCAATCAGGAGATCAGAAGCATTCACTCAGGCCCGCTGACCAAGCCTAAAAGGCGGCAGTTTTTTGGAGTTTTGACCAGTAACCAATCGGCCTTTGGGATTGATTAGTAAGAACACATTAAAGGAAGGCGGGGTAAGCTGAGCGGCCATAGATGCAGGAGATTTTGAATTTCAGCAAGGAGAAGCTTCAGTCAGAGAAGGCAAAAATGGTAAACAGCTGTAGATAGTTTCCTTTCCCCGTTTTCAACATTCTGTCTGTTAGAATAGTGGAGATGCCAGACAAGATAGGTGAACGCTCCTCTTGAGGGACATGGGGAGGCAGGGAGACCTCCAGTGTCCCTGATGACCAGAACTGCAAGAAGTGCATCCAGCTGCAACTTCTAACACTCCACATTAAGGAGCTGGAGCTAGAACTGGATGAACTCTGATCATTCGGGAGGCTGAAGGGGTGATAGGTAGGATATATAGAGAGGTAGTTACACCCAAGGTGCAGGACACAGGAAACTGTGGTGAGGGTCAGGAAGGGGAAAGGGGTTAAGGAGTCAGTGCAGAGTATCCCTGTGGCTATCCCCCTCAGCAAAAGGTATATCACTTTGGATGCTATTGGGGTGTGAGGTGGGGGGAATGACCTACCAGAGGAAATTCACAGCGGGAGTGTCCCTGGCACTGTGGCTAGCTGTGTGACTTGGAAGGGGGGCAGGTTAAAAGATGCACGCTGTGATGATAGGGGATTCATTAGACAGGAAAATAGAAAGGAGGTTCTGTAGGGGAGAACGAGATTCCCGGATGGTATGTTGCCTCCCGGACATCTCAGATGGAATACTCAGCATTCTTAAGTTGGAGGGTGAACAGCTTGATGTCATGGTCCATGCAGTGCCATGGGTAGGATGAGTGACAAGGTTTTGCAAAGGGAGTTCAGGGAGTGAGGTACAAAGTTCAAGGGCAGGATCTCCAGGGTTGTGATCTCAAGATTGCTACACATGCCATGTGCTAGTGAGGCCAGAAATAGGAAGATTATACAGTTTAACACGTGGCTACAGAAGCTGGTGTAGGATAGAGGGAATATGGTTTTTGGATAATTGGGCCCTCTTCCAGAGAAGGTAGGACCTGTACAGAAGGGATGGTTTGCACCTGAACTGGAGCAGGGCTAACATCCTATCAGGAAGGTTTGCTAACACTGCACTGTGGTGTTTAAACTAGAGTTGCAGGGCGATGGGAACTAGAGTGCCAGAACAGTTAGTAGAGAGGTTGCGGAGGCAGATGTTGGTAACATCTTAGACAAAGTCAGGAATCAAAAGGTTGAAGATGGTGTGGCTAGTGTCCTGAGCTGTGTATATTTCAATGCAAGAAGTATCGTAGGAAGAGTGTGGATCAACCGCTGGAATTATAACATTGTAGCCATTACTGAGAATTGGTTGCAGGAGGGTCAGGACAGGAAGCTTAATATTCCGACGTCCCGTTGATTTAGGTGTGACAAAGCTGGAGGGGTTATAGGAGGAGTGGTGGTGTAACTATTCAGGGAAAATGTCATGACAGTACTCAGTCAGTATAGACTAGAGAACTGGTTCACTGAGGCTTCGTGGGTGGAACTGAGAAAAAAGAAAGGTAAAATCATGTAAATGAGGCTTTATTACAGACCACCCAACAGTCCTAGGGATTTAGAGAAACAAATTTGTAAAGAGATCACAGATTGTGGCAAGAAACATAAGGTTGTTGTAGCAGGTGATTTTAACTTTCCACATATTGACTGGAACTCCCATATTGTAAAAGGACTCGATGGGATTGAGTTTGCCAAATGTGTTCAGGAAAGTTTTTTCATCAGTATGTAGAAGTCCCGATGAGAGAGCATGCAATACTGGCTCTGTTAGAAGGGAATAAGACAGGGCCAGACGACAGAAGCTTGTGTAGGAGAACAGTTTGCATCCAGTGACCACAATGCCTTTATTTTCAAAGCAAATATGCAAAAAGATAGGTCTGGTCTGTGGGTTGAGATTCTAAGTTGGAGAAAGGCCAGTTTTGTTGGTATCAGAAATAATTTGGCAAGTGTAGATTGGGACAGGTTGTTTTTGGGCAAATGTGTACTTGGTAACTGGGAGGCTTTCAAAAGTGAAATGCTGAGAGTAGATAGCTTGCATGTGCCTGTCAGAATGAATGGTAAAGATAACAAGGGTAGGGTTATTAGGAGATATTGAGGCCCTGGTTAAGAAAGAAAAGCAGGTGCATAACAGGGATAGGCAAGTAGGAGCAAATGAGGTGTTTATGGTGTACAAGAAATGCAAGGGAACACGAGAAAGAAATCAGGAAGGCTAAAAGTAGGCGTGAGGTTGGTCTAGCAGACAAGGTGAAGGAGAATCCCAACATACTCTACAGATATATACAGATATGTTTAAAGCAAAAGGATTACAAGGGAGAAAATTGATCCTCTGGAAGATCAGAATGGTAATCCATGTGTGAAGCCAAAGCAGGTAGGGGAGCTTCAATAATTATATTGCATCTGTATTTACTCAGGAGAAGGACACAGAGCCTATAGAAGTAAGGCAAAGTGGCATCAACTTCATAGATCCTGTACAGATGACAAAGGAGGAGGTGCTTGCAATCCTGAGGCAAATCGGGGGGATAAATCCCCAGGACCTGACAAGGACCCTCGGGGAGGCAAGAGCAGAAATTGTGGGGGAGGGCCCTAGCAAAGATATTTAAATTATCCTTAGTGACAGGAGAGGTACCAGATGATGTTCCACTCTTTAAAAAAAGCTCTGAACATAAACCGGGCAATTATAGCCATAGTCATAGTCATACTTTATTGATCCTGGGGGAAACTGGTTTTCATTACAGTTGCACCATAAATAATAAATAGTAATAAAACCATAAATAGTTCAATAGTAATATTTAAATTATGCCAGGAACTAAGTCCAGGACCAGCCTATTGGTTCAGGGTGTCTGACCCTCCAAGGGAGGAGTTGTAAAGTTTGATGGCCACAGGCAGGAATGACTTCCTATGATGCTCTGTGTTGCATCTCGGTGGAATGAGTCTCTGGCTGAATGTACTTCTATGCCCACCCAGTACATTATGTAGTGGATGGGAGACATTGTCCAGGATGGCATGCAACTTGGACAGCATCCTCTTTCCAGACACCACCGTCAGAGAGAGTCCAGTTCCATCCCCACAACATCACTGGCCTTACGAATGGGTTTGTTGATTCTGTTGGTGTCTGCTACCCTCAGGAAAACTGACAACAGTTGTGGAAAAGTTATTGGAAGGTATTCTAAGGGATGAAATATATAGGTATTTGGAGAGAGCTGGACTGATTAAGGATAGTCACCATGGCTTTGCATGTGGTAGGTCATATCCAACCAATCTTATAGAGTTTTTTGAGGAAGTTATCAGGAAAGTGGATGAATGTAAGGCAGTGTATGTTGTCTACATGGACTTTAGTCAGGCAATTGTCAGGGTCTTACATGGGAGGCTGGTCAAGAAGGTTCAGTCACTCAGAATTCAAGATGAGGTAGTAAATTGGGTTAGACATTGGCTCTATTGGAGAAGCCAGAGAGTGGTAGTAGAGGGTTACCTCTTGACAGGAGGTCTGTGACTAGTGGTATGCCACAGGGATCGGGGCTGGGTCCATTGTTGTTTGTCAGCTATATCAACAACCTGGATGATAATATGGTTAACCGGATCAGCAAATCTGTGGGTGTCACCAAGATTGTGGGTGTGATGAACTGCAGAGAAGACTATCATGGCTTGCATAGGTATCTGCATCAGCTGGAAAAATGGACAGAAAAATGACAGATGGAACTTAGTACAACCAAGTGAGAGATATTGAACTTTGGTTGGACCTATGAGGGTTAGGCCTTACACAGTGAAAGGTAGGGTATTGAGGAGTGTGGTAGAACAAAGGGATCTGGGAATACAGCTCCATAATTCATTGAAAGTGGCATCACAGGCAGATAGGGTGGTAAAAAAAGCATTTGGCACAATGGTCTTTATCAATCAAAGTATTGAGTACAAGAGATGGGTGAGGCCTAATTTGGAGTATTGTGTGCAGTTTTGGTCACCTACCTACAGGAAAGATGTAAATAAGGTTGAAAGAGGACAGAGAAAACTTACAAGGATTTGATTGGGTTTGGAGGTCCTGAGTTATAAGGAAAGAGCGAATAGGTTAGGACTGTGTTTTTTAGAATGTAGAAGATTGACAGGAGATTTGATAGAAGTGTACAAAATTCTGAGGGGTATAAATAGGGTAATAGGGCCCAGCAGAGATTGCACTTTCTGAGGAAGCTTAAACAAGCATCACTCCCCACTAACATCTTAACTACATTCTACAGAGGCGTGGTTGAGAGTGTGCTGACCGTTTGCATCACAACCTGGTACTCCAGCTGCAGCGCTGTCAACAAAAAAGCCTTGCAGAGGGTGGTTAGGGGAGCAGAGAAGGTTACTGGGGTCTCTCTACCTTCTGTCCAAGACCTCTTTCAGAGTCGATGCCTCCAGAAGACACGGTACATCATTAAAGACCCCTCACACCCTCTCCATGAACTGTTTGTTCTTCTGCCATCAGGCAAACGTTACAGGAGCATCAAAACTAAAACCACAAGGCTACTAAACAGCTTCCTCCCACAGGCAGTCAGACTGCTAAATAGCTGCTCTACCTGACGCTGCTTTGGACACTTTTAACGTGCACTGGACACTTATAACTTGATTTTAACTGACATGTGGCTGTTGTGTTTTACTATTTATTGTTATGTTTATTATTTAGTGTTGCTTTTGTTATGTTATGATTGCGCTGCCCCTGAGAAACGCTGTCTCATTCTGCCCTGCAGAGCTGATGTATGGTTAGAATGACAATAAAGTTTTTTGAATCTTGAATCTTGAACCTTGAAATGCAAGGAGGCTTTTTCCACTGAGGTTGGATGGGCCTACAACCAGAGGTTATGGGTTAAGGGTGAGAGGTGAAAAGTTAAATATGAACGCGAGGGCAAAACTTCTTCAGTGAGTGGTTTGTGAGACTACGGAATTAGCTGCCAGCACAACTAGTGTATGCAAGCTCAATTTCAACATTTAAGGTAAGTTTGGATAGGTACATGGATAGTAGGGGTATTCAGGTCAATGGGAGTAGGCAGTTTAAATGGTTTTGGCATGGACTAGATGGGCTGAAGGGCAGGTTTCTGTGTTGTACCTCTGTATGACGCTATGACTACATTTGGACATGACAAAGACACAATGGATTCTTATCTGAAACTGAAAACTAATGCCTAAATTTGGAAAATTTCCTCAGAAATATGTCACATACCAGCTTGACATACTCGTACTCAGAGGTGCATTCCTTGCAGCTGAAGTCACCACATTATCCAGTGCCACAGCAGTCCACAGAGTGGTGTACATTAGGTGCAGCATTGTCCTGCATCGTATCAACATTCATTATGCACTTGATGAGCTTTCATGGCATTAGGCTAAACATGGGCACAAAACTCTCCTTATTATCACATTGTAATTGAAAATTATTTTTAAAAAAATTGTTATGTGTTCTTTCCTGGTTCAGCTCAGGTTATTCAATATTCGAAAATAGGAGATGACACACATGTTCAAGGCAACAAGAAAATACTTAATTTGAACCAGCTAGCACAAATGCAATACAAAAGTAAAAAATAATCTCTACAGCAGTGTGTAGAGAAAAATAATACTTATCATTCTCCGAATGAGCTGATCTGTGAAATGCTGATAGATTTCACACAGCCTTTGTGCTCTCTCTCTCTTTTCTAAGTCTAAATCTAGGTCTAACTGCAGTTCGATATTCTCTGATTCTCTTTAAGGTTCTGTTCCCTATATCAGCACTAGTGACCAGTCGTTATCAAGCCTGGGACAAAACTCTGTCCCCTTGCACCAAGAAAGTGTCCCTTTCACACCCTTCAAAACCCCTTACATTGGTACTTTTCCAAGCATTTGGTAGCTGCATCTGCACAATGATCTCGTCTTCCTGTGAAAAGCATGTTTTTCACCATTTTCCTCTGAAGGCTGTAGAATTGCACACCCTTAACTTTTTCCAAACACTGCTGTAGACTGGTTCTCTGATTCTCACTTTCTCAAAACAACCCTCTCCAAGATAATACCATTTTGCCTTAAAGAATTCCATTCTATTTAACCAGAAATCAAGAAGGAATCATATTTAGCTTTTTTCTTACACACATCTTAGTATTACCTTGGAGTATAGCAGAGGTATGATAATTTACTTCAGTAGTCACTATGAAAAAGGATCTTGGTGATTGTAGTGATGACTTGCAGTGGGCTGAAAAGCTTGAGCATGTAGATATTAAGAAAGAGAATGTGCTGGAGCTTTTGGAAAGCATCAAGTTGGATAAGTCACCGGGACCAGATGAGATATACCCTAGGCTACTGTGGGAGGTGAGGGAGGAGATTGCTGAGCCTCTGGCGATGATCTTTGCATCATCAATGCGGACAGGAGAGGTTCCGGTGGATTGAAGGGTTGTGGATGTTGTTCCCTTATTCAAGAAAGGGAGTAGAGATAGCCCAGGAAATTATAGACCAATGAGTCTTACTTCAGTGATTGGTAAGTTGATGGAGAAGATCCTGAAAGGCAAGATTTATGAACATTTGGAGAGGTATAATATGATTAGGAATAGCTAGAGTGGCTTTTTCAAGGCCAGGTCGTGCCTTACGAGGCTGATTGAATTTTTTGAGGTTGTGACTATACACATTGATGAAGGAAGAGCAGTAGATGTAGTGTATATGGATTTCAGCAAGGCATTTCATAAGGTGCCCCATGCAAGGCTTATTGAGAAAGTAAGGAGGCATGGGATCCAAGGGGACATTGCTTTGTGGATCCAGAACTGGCTCGCCCACAGAAGGCAAAGAGTGTTTGTAGACGGGTCATATTCTGCATGGAGGTCCGTGACCAGTGGTGTGCCTCAGGGATCAGTTCTGGGACCTTTACTCTTCGTGATTTTTATAAATGACCTGGATGAGGAAGTGGAGGGATGGATTAGTAGGTTTGCTGATGACACAAAGGTTGGGGTTGTTGTGGATAGTGTGGAGGGCTGTCAGAGTTTGCAGTGGGACATTGATAGAATGCAAAACTGGGCTGAGAAGTGGCAGATGGAGTTCAACCCGCAAAAGTGTGAAGTGGTTCATTTTGGTAGGTCAAATATGATGGCAGAATATCGTATTAATGGTAAGACTCTTGGCAGTGTGGAGGATCAGAGGGATCTCGGGTCCGAGTCCATAGGACACTCAAAACAGCTGCGCAGGTTGACTCTATGGTTAAGAAGGCATACAGTGTATTGGCCTTCATCAATCGTGGAATTGAATTTAAGAGCCAAGAGGTAATGTTGCAGCTATATAGGACCCTGTTCAGACCCCACTTGGAGTACTGTGCTTAGTTCTGGTCGCCTCACTACAGGAAGGATGTGGAAAAAATAGAAAGGGTGCAGAGGAGATTTACAAGGCTGTTACCTGGATTGGGGAGCATACCTTATGAAAACAGGTTGCGTGTACTCAGCCTTTTCTCCTTGGAGTGATGGAGGATGAGAGGTGACCTGATAGAGATGTATAAGATGATGAGAGGCTTTTTTCCAGGGCTGGAATGGCTGCCACAAGAGGTCACAGGTTTAATGTGCTTGGGAGCAGGTACAGAGGAGGTGTCGGGTTAAGATTTTAACGCAGATAGTGGTGAGTTCATGGAATGGCTGCTGGCAATGGTGGTGGAGGTGGATACGATAGGGTCTTTTAAGAGACTTTTGGATAGGGACATGGAGCTTAGAAAAATAGAGGGCTATGGGTAACCCTAGTAATTTCTAAGGTAGGGACATGTTTGGCACAACTTTGTTGGCCAAAGGCACAACCTATTGTGCTATAGGTTTTCTATGTTTCTATGTTTCTATATTATTTTTCTCTCTCTATCAATCTTGCACCAATGTCAATATATTTACTTTGCTTGTAATTTTGCATGTGGAAGTTATGTATAATTTATTTTAACTTAAACTTAGGTTAACTTAAATTTTTCTTTGTTTTGCAATGTAATGTGCTGTTGCTGCATAAAGCTACTGACATTTCACTGCACTTGTATACCTATGACAACAATCAGCTTGTACCTGAGCTTGAAAGGTCTGCCTACATCTTACATGTTGACACCATTTTTCTTTCATGTTCCTCCATGTTGAACATGACTTTGAGAATGAGAGCAGAATTGTGTCATATCTCATAGCGCAGAATGTACTTGATTCTAGAATCACCTTTAACCTAGCGAACCAAAGCAAAAAGGGAAAATTAGTGCAAAAAGTATATTCATGTTTTTGAAAGGCATTTGTAATAAAAGCTTATGGAGTTGGGTCAAAAGTATTAGAATGGATAAAAATATCAGCTAATAAATAGACAACAGAGAATTGAAATAAGCAGATAATTTTCAAGCTGGCAGGCTATGATTACTGAGCTCAGCTATTTAAATTAATAACAGATAAAAAAAACAATTGCAATGCATTCTAGATTACTGATGATGTAAAGTGTGTGAAAAAGTAAGCTGTGTGGAGGGAACCATTGCAAAGAATGTAACAGGTTAAGTGACTAGACAGGAAGGGGGTAGGTAGAGTATAATGTGAGACAATGAGAATGTCTACTTTGGTGGGAAAAATAAGTTTAAATGGAGCCAATTTAAATGTTTCAACAAATTAATGTTGATATTCATGATGCTATGTCTGCTCTTGTAATTGAAACAAACAGCTAATCTTTATCAGGTATTAGGATGTTGCTACAGCATTACCAAAGGAAGATCTAGGTGAGATCCTCAATTAAAATTGATAGAGGAAATGTTAGGAAGATCCAAGGTGAGTGAGCAAATAAGGAAGAAGATTGCCCTGGTCATAATTTTTTAACTACCTGGGGTGACACAGTAGTGGAGTAGCAGAGCCACTGCCTCACAGAACAGAGAGCAGGTTTCATTGCTGACCTCCGGTGCAGCCTGTGTGGAGTTTCCCCATTCTTCCTTTGACTCTGTACATTCTCTCTGAGTGCTCAGGTAAGGAGAGGTCACACTGTCAGCAACAACGGAAGTGTTTATGCTTCCACCTGGACATCTTACAAGGAATGCATAGGTCCCTGGATGGTGGGAAAAGGTAAAAATATGGGTGTTACATCTTTTGCTGTGGCATGGATGAGAGCAGAAGGTGATTTGCTGGATATGGAAGGGTAAGCACAAAGCAGTGGAAGGAATAGTCTCTATCGAACATGAAAAGACGAGGGAAGGCATGGTCTTGAAAGCTGTTGAATGCAACGTTTTAGGGTGGAAACTGAGGCAGCTGAGATGGATATTGGAAAAAAAAAAGTGAACAGCAACATCCTTATTGTAGCTGGGAGGAGAAGGAGTGACAATTGAAGTATCGGAAATGGAAGACATACACAAGAGTACTAAATTATAATGTAAAAGAAAACAAAGATAAACAAAAAGAAAACATCTCAGCAGCACTGCTGAGAAAAGTGCCATCGCCGGAACATATGCTGGAGCCGAAGAAACTGAGAAAATACAATGAACTTTTTATAAGCAGAGCATGAATACAGAATAGTTATGGGCTTGAAATGAAGATTAGTTGCTAAAATATCTCCTTGAAATGTTGTCAGAGAAGTTGAGGAAGTAAGAAAGGCTTCTCACAAGTGTATGAGACTCGGTGAAACCACATTTAAAGTGGTGTGGATAGTTCTGGTCTAATTTGAGAGAAGTTACACTTGCAGACGAGTTAATGGAATAAAGGCAGATGGATCATGAACATTGTCACTCAAGACCATAAGACATAGGAGCAGAACTAGGCCATTCTGCTATTCTAGTCTGCTCTGTCACTTGAGCATGACTGATTTATTTTCCTCTCAGCTGCATTCTCCTGCGTTCTCCCTTTAACCTTTGATACATTTACTTATCAAGTACCTCTCGAACTCTGCTCTAAGTAGACTCTGTGACT
The DNA here is from genome assembly GCF_030028105.1 of Mobula birostris. NCBI lineage: Eukaryota > Metazoa > Chordata > Chondrichthyes > Myliobatiformes > Myliobatidae > Mobula > Mobula birostris. The sequence continues at coordinate 88,719,741 of NC_092376.1, read as the reverse complement.
TGCACTACATGACTGTCTGTGGCAATGAATCCCACACATTTTCACCATCTCTGGCAGGGTGTGGTACCCACCTGTTTCAGTCATACATTGACCAGGAAGAACATGGTAATCTGTCGAAATGCTTATCGCCCAGTGGCATTTGCATCCTCAGTAATGAAGTGTTTTGAGAGGCTGGCGTTGAAGCATATCAGCTCCTGTCTGAGTGGCAGCTTAGATCTGTTCCAATTCACCTAACAAAGCAACAGGTCTATAGCAAATGCTATCTTGTTGGCTCTTCACGCAACCCTAGAACATGTGGACAGCAAAGATGCATACATCAGGATGCTATTTATCGATTACAACTCAGCATTTAATACCATCATCCCCTCAAAACTAATCAGTGAACTTCAAGACCTGGGCCTCAGTATCCTCTTGTGCAATTGGATCCTGAATTTCCTCAATTGTGGACCCCAATCAGTCCGGATTAGCAAAAGCATCTCCTCCACAATCTCCATCAGCACAGGAGCTCCACAGGGATGTGTACTTAAGTCCCTACTCTAATTGCTTTACACCTATGACTGTGTGGCTAAGTACAGCTCCAACACCATATACAAGTTTGCTGATGACACTACTGTTGTGGGCTGTATCAAAGGTGGTGATGAATCAGCATACAGGAGGGAGGTTGAAAGCTTGGCTAAGTGGTGTAATAACAACAACCCTCACTTAATGTCAATAAGACTAAGGAACTGATTGTAGACTTCAGGAGAGGGAAAGCAATGGATCAATCATGCTGTAGGTTAGAGGGACACAGGTTTATGGGACATTGGGGCACCTTTTGGGGCAGATGGAACCTGTAATGCTGGGGCAGGTTGCATTTGAACCAGAGGGGCACAAATATACTGGGCAAGCACGTGCTTCAGTTAGTTGAAGACTGTTTAAACTAGGGAATGGGCGGCAGGACACTTAGAACAGGCCAACTCAACAGTTTAAACGCTTTAGCAGAGAACAACATATGAGGACATAAACCGATCATAGGCTTCAAAAATATAATATGGGTAAAATATAAAATATATAAAATAGAATAATATATAAAAATATATATAAATATATTTTATATATAAAATATATAAATAGGATGAAAAAGACTAAGGATGGCCTGTATAAAGACATGAAGTATTAAGAATAAAATAAATGAGCTGGATTTATATGCAAGTCCTAATAACTATGATATAATAGCAATTACTGAGACTTGGCTGACCTCAAAGGATGGTAACGAATATAGTATTAAAGGATATAATTTACTTAGGAAAGATAGGCAAGATCATAAAGGTGGAGGAGTAGCCATATACATAAGAGAAAATTTAAATGTGAGGCTGCTTATGATAGGGGATGGATCGAGACTTAGCGAAAATATATGGATAATAATGGAAAACTATAAAGATAAAAGAATAACATTGGGTGTGTGTTACAGACACCTTAATGCCGATAGTGAAAATAAACAACTCGATCAGAATATTAGAAAAGCAATTTCTGAGGGTGATGTTATTGTTATGGGTGGGAGTACCCAGTGACTAGTGGATTACAGGAAAGGGAAAATGAGTTCATTAAGTTGTTGAATAATAGTTTTTTGACCCAGTGTGTTAATACACCAACAAGAGGGGCGGCCTGTCTAGATTTAATATTCTGCAACAATCAGGATAGAATTTTGAGTACAGAAGTTGTTGAGCCTGTAGGAACAAGTGAACGTAACATTATTAGTTGAAGTTTTTTGGTAGAGTATATCAGTAAAAACCAAGGCCATTAAATTGAATTTCAGAAAGGTCAGGTTTGCGCAAATGCGGCAAAGTCTTCATGAGGTAAATTGGAAGGAACTGCTTGACATTGAGTCAACTGAGGAACAATGGGGTTGATTTTAAGAGGTAATACACAGAGTGCAGGCAATATTCTTACCCAAGGCTGGGAGAAGCAATAAAAACAATAAATCAACTACATGGATGAATAAAGACATACATTAAAATTTATTGAAGAAAAGACAGCTATATAAGGAATACAGACAAAATACTAATGATGTCACCTTAGGGCATATGAAAATATGAGAGCAATAGCCAACTATGAAATTCGGATTGCCAAAAGGCAGTTTGAGAAGGATATTCCTGATAATGTTAAGATTGACCATAAGAGATTTTTTTAATGCTTTAGTGACAAAAGAAAAGTCAAGGAGGAAGTTAAATTATGTAGAGAAGGACATAGTGGATACTCTTAACTCATATTTTGCTGAAGTATTCACCTGAGAAGATGTCAGCAATATGCCAGTAAGTGTAGAGAAAATAACATTGTTACAAGTGACTTAGAGATCTTAGAAAGTGAGGTCCTGTTTCAACTGAAAAGGCTGAAAGTTAATAAATCCCCCAGGGCTGACAACATTCATCCAAGGGTACTTAAAGAGATCTGTGATTATATGGAGAAACCCGAACATGTATTTTTCAAACGTTATCGAAGACTGGTGAAGTGCCTAAGGACTGGAAATAGCCTGACATTGTCCCAGTATATAATAAGGATAACTGCACCGATCCTGGTAGCTATAGATAAGTAAGCTTAATATGTATCATAGGTAAGATAATGGAAACATTAATGAAGAATGAGTTGGAAAAGCAGCTGATAAGAACAGACATGTTAACTGAGAGCCAGCACAGGTTCAAAAAGGGGAAATCATGTTTTACTAATATGCTGGAATTCTATGAAAATGCAACTAAAATTTATGATAACAATAGAGCAATGGATATAATTCATGGACTTTCAGAAGGCTTTTGGCAAGGTATCCTATGAGAGGTTAATAATCAAATTAAGGAGCTAAGGGTTCAGGGAAAGGTGTGTGAATGGGTGCAGAATTGGCTCTAAAACAGAAAACAACAAGTGAGACACACACAAAATGCTGGAAGAACTCAGCAGGCCGGGCAGTATCTATGGAAAAAAGTACAGTCGACGTTTCAGCCCGAAACCTTAAATTCCTTGGTGAACTATCTCAGAAGACTTGTCCGGGACCAGTCATATAAATATAACTGTGAAGAAAGCACAACAATTTCTCTAGTTCCTCAGCAGTCTGCAGGGTCTTGGCAATTAATCAAAAAATTGGCAAACTTCTTTAGGTGCGCAGTGAAAGTGTGCTGACTGGGAACACCAATGCCTTTGAACAGAATATCCTACCAAAGATAATGGATTTGGTGCAGTACATCATGAGTAAAACCTTCCCAACCATTGAGCATATCAACATGAAACACTACTGTGGGAAAGAAACAAGCATGATCAAAAATCCTCAACACCCAGACCATGCTCTTTACTCACTGTTGCTATCAGGTAGAAGGAACAAGAGCCTTAGGGCTCACACCACCAGGTTCAAGAACAGATACTACCCCTCAATACCCCTCAAACATCAGGCTCTTGAACAAAAGGAGGGGACAGCTGCACTCAATTCTACTTCTGGTGTTCCCACAAGTGATGGTTTCACTTTAAGGACTTTTTATCTTGTTTTTTTTTATACTCATTATTTATCGCTATGTATTTATTTCTACATTTGCAGTTTGTTGTTTATTGATCCTGTTTACAGTTACTGTTCTATAGATTTGCAAAGTATGCCCACAGAAAAAGAATCTCAGGGTTGTATCTGGTGACATATGTGTACTCTGATAATAAAGTTTACTTTGATTTTACTTGGACTTTTGACCTGGCAGAAGGAGTTCCTTTGAGCAGAGCACTGAAACATCCAAACGATCTCCAAACTGCAACTCAGCAACTCACAGGCTCCATTATTTTCAGAATCACATTCAAAACAAAAAGCAAACATAAAAGACATAAAAGAAGTTTCATGATCTATCCAGAAGATGTTGACTGAAGGACTATTGTACATAGGTGCCACCTCGACCAGAAGTCCATACGAGTATCTTTCCTGAATAGCATGGGCTCTAATCACAAACAGGAGAAAATCTGCAGATTCTGGAAATCCAAGCACTCAAAATGCTGGAGGGACTCAGCAGGTCAGGCAGCATCTACGGAAAAGAGTAAACTGTCGACGTTTTGGCCCAAGACCCTATATTAGGACTTAGGTCCTCAGAGACTCCATCTTCTTTTCACCCCACCTTCCTTGAACAGTCAAACCCTCCAGTCTCCACAGACACTACCAAACCCCTTCCACCCTCTGATCCCTGCTGTCATCCGTGCCGGGCCTTCACTATCCTCTCTGACCTTCCGCTCTCTGAGGTAGAACGTTCTGTCCTCAGTAAAGGCCTCACCTTTGTCCCCCTGCGTCCACACTTCAGTGAGTTCTTTGCCCACCCTGATGCTGAGCTCTTCTTCTGCCACCTCCATCTTTTTGCCTACTTCTTTGGCAAGGACTCCCCACTCTGCACTGATGATCTCTTCTCCTGTCTTCAATCCTCCTCCTCTACCTGGACACCCTTAGTCTGGTCTTTTGCCTGCCTTGGATCTTTACATTGCCAATTGCTGACAAGACATTAACCATTTTGATTTCACCACTCCTCTCTCCAATTCAAACCTCTCTCTTTCTGAAAGCACTGCTCTCCACTCTCTCCGTATTAATCCTAATCTCACCATCAAACCTGCAAATAAGGGGAGTGCTGTAGCAGTCTGGCAGATCGACCTCTATCTTGCTGAAGCCAGGTGATAACACTCAGACATCTCCTCTTAATTACTGCACGAACAGGACCTCACTAAGGAGCACCAGACCATTGTCTCCCACACCATCACTGACCACACATTTCCCTTATCCTGCACGTCCCAATTCTTCCTCGTACCCAAGGTCCACAAACCTGCCTCCCCAGGTAGGCCCATTGTCTTTGCTTGTTCCTGACCCATCAAACTTAGATCTGCATACCTCAACTCAGTTCTAAATCCCAGGTTCAGTTGCTTCTTACCTACATTTGTGACACTTCACACGCTTGTGATCTTTTCAATGATTTCCAGTTCTCTGGCTCCGATCATTTTATTTTCACTATGGATGTCCAGTCACCATACACCTCCATCCCCCATCAGGAAGGCCTCAAATCTCTCTGTTTCTTTCTGGACACAAGACGCAACCACTTCCCCTCCACCACCACTCTCCTCCATCTGGTGGAACTGGTCCTCACTCTCAATAATTTCTCCTTTGGCTCCTCTCCTTTCCTTCAAACAAAAGGAGTATCACGAGCACTCACAGGGGTCCCAGCTATGCCTGTCTTTTTGTCAGCTACGTAGAACAGTCTATGTTCCAAGCCTACATTAGTATCACTCCCCAACTTTTCCTACACTACATCAGCGACTGCATTGGAGCTGCTTCCTGCATTCATGCTGAACTCATCGACTTCATCAACTTTGCCTCCAACCTCCACCCTGCTCTCAAATTTAACTGGTCCATTTCCAACAGCTCCTCTTTCTTGACCTCTGTCTCTGTCTCTGGAGAAAGCTTATCGACTGATATCTTTTATGAGTCCTAATGAAGGGTCTCAGCCCGAAACGTCAACTGTTTACTCTTTTCCATAAGTGCTACTTGACTTGCTAAGTTCCTTCAGCATCTTGTGTGTGTTACCATGGGCTGTATTGTGTTTAACAGCTTCATATGTGACAACCAGTCAGAGGCCTGAAAATTCATGTAAATATCCACTGAATCACCCTTTCATTGCTGCCTGACACTTCTTCAAAGAATTCCAACAATTTTTTTAGATTACGTTTTCCCTTCAGGAAACTATGCTGACTTCAGCTTATTTTATCATGTGCCTCCAAATACATAGAACATGGAAATCTAAAGCACACCACAGGCCCTTCAGTCCACAATGTTGTGCCGATAATGTAACCTACTCTAGAAACTGCCGAGAATTTCCCTACTGTAGAGTCCTTTATTTTTCTAAGTTCCATGTACCTCTCTAAGTCTCTCTTAAAAGACCCAACTGTACCAGCCTCTACCACTGTCGCTGGCAGTGCATTCCACATACCACTACTCTCTTCGTGAAAAACTTACTTCTCACGTCCCCTCTGTACCTACTTCCAAGCACCTTAGAACAATGCCCTCTCGCATTACCCATTTCAGCCCTGGGAAAAAGCCTCTGATTATCCACATGATCAAAGCCTCTCATCATCATATACACCTCTATCAGGTTATCTCTCATCCTCCGTCGCTCCATGGAGAAAAAGCCAACTTCACTCAATCTATTCTCATAAGGCATGCTCTCCAATCGAGGCAATGTTCTTGTAAATCTCCTCTGCACTCTCTCTATAGTATTCACATCCTTCCTGTTGTGAGAAGACCAGAAATGAACACAGTACTCCAAGTAGGGTCTAACTAAGGTCTTACATAGCTGTAACATTACCTCGTGGCTCTTGAACTTAATCCCATAGCTGATGAAGGCCAACACACCATATACCTTCTTAACAACATTGTCAACCTGCGCAGCAGCTTCGAGTGTCCTGTGGATACGGACCCCAAGATCTTTCTGATTATCCACACTACCAACAGTCTTACATTAATATTATATTCCCTCTTCAAATTGGACCTACCAAAATGAACCACTTCACACTTATCTGGGGTCAACTCCATCTGCCAATTCTCAGTCCAATTCTGCATCTTATTGATGTCCTGCTGTAACCTCTGACAATCCTGAAGACTATCCACAGCATCCCCAATTTTTCTGTCATCATCAAACTTACTAACCCATCCTTCTACTTCCTCATCCAGGTCATTTATAAAAATCACAAAGAGGAGGGGTGCCAGAACAGATCCTTATGGAACACCACTGGTCATAGACCTCCATGCTGAATATGAACCATCTACAACCATCGTTTGCCTTCTGTGGGCAAGCCAGTTCTGCATCCACAAAGCAAGGTTTCCTTAGGTCCCATGCCTCCTTACTTTCTGAATCAGCCTTGTATGGGGAACCTTATCAAATGCCTTATTGGAATCCAGGTACACTACATCCACTACTCTACCTTCATCAATCTGTTTTGTTACATCCTCAAAGAATTCAACCAGGCCCATAAGACATGGCCTGCCCTTGACAAAGCCACGCTGACCATCCCTAATCAAATTATGTCTCTCCAAATGCTCATAAATCCTGCCTGTCAGGATCTTCTCCAACAACTTGCCTACTACTGAAGTAAGACTCACTGGTCTATAATTTCCTGGGTTATCTCTACTCTCTTTCTTGAACAAGGGGAAAACATTAGCAATCCTCCAATCCTCTGGTACTTCTCCTGTCCATATTGGTAATGCAAAGATCATGCCAGAGGCTCAGCAATCTCCTCCCTCACCTCCCACAATACATCCTCTTTCTTAATGTCTATATGCTCAAGCATTTCAGTCCGCTGTACATCATCTCCACAATTGGCAAGATCATTTTCCCTGTTGAATACTGAAGCAAAATATTCATCAAGTACCTCCGCTACCTCCTCTGATTCCGTGCATGTATTTCCGCTATCCTACCTGATTGCTCCTATTCTCACACAGCTCATCCTTTTGCTCTTCACATAGAATGCCTTGAGGTTTTCCTTAATCCTGCTCACCAAGACCTTCTCATGGCCCCTTCTAATTCCCCTAATTTCATTCTTAAGTTCCTTTCTGGCAACATTGTAATTTTCTGCTCTACCCCTTTCCTGCCTATGACAAAATGTACCACGACCTCTGGCTGGTCACTCTCCCCTTCAAGAATATTTTGCATCTGCTCAGAGACATCCTGGACTCTAGCACCTGGGAGACAACACATTATCCTGGCATCTCTTTTGCTGCCGCAGAATCTCCTGTTTGTCATCCTACATATCAACTCCTATATGGCTATTGCTTGCCTGACTTCACCCTACCCTTCTGAGGCTCAGAGAAGACCACTGTGGTATTGGTCTGGCTGCTGTTGCTTTGCCCAGAGGTGATCCCCCTCAACATTATCGAAAGAGGTATACCTGTTGCTGAGGTGAATGGCCACGGGGGGCTGACTTCTTTCTCCCTTTACCTCTTTCGGTGTTCACCCATCTATTCCCTGAATCCTGCACTCTGGGTGCAACCACCTGCTCAAAAGTCTTATCTATCAATTGATCTGCCTCCTGAATGACCCTTAATCCATTCAACTCCTATTCCACATCCTTAATGCGGTCTTTCAGGAGCTGGAGTTGGCTGCACTTCCCGCAGGTCAGACCATCAGATTCCATGAATTCCCACATCCTGCAGGAGGAGCATGCCAGTGCCAATCTGCCATCCTGCCTGCACTGTAATGTGGGCAACCAAGACCAAATCAGCAATAACGAAAGGAAAAGCCTACCCTTCTTACCTGTTTCTTTGGCCTCAGCCTCTTCTTTTTGATGCCTCGTGAGTCAACACCTCTAAGTTCCCACTCTGACTCTAGCCCCCACTCATATGACACCCTTTCTGCTAGACCCTATCTCTCTTTTATGGTTTAAAAAATAAGAAAAAAACCCATGCAAGGAGAAAGAACTCAACATGTTTGGAGGTGATCCACCTGCCTTCTGTGCCTCTAACGCTTCCCAGATCTGCGCATTGGCTATTGTTTTTTAAGAAAAATCCCCACACAAGGAGAAAGAACTCCTCGCATTTGGTGATGCTTCACCTGCCTTCCGCTGCTGCCAATGCCTCTGATGTTTCCCAAGTACTTTGAAAACTCATTCTTATTAATGGATACTAGCATCTCACCAATCATTGACGTCAGGCTAACTAGACTTTAACTTCCCGTCTTTTGCCTTCCTCCCTTCTTGAAGAGTGGAATGACCCCAACTAAGTTTATTGTCATGCTATTTTCACTTCAAGTTTGCTAGTTGTGCATCTCTCACTGTATACGGTGCACTGTTACTCACGCGTCCCTGTGCTAGCATCAATGACTTCCTTCTATATACTGGTTCATCCTTTTCTCTCACTGTCTCTTTCCCTTCCTCCAAGTTCTGTCATCTCATAACTGTCTGTGCATTTCATGAGATTCACTAACTCATACACATTGTTAATTTGTTGTGTCGGTACAACTACATATCAAATAAATAAAGGCATGTACTCGGAGGCAAAGTTAACTTGTATATTTACCTTGCAGAAAGCACAACAAATCAATGTACATGGGTAATTTATCAGTCAATAATTAACGCTAAGGGGAGTCATTACACTAAAAGAAATAGATCCGTACACTACAATTCTGAATTACTCCCCGAAACTCTACAATCATTTGTGCGAGTGTGCACTTCCAATCAACTTTGGATAACTCATTTCTCATGATTTTGTAACTACCTTTACTCAACTGAGATACTGATACTTCCAATTTTAGCTTCCACCTCTCAAAACTGCAGGGAGAATTCTATCATGATTACTGCCTCCTAGGGACTCCTTCACCTTATGCTCCCTAATCAAAGCTGCTTCATTGCTCTGCACCACTTGAGGTAGACCGTAAGTCATAAGACATAGGGGTAGAATTAAATAGAATGCATATCTATTTTCTAAAATTTAGAAGAATGAGAGGTCATCTGACTATAGAATGTAAGAGGCAACAGGACAAATGCTGAAGAGCTCCAAATTCATTCATGAAAAGGATTTGGACACAGAGGATAGAAAGCAAAATCTCCAAACTAAATGTCTTCACTCAGGTTTTTATGAAACTTTGAAATTCCATTGCCCATTGGGGAGACATGCACAGTTTTGCATTCAAAGTTGAGGTGAACAGATTTCCAGGCAATCAAGCATTATGGGAAGGTGCTGAGTTAGAAGATCAGCCACATTACAAGTGAATGGTCAAACAGGCTTAAAGGGCCAGGCGGTTAACTCCAGTCAGGTTTAAATTATTCTATTCTAATGCCAGGTGGAATGTCAGAACTACCTGAAAATTAAGTGCTAGCCCAGTGAAGTTAAGTGTAGGTTCACATCCAAAGCAAACAGTGGAAAATGTGTGTAGGAGACAAGCCAAAGTGACTTTACCACCTGCAGAAAAATCAAGGCTCTACAGTCCTGCCAAACCATCACAGGTTTACAACTGAATTAAAATAGTATCCTGGATTCTTTGTCCCATGACAAAGAATCCAAAGTCTGGAGCTAAGAATCGTCTTTGTCTTAAAGGCAATATTTTCTAAAATGCAGTGTCAAATAGTTTGTTGAATTCAATGGGAATTACAGTGGGAAAAAAAACCCTTACAAGTTGATGCTGTGCCTCATACAGAGAAAATCATTGTGATTCTTGGAGACCAATCATTTCAGTCCCAGGACACTGTTTTCAGCAAGGCTTAGTACCCAATCAAATTCAGCAGGTTCACCTTATATCATTATATTAAAGTACCCTGTGTATTATGATTACAGTGCCCTTTGACAATGAAATGAAGCTCTTAACTATGTACATTGCTACAGAAAATACATTATCATGTAGAAAAATCAGAGTTATCACCAACCTTTGATTTTATCTTTAAATTAAAATGCTCAATGTAAGTGTCCAAAAATCACTTAAGAATTAATGTTTGGTGTACTTGAAGGGGTTGGCATCTCTCTGGAGGGATGAATTGAGAGGAGCTGATTAATTTTCCTCATCTATAACTAACTTTTGCCTTTATAATCTCAGAGGAGAAGTGGCATGTGTCTACTAAAATAAAATCTGCTAACATATGTTTCCTAATGTTGAAGTTTAATGCACTGCACTTCATGTTGCAGGTAACAGTGAGAGGAGAACGGGAACAACTTTATAAGCAGTGTAAATCACAAAACAGCAAAATGCAAATCTCTTTGGAACGAGTGTGAAAGTTGGGAAAGTAGCAATTCATTTCCTAATTACTCTTCGCACAGCCTTGCCAGCAAATTGTTCCTGAAGTGAGACTAACACACAATTTCATTTTGCACATCTCAGACATTCAGTAGACATGGTGTATAACTAACAAGAACAGCTAAAGTCTTCCATGTCTCAATAAAATGAGGAGACTTATTTCTTCTCACTGCAAGCAGCAGTTAGACACATTCCACAATCTTAAGCTGCAGAGAAATGCAACAACAAATTAATATTGTGGTCAAATAAAAGATATAACAAAGTTTGTTTTGAAATTGCAATAAAATCATTTACATCAATTGATGACCTTTTGGTTTGAACAGTGGAAACTTTCATGATCTAACCACCACCACTCTTCCATTTCAGTTGCACAGTCACAGTGCGTGGCTGCACAGTAACCATAATGCTTCTGTGCACATTACTTTTGTTGCCATGCAGCTGGAATTTATTTTTATATGATGTTAATATAGTTTTGAAATTATGCTATTATAATTTTGAAATCTCTGTTAATATATTTGTGAAATACCCTGTATTTAATTATGTGTTAATAAATATAATCCACACATTTTCTAAATAATACATTACCACAACCTCTACTTTGAAACTTTTTACAGCTTCAACATATTTGCATTGTCAGTGTTTCAAGTTACAACACTGTTACATATTGTAACAATAAATACTGAATGGAAGTCGGTAACTCATTGTTAATGAGCCACCTCACTGAATGCCGATGCTGTCTAGTCAAAACATTTTACATTGCCATTGTACCTGTCAGTTGTTTTGACTGCCTGACATCATTTACTTGCGTTGTAAGTTGCATTTTATGTTTGTTTGATGTGAAAAGTTCTATATCCTGGCATTTTTGTTAGTGATATTTTTAAATGCCGTAATCTAATAAGAATTTTAAAATAAAGAAATTGTTAGAACAAGGTAAAAATTGTTTATATAAAATTACAGTGCCTATAAAAAGTATTCGTCCCTTCAGAAGTTTTCATGTTTTATTGTTTAACAACATTGCATCACAGTGGATTTAATTTGGCTTTGTTTGGTGCTGATCAATAGAAAAAGACTCTTTCATATCAAAATGAAAATAGATCTTTACAAAATGATCTAAATTAACTACCAATATAAAATATAAAATAATTGTCTTTATAAGTATTCACTCCTTCACACCAGAATTAAGTAGATGCACCTCTGGCAGCAATTACAGCCTTGGGTCTGTGTGTATGGCTTTCTATCAGCTTTGCACATCTGGACACTGTAATTTTTCCTCATTGTTCTTTAGAAAACTACTCAAGCTCTGTCTGATTGCATGGGGATTGTGAGTGAACAGCCCTTTTCAAGTCCAGCCACAAATTCTCAATTGGATTGAGGTATGGACTCTGACTTGGCCACTCTAGGACATTAACCTAGTTGCTTTTAAGCCATTCCTGTGTAGCTTTGGCTTTATGCTTGGGGTCATTGTCTTGCAGGAAAACAAATCTCCTCAGTCACAGTTCTCTAGCAGACTGCATTACTTTTTCTTCCAGAATTTACCTGTACTTTGCTGCATTCATTTTACCCTCTTACTTCAGAAGCCTTCCAGGGCCTGCTGCAGTAAAGCATCCCCACAGCATGATGCAGCCACCAGCATACTTCACGGCAGGGATGCTGTACTTTTGATGATGTTCAGCATTTGGCTTTCGCCAAACATAGCATTTAGTCTGAAGATCAAAAGCTCAGTTTTGGTTTCATCAGACCATCGAACCTTCTTCCAGCTGAAGTCAGATTCTCCCACATGCCTTATGAGAAACTCTAGTTGAGAGTTCATGTGAGATTTTTTTCAGGTGGCTTTCTTTTTCTCACTCTCCCATCAAGCTGCAACTGGTAAAGCACCTGGGGAACAGTTGTTGTATGCGCAGTCTCTTCCCATCTCACCCACTGAAGCTTGTAACTCCTCCAGAGTCGCCATAGGTCTCTTGGTGGCCTCTCTCACTAGACCCCTTCTTGCATGGTCATTCAGTTTTTAAGGACATTCTGCTCTAGGCAGACTTAAGCTGTGCCATGTCCTTTCCATTTCTTCATGATTGACTTTACTGTACTCCGAGGATATTTTGGATGACTTGGAAATTTTCTTGTATCCATTTCCTGACTTGTGCTTTTCAATAACCTTTTTGCAGAGTTGCATGAAGTGTTGTTCTGTCTTTATGGTGTAGCTTTTGGCAGGATACTGACTCACCAGCAGTTAGACCTTCCAGATACAGGTGTACTTTCACTGCAATCAATTGAAACACCTTGACTGCACACGGGTCTCCAAAAGCAGCTCTCCATTTAATGAATTTTGTGACTTCTAAAACCAGTTGGCTGCCCCAGTGATGATTTGGTGTGTTATATTAAAGGAGGTGAATACTTATGCAATCAATTATTTTGTGTTTTATATTTGTAATTAATTTAGATCACTTTGTAAAGATCTGTTTTCACTTTGACACAAAAGAGTCTTTTTCTGTTGATCAGTGTCAGAAAAAGCCAAATTACATCCACTGTGATTCAATACTGTAAAACAATAAAACATGAACATTTCCGGGGGCATAAATACTTTTTATAGGCATTGTATTTGCATGACTGTGGTTATTTTGTTAAAATTATAAATTTTTCAAATAATAATAATTGTTATTTTTAGTGTTCTCAAACAACAATAATAATTATTTTTAGCATCCTAAGTATGTCAAAAAAAGCAGATGAAGAATTAAATGCTTTGAAGAACAAAGCTTGTACAAAATTTAAAGTAGAATGGCTTTTGCAACTTGTAGATTTTGAACTACCATCTTCACATAAAAAATGGCAGTACTTTACATGTCTAGATACTGGTGATGTTGATGTTCCACACAATCTGTGTGGAAGCAAAAGTTGAGGGTGAGTTCAGTCATAGAAAAAATGGGAAGAATGGAAGTTAGATTACTTAGAACAGCATCTTAACCAGACAATTCAAATAGGTGCAGTTACCAAATTACACAACCAGAAGAAATGTGGAATTATGTGCATATTAACTGAAACTTCAAAAGTGCATGAAGCAAGAGTGAAACAAGATACATGAAAGAAGTCTATCTCTGATATGATCACAATGGTAATTGATAACATTGTATGAGCAATTACAATTAATGTTCTATGCATTCCATACAAGAAATTTATGCATGAGGCCAAATATGCAACAAGAGCTATGCGTTTGAAGTTGTTGAGTGCACCAGCTTCGTGCTTCAGAAATGAACAGTGGAAGAATTGCAGGAATCTGCTTTCCATACACTAAATGCTGATGAAAGTACAGAAATTTCTGTACAGAAAATGTTAATTTTGTATTTTAAGTTTTGACCGGAAAATGAAACTTCATATAAGACTGTGTTTGTGGGTATTTTGATACTAACTGCATGAGACAGTATCATTATTGATGAAGCACCAAAAAAGTTATATCAACAATAATCTTGATATTCAAAAGATGGTGATGTTTACATCAGACAGGGCAAATGTTATACTTGGAAAGAATAATGGTGTGGCAGCAACTCTTCAAAGAGAAGTAGAACATCTGTCTGAGCAACAGTGTTGTTGCACACAGAGAAGACCTGGAATTAGATAGTGCATGGAATGAACTATCAATTATGCAGGATATAGAAACACTGCTATGAACAGTATATACAAAACTTTAGCAGGCCATTAGTTAAAAAAGGAAAACTAGAAGACTTAGCTAATGTCACAGAATGTGATATTGTTTCATTTTGATCACTAAATGAAGTAGGATGGCAGGCAAGACATTTTGCCACTACAACTTCAATGAGGAAATACTACGTTTTGATGCAACATTGTGATGAGTAATTTACTGAATGAAACAATCCAATCAGCAACTCCTGCCTGAAGATTTTGGCTAATCCAGAACATGAAGTAGCATTAACTGTCCTTAATGATGTTTAAGAAAATTTTCTGTAAGTTCCTTCAGAAAAGCAGGTTGAATACAATTGAACACTGCAGTCTGCAAAAGTAAAAGTTAACAAGTTACACTCACAGCATCTTGGTGATACAATTTATTGGAGTGACAGAGTGAAAGATCACCTTGCATCTATAAGTTCCGACATCAGTACTGTGCCTATTATTTGATTCGTTTGAAGTTTGTGTAATCACTTGTTAATAGATTCCCAGACGATGATTTAAGAGAATGGCAAGCTTCTGATCCTGTTACTATTGCAAATGCAACCAATTTTGAACTTGGAAAACAGGATGTTGTACAACTGATAAAAAGTGCTCAGCTACCACTATTAACTATGATAAAAGTATTGCCTCAAAAATATAAACAACAAGAATTCTGCAGATGCTGGAAACTCAAGCAACACACATCAAAGTTGCTGGTGAACGCAGCAGGCCAGGCAGCATCTCTAGGAAGAGGTACAGTTGACGTTTCAGGCCGAGACCCTTCGTCAGGACTAACAGAAGGAAGAGTTAGTAAGAAATTTGAAAGTGGGAGGGGGAGGGAGAGATCCAAAATGATAGGAGAAGACAGGAGGGGGAGGGATGGAGCCAAGAGCTGGACAGGTGATTGGCAAAGGGGATATGAGAGGATCATGGGACAGGAGGCCCAGGAAGAAAGACAAGGGGGGGGGGGAACCAGAGGATGGGCAAGGGGTATAGTCAGAGGGACAGAGGGAGAAAAAGGAGAGTGAGAGAAAGAATGTGTGTATAAAAATAAAGTATGGCATGAACATCGACTTCTCTAACTTCTGCTAATGCCCCACCTCCCCCTCGTACCCCATCCGTTATTTATTTTTATACACACATTCTATCTCTCACTCTCCTTTTTCTCCCTCTGTCCCTCTGACTATACCCCTTGCCCATCCTCTGGTTTCTCCCCCGCCTTTGTCTTTCTCCGCGGACCTCCTGTCCCATGATCCTCTCATGTCCCTTTTACCAATCACCTGTCCAGCTCTTGGCTCCATCCCTCCCCCTCCTGTCTTCTCCTATCATTTTGGATCTCCCCCTCCCCCTCCCACTTTCAAATCTCTACTAACTCTTCCTTCAGTTAGTCCTGACGAAGGATCTCAGCCTGAAACGTCGACTGTACCTCTTCCTAGAGATGCTGCCTAGCCTGCTGCATTCACCAGCAACTTTGATGTGTGCTGCCTCAAAAATATGGCAGTAATACTGGGATTTCAATTTTGTCATTTCCCAGAAAGTTGTGATTGGCTCAATTAAGACCGTCACTGATTATGTTGAACAACATGCTGAGAAAAGAAGATTTTGAAGAACTGGCAATTTTTTTGACATTATTGGAGCATTTCACGCTTATAGTGCTGACTGCAAAATGAATTCAGTCTCATGAACTTAATCAAATGTAAATGCAGAAACAGACTCAAAGAGGAACATTTGGGTGATCTAATGAGGATTGAGACATATCTTTCATCTGGATGCAATATTAATCTGGACAGTGTTTATGGACAATGGTTTTGTAATAAAGACAGATGAGAAAAAAGTTTGCAAACTATGAAAGAATTTCTTTGTGGTACTGTATTTCAATTAATAAATGAAAGTATGTGGTCTTTCCATTTTCATTGCGAATATCCATAGTATGCATTTTACAAAAAAACTTAAAGTGTCGAGCAGTTTTCAGGCAATGTAAAAAATTCCTGCTCAGAGCAGTGGTTGGTCTGTGCAGCTGTAAAAGAATTATTAGAGGGAACATTGACCATTATCAATCATTTTTAATATACATTAAATTGTAGTGTTTTCATAAATATTTCCAGTTTACATCAGCCCCACTGCAACTTTAGAAAGTTAGCTGAAAATAATTTTTACAATGCAAATGAGTTACTGAATAACTGAGGATGAAGTAAAGGCAGCAAACTAAGCCAATTACTTTCTTAAAATGAAATGTTAAACTAAAGTTCCATTCTACCCATTCCAATGGACGTAAATGATCTCACTTAATTCATCAAAGAGAGAGAAAGAGAATTTCCCTGTCGTCCGAGGTAACATTATTCATTCAAGAAAAAATAATTTGTCATTAACCCCATTTGTAAGCACAGTTGGCAGTGGAGTGGCTTAGAATGCACAAAGGTCATGAAATGCCCTAAACATAAATGGAAGTTAAAGCAACACACCCAAAATACTGGAGGAACTCAGCAAGCCAAATAGCATCTATGGAAAAGAGTACAATCAAAACGTTCCAGCCCGAAATATCGACTCTACTTTTTTCCATGGATGCTGCCTGGCCTGCTGAGTTCCTCCAGCATTTTGTGTGTGTTTTTCGGATTTTCAGCATCTGCAGATTTTCTCTTGTTCATAAATGGAAGTTCGTTATTTTTAGAATGTTTAATATTAAATGAATATTGTGAACAGGTCCTTTATATGAACATTAAGGCTTTCATTCCCAATCATGTTCTTTAAATGAATGCTGCCTGAAAGTGTTAGAAGGTTAGACATGTTATGGCAGGGGGGTGTGAACCGGGATGATAGAGCTGAGGATGAGTCAGCAGGTTTACAAGTAGATGATGGGTGTAACATGAATGCAAGGAAGGACAAGCCAATGATTGGGTACAAATGCAGGCAGGGCAAAGAGTTAAGTTGTACCACAGAGGCAAAATTTAAAAGGACAAAGAATGCAGAACTGAACGTGCTGTATTCAAATGTGTGTAGAATTCTGAATAAGGTGGATAAACTCGTGATGCAATTAGAGATTGGTTGGTATGATGTTGTGGGCTTGTCATGGCTGAAAGAAAGCCGTAGTTGAGAGCTTAACATCAAATGATGTACTTAGTATCAAAGAGACAGGCAGGAAGGCATAGGCGGTTGTGTAGCTCTGTAAGTAAGAGATGGAATTACATCTTTAGAAGGAGGTGACATAGAGTCAGGGAATGATGAATCTTCGTTGGTGGAGTTAAGAAACTGCAACAGCATAAAAATATGGGTATCATACAGTATATAGGCTTCCAAATAGTAGCCAAGATGTGGGTTTGAGATTGCAAAAGGAGCTGGAAAGGGCATGTAATAAGGGTAATGACACATTTGTAATGGGGACTTCAGTATGCAAGGGGATTGGGAAAATCAAGTTGGTGTCAGGTTGCAAGAGAAGGAATTTATTGAATGGCTACAAGCTGGCTTTTTAGAGCAGCTTGTCCTTGAGCCTACTTGGGGAAAGGCTATCTTAGATTGGGTATTGTGTAATAATCCAGATTTTATTAGGGAGCTTAAGCTACAGGAATCCTTAGGAGATTCCTTAGAAGCCCTAGAATCCTTATTCAATCATAATATGATTGAATTCATACTGCATTTTGAGAGGGAGAAGCATAAAGCAGATGTATCAGTATTGCAATGGAATAAAGGGATTTACAGAGGCATGAGAGAGGAGCTTACCCAGGTGGACTGGAGGGGTCTACTGGCAGGGATGATGGTAGAACAGAAGTGGCTGAAATTTCTGAGAATAGTTCACAAGGCGCTGAATAGATATGTCCCACAGAAGAAAAAGTCTCAAATGGCAGGAGTAGGCAACCGTGGCTGACAAGGTAAGCTAAGGACTACACAAAAGTCAAGGAAAGGGCATTTAATGTAGCAAAAGTGAGCGAAAAGTTGAATGATTGGGAGGTTTTCAAAATCCAAAAAAACATAACTAAAAAACCATAAGAGAAAAGATGAAATATGAGGGCAAACGAACCAGCAGTATAAAACAGAATATTAAAGGTTTTTCAGCAATATAAAGACCAAAAGGGAGGTGAGAGTTGATTTGGACCATTGGAAAATGATGCTGGTGAGGTAGTAATGGGGAACAAAGGAATGGTGGATGAACTTAAAAAGTACTTTGCATCAGTCTTCACTGCGGAGAACTTTGTGACAGTGTGCCAGTGATCCATAGGTGTCAGGAAGCAGGAGTGAGTGTCATTGCTAATACAATGGAAGAAGTGGCAGGCAAACTGGAAGGTCTTAAGGTGGATAAATCACATGGACCAAATGGACTACATCCTAGAGGTCTGAAGGAGGTTGCTGAAGAGATAGCAGATGCACTATTCATGATCTTTCAAGAACCATTTGTTTCTGGCATGATTCCAGAGGACTGGAAAATTATAAATGTTAAGAAGGGAGGAAGGCAAAAGAAAGGAAATTATAGGCCAACATGTCCTCCTTTTTTAAAGAAAGGGGCTTCCCTTCCTCCACCATCAACTCTGCTCTCAAACGCATCTCCCCCATTTCACGCACATCTGCTCTCACTCCATCCTCCCACCACCCCGCTAGGAATAGGGTTCTCCTGGTCCTCACCTACCACCCCACCAGCCTCCGGGTCCAACATATTATTCTCTGTAACTTCCGCCACCTCCAACGGGATCCCACTACTAAGCACATCTTTCCCTCCCCCCCCCCCACCGCTTTCCGCAGGGATCGCTCCCTACGCAACTCCCTTGTCTATTCATCCCCCGCATCCCTCCCCACCGAACTCCCTCCTGGCACTTATCCTTGTAAGCGGAACAAGTGCTACACATGCCCTTACATGTCCTCCCTTACCACCATTCAGGGCCCCAGACAGTCCTTCCAGGTGAGGTGACACTTCACCTGTGAGTCAGCTGGGGTGATATATTGCGTCCGGTGCTCCCGATACGACCTTCTATATATTGGCGAGACCCGATGCAGACTGGGAGATCATTTTGCTGAACACTTACGCGCTGTCCGCCAGAGAAAGCAGGATCTCCCCGTGGCCACACATTTTAATTCCACGTCCCATTCCCATTCTAATATGTCTATCCATGGCCTCTTCTACTGTAAAGATGAAGCCACACTCAGGTTGGAGGAACAACACCTTATATTCCGTCTGGGTAGCCTCCAACCTGATGGCATGAACATCGACTTCTCTAACTTCCGCTAATGCTCCACCTCTCCCTCATACCCCATCCATTATTTATTTATATACACACATTCTTTTTCTCTCTCTCCTTTTTCTCCCTCTGTCCTTCTCACTATACCCCTTGCCCATCCTCTGAGTTTCCCCCCTTCCCCTTTTCTTTCTCCCTAAGCTTCCTGTTCCATGATCCTCTCATATCCCTTTCGTCAATCAACTGTCCAGCAGTTAGCTCCATCCCTCCCTCTCCTGTCTTCTCCTATCATTTCAGATCTCCCCCTCCCCTTCCCACTTTCAAATCTCTGACTAGCTCTTCTTTCAGTTAGTCCTGACGAAGGGTCCCGGCCCAAAACGTCGACTGTACCTCTTCTTAGAGATGCTGACTGGCCTGCTGCGTTCTCCAGCAACTTTGACGTGTATCGCTTGAAATTATAGGCCAGTTAGCCTAATATCAGTGGTTGGTAAAGTGTTGAAGTCCATTATTAAGAATGGAGACTAGTCATAAAATAATTCAAAATCAGCGTGGTTTCCGTGAAGGGAAATCTTGCCTGAAACATCTGTTAGGGTTCTTCAAGGAAGTAATAAGCTGGGTGGACAAAGGAGAGACAGTGGATGTCATTTACTTGGATTTTCAGAAGGCATTTGATAAGGTGTCACACGTGAGGCGGCTTAACAAGATAAAATCTTATGGCATTACAGCAATGATACTGGCATGGATAGAGGAACGGCTGACAGGCAGGAGGCAGCGAGTGGGAATAAAGGGGGCCTTTTCTGTTGGGCTGCCAGTGATTTGAAGTGTTCTTCAGGGGGTCTGTATTGGGACCACTGAATTTTCACATTGTTTCTCAATGACTTAGATAATGAAATTGATGGCTTTGTGGCAAAATTTACAGATGATGTGAAGATAGTTGAAGGGGTTGATACAGAATGCTGAGGAAGAACTGTGATTGCAGCAGGACTTAGAAAAATGGAATACAGTTTTGGGAAATGTATGATAGTGCATTTTGGTAAAAGGAACAAAAATGAAGACTATTATCTGAATGGGAGAAAATTTAAACATCAGAGGTGCAACTGGGACTTACAAGTCCTTGTGCAAGACTCCCAGAAGATTAATTTAGAGATTGAGGCTGTGGTAAGGAAGGGAAATGCAAAGTTAGCATTTATTTCAAGTGGAATAGAACATAAAAGTAAGGGGATAATGGTGAACCTCTATAAGACACTAGTCAATCTTCACTTGGAGTTCTGTCAACAGTTATGGGCCCCATATCTCAGAAAGAATGTGCTGTAATTGGACAGAGTCCCAGAGGAGGTTCATGAGGATGACAATAGACAATAGACAATAGGTGCAGAAGTAGACTATTCCGCCCTTCGAGCCTGCACTGCCATTCTGAGATCATGGCTGATCATCTACTATCAATACTCGGTTCCTGCCTTGTCCCCATAACCCTAGATTCCCCTATCCATAAGATACCTATCTAGCTCCTTCTTGAAAGCATCCAGAGAATTGGCCTCCACCACCTTCTGAGGCAGCGCATTCCACAACTCCACAACACTCTGGGAGAAGAAGTTCCTCCTCAACTCTGTCCTAAATGACCCCTTATCCTTAAACCATGCTCTCTGGTACTGGACTCTCTCAGCATCTGGAATATATTTCCTGCCTCTATCTTGTCCAATCCCTTAATAATCTTATATGTCTCAATCAGATCCCCTCTCAATCTCCTTAATTCCAGCGTGTACAAGCCCAGTCTCTCTAACCTCTCTGCGTAAGACAGTCCGGACATCCCAGGAATTAACCTAGTGAACCTACGCTGCACCTCCTCCACAGCCAGGATGTCCTTCCTTAACCTTGGAGACCAAAACTGCACACAATACTCCTGGTGTGGTCTCACCAGGGCCCTGTACAAATGCAAAAGGATCTCCTTGCTCTTGTACTCAATTCCCTTTGTAATAAAGGCCAACATTCCATTAGCCTTCTTCACTGCCTGCTGCACTTACTCATTCACCTTCAGAGACTGATGAACAAATACTCCTAGATCTCTTTGTATCTCCCTTACCTAACTCCACACCGTTCAGATAATAATCCGCCTTCCTGTTCTTGCTCCCAAAGTGAATAACCTCACACTTATTCACATCAAACACCATCTGCCAAGTTTCTGCCCGCTCACCCAGCCTATCCAAGTCACCTTGAATTCTCCTAACATTCTCATCACATGTCACACTGCCACCCAGCTTAGTATCATCAGCAAACTTGCTGATGTTATTCACAATGCCTTCCTCTAAATCATTGACGTAAATTGTAAACAGCTGTGGTCCCAATACCGAGCCCTGTGGCACCCCACTAGTCATTCCGAGGAACACCCATTCACTGCCACTCTTTACTTTACATCTGCCAACCAGTTTTCTATCCATGTCAATATCCTCCCCCCAATGCCATGAGGTCTGATTTTACCCACCAATCTCCTATGTGGTACCTTATCAAATGCCTTCTGAAAGTCAAGGTACACCACATCCACTAGATCTCCCACGACTATCTTCCTAGTTACATCCTCGAAAAACTCCAATAGATTAGTCAAGCACGATTTGCCCTTAGTAAATCCATTCTGGCTCGGCCCAATCTTATCACTGCTATCAAGATATGCCACTATTTCATCTTTAATAATGGACTCTAGCATCTTCCCCACTACTGATGTTAGGCTAGCAGGGTGATAGTTCTCTGTTTTCTCCCTCCCTCCTTTCTTAAAAGTGGGATAACATTAGCCATTCGCCAATCCTCAGCAACTGATCCTGAATCTAAGGAACGTTGGAAAATGATCACCAATGCATCTGCAATTTGCAGAGCCACCTCCTTTAGTACTCTAGGATGCAGACCATCTGGACCTAGGGATTTGTTAGCCTTCAGTCCCATCAGTCTACTCATCACCGTTTCCTTCCTAATGTCAATCTGTTTCAGTTCCTCTGTTATGCTATGTCCTTGGCCCATCCATACATCTGGGAGATTACTTATGTCTTCCCTAGTGAAGACAGATCCAAAGTACTTATTAAATTCGTCTGCCATTTCTCTGTTTGCCATAACAATTTCTCCCAATTCATTCTTAAAGTGCCCAACATTGTTCTTACCTATCTTCCTTCTCTTCACATACCTAAAAAAACTTTTGCTATCCTCCTTTATATTCCTAGCTAGCTTGCGTTCATACCTCATTTTTTTCTCCCCGTATTGCCTTTTTAGTTAAATTCTGTTGCTCCTTAAAAATTTCCTAATCATCCATCTTCCCACTCACCTTAGCTCTGTTATACTTCTTCTTTTTTAATGCTATGCTATCTCTGACTTCCTTTGTCAACCACTGTGGCCACTTTCCCCCCTTTGAATCCTTCCTTCTCTGGGGGATGAACTGACTTTGCACCTTGTGCATTATTCCCAAGAATACCTGCTATTGCTGTTCCACTGTCTTTTCTGCTAGGATATCCGACCAGTCAACCTTGGCCAGCTCCTCCCTCATGGCTCCATAGTCTCCTTTGTTCAACTGCAATACTGACACTTCTGATCTGCCCTTATCCCTCTCAATTTGCAGATGAAAACTTATCATATTATGGTCACTACCTCCTAATGGCTCCTTTACTTCAAGATCACTTATCAAATCCTGTTCATTGCACAACACTAAATCCAGAATAGCCTTATCCCTGGTCGGCTCTCATACAAGCTGCTCCAAAAATGCATCCCGTAGGCACTCTACAAACTCCCTGTCCTGGGGTCCAGTACCAACCTGATTTTCCCAGTTCACCTGCAAGTTGAAATCCCCCATAACTACTGCAACATTTCCTTTGCCACATGCCATTGTTAACTCCCTATTCAACTTGCACCCAATATCCATGCTACTGTTTGGGGGCCTGTAGATATCACCTATTAGGGTCTTTTTGCCCTTACTGTTCCTCAGTTCTATCCACACTGACTCTACTTCTCCTGATTCTATGTCCCCCCTTGCAAGGGACTGAATCTCATTCCTCACCAACAGGGCCACCCCACCCCCTCTGCCCAACTTTCTGTCCCTTCGATAGCACGTATACCCTTGTACATTCAATTCCCAGGTCTGATCCCCCTGCAGACATGTCTCTGTTATCCCAACAACATCATAGTTACCCATTCGCACCTGAGCTTCAAGCTCATCCGCCTTATTTCTGACACTTCGTGCATTCAGATATAGAATTTTTAACCCATTTCTCCTCTCTCTGTTTAAATCGCTGCCTATTGTGCATAACCCAGCTCCCCGAACTTTCACCGGGCTATACACCCCTTGAATTTTGTTGTCCTTCTTAAATTTACTTACTCTTTCTGCACATTTAACTCCATGCTCCGTCAGACCATCCCTCTGCACATGTATCCTCCTTATCACTCGTTCCGCCTCACCTTTCTCTATTTTACACTTAATATTCCGGAACCCTGTTATCCCCACCTGTCCTTTATACTTCATCTTGCTATCCTCTCTCACATTCTGGATCCCTGCCCCCTGCAAATTTAGTTTAAACCCTCCCCCCCCAAGCAGCACTAGCAAACTTTCCTGCAAGAATGTTAGTACCCCTCCAGTTCAGGTGTAAACGGTCCCGTCGGAATGGATCCCACCTTCCCTGGAACAAAGCCCAATTATCTAAAAACCTGAAGCCCTCCCTCCTGCACCATCCTCTCAGCCACGTATTGATCTGTATAATCCTTCTGTTCCTCGCCTCACTCACACGTAGCACAGGTAGCAATCCTGAGATTGTTACCCTGGTGGTCCTGCCCTTCAGCTTCGCACCTAACTCCCTGAACTCACTACGCAGGACCCCCTCACTCTTCCTACCCACGTCGTTGGTTCCTACATGGACCACAACGTCTGGATTCTTGCCCTCCCTCTCGAGAATAACCTGCACCCGATCTGAGATGTCCCGGACCCCGGCACCAGGGAGGCAACATACCATCCGAGACTCCCGATCTCCCCCACAAAATCTCCTATCTGCCTCCCTGACTATAGAATCCCCTATCACTACCGCTGTCATCTCTTCCCTCCTCCCCTTCTGTGTCGAGGGTCCAACCTCAGTGCCAGAGACAGGACCACTGCAGCTTGTTCCTGGTAGGTCATCCCCACCAACAGTATCCAAAACGGTATACTTATTGTTGATGGGAATGGCCACAGGGGTGCTCTGCTCTCTCTGCCTGCTCCCCCTCCATCTCCTGACAATCACCCAGTTGCCTAACTCCCGTCTTTTCAGTGTGACTACCTCCCGATAACTCTTACCTATCTCTGTCTCTGCCTCCTGAGTGATACATAGTTCATCCAACTCCAGCTCCAATTCCATAACTCACTCTGATAGGAGCTGCAGCTGGATGCACCTTCTGCAGGTGTGATCATCAGGGACAACTGTGTTGACCCTGACCTCCCCCGTACTGCATACGGAACACACCACTGCTCTAACTATCTCCCCCATTACCTGATCCCAGATTAATCAGAATAAATGAAAAAGTACCTACCGACCTTACCTTTTCTCCTCAGCAAGCACGTACTCAGGCTCACTGATTACCTCTCACCGAAGACCCCCTTACGCCGAAGCCCACTGAGCCAAAGCCCAGCACTCTGCTCCCGCGCACTCCGCTGCCCGCACCTGAAAGTGGGCCTCTTTTAAAACTCCGTGCTCGCCACTGAAGTCACCCGCGCCTGCCTTCCTCCTCAGGTAATGCCTAGGTAGACCCGATCTTCCTCGGCCTACCTACAACGGCTGATCCTCAGATCCTCTGATCTCCAGTCATCCGTCGACCTCGAGCACTCCTTGTTTCCGCACCAACGCAGGACCGATGATTTCAGGAATGAAGGGGTTAACATATGAGGAGTATTTGGCAGCTCTGGGCTTGTACTCACTGGAATCTAGAAGAATGCGGGGACATTTCTTTGAAACCAACTGGATGTTGAAAGGGCTAGATAAGGTGGATATGGAGAAGATGCTTGTTCTCGTGAGGGTGTCCTGAAATAGAAGGCACGGCCTCAATTTTGAACAGAGTTAAGGAAGAAATTTTTTTAGTCAGAGAGTAGTGAATCTGTGGAATGCTCTGCCACAGGCAGCTGCGGAGGCCAAGACCATCAGTATATTCAAAGCAAAAATTGGTAGTTTCTGATTGGTCAAAGCATCAAAGGTTATGGCAAGAGGGCAGGTGTATGGTGTATGACTCCCATGATGGAATGGTGGAGCAGACTCGATGGGCTGAATGGCCTAATTCTGCTCCTATGTCTTATGGTCTAAGGTTTAAAGATTCAGAACAATGAGGTTGAATCATATAATTACCCTTGAGAAAGAGGCTCTTGAATGTTAAAAGTAAGAGAATGTGAGGCCCTAACTGACTAATGGTGTGACAGTTTAAAGCAGAATCAATAAGAGGATCTGTGAGGTCAAAGACTGATGTGTAACTTTAAGCATGGAGCATGATGTTCACCTTGTGTCTGGGTGTATTTATATAATATTCTTTTGCAGCAAAGGACAATGTCAGAGATAAACTCGAGCAATCAGACTGAATTAACAGCTTAATTACTCCATATGCAAATAGCTCAGGTGTGCTGCATTGTAATTAAACATCTATCTTTTTGGATTTATACATGCTGTGTCTCTACATATTTATGAAGATGTCACAAAAGATGTGAAAGCAAGAGGGTCTGAGAGGTTAAAGGCATGGTAAGTCAAAACTGTCAGAAACAAATAATCTGTGAAAAGATAAAGGTGGGAGATTGAGAGTCCTTGGGAATTAAAGGTGTGACCACATGTTTCTAAGAGATTAAAAACATGTGGTTAAAGATGTTAGGGAGAAAGGCTTTCAGAGTAAAATGTGCAATGGCAAGAAGCCTTGAGAATCATGGGAAAGAAAGCACAGACTAGAGGTGCCATGTTGAAGACTCCTGAAAGGATAGAAGTTTAATAGTGCTGAGGGTAATGGTGATTATCTGAGAGGTTGAAGAAATCTTTTGAGGCTAATTTCAAAAATTGAGAGATTTTGAGTGGTTTAAGGTATGATGGCCAAAGGTCTGAAATTAAGTGTTGTAAAAGAGCCTGAAATGCTAATGATTCAAAAGTGAGGGCCATGAGAGGTTAAAGGTGCAACAGTAGTTCTCAGAATTTGAGGTTATGAGTGATAATTTTGTTTTAAATTCACATTGTCAGATGCTGTCATGTGGAGTCTGCCTATTCTCCCTGAAACTGTGTGGGTTTCTTCAAGTTGCACTGACTTATCTCCCATGTCACAAAAATGAACTGATTAGTAAATTAATTATAAACTTTAAAGTCTTCCTACTGTTGGTATTTGGGCAGCATATTGAGTGGGAGTTGCTGGGCACATCAAAGAGAATGTTCAGAGAGCTCACAGAAGTGTCATAAGCAAAATGGCCTCCTTCAAAGTCATAAAATATAAATCTGAAGCTGATACATTGAAGTAAAAGGGCAGGTTTCTATGACCAGAGTTACAATGTCATAAAGTCAAAGAGTAACATGGCATAGAATCAGGCCCTTCAACTTCTCACCCATGCCAACCTAGATGCCCACTTAAGCTAAAATTAAAATTTTCCTATCCAATGATTTTTCCAAATGCATTTGACACGTTGCTATCATACCTGCCTCAATCACTTTTCCTGGCAGCTCTTTCCATATACTCACCAATAGCTCCATGAAGAAGATGCCCCTCATGTTTCTTTTAAATCTTTCTCATCTAACCTTACACCTATACCCTTTGGTGATTGGTTCCCTTTCTCCAGGAAAAAATACTGTTATATATACTCCTCATAGTTTTTTGCATCCCTATAACATCAAAGGACGGTGGGGTGGAGATACATCTCTACCGAAGGAGATGTAATACACTCCTTCCATCCACTAACCTGCAGGTCACCATTCAACAAGGTGTAGTATCTGCCTAGCAAACCCCCTCCCAATCAGGTCATGTGAGAGCAGCTGGTGGATGGTCATATGAGCAGCCGATGCAGATCACAAGTCCTGGTTATACGACCACTGACGCCAGGCAGACAATTTCTGAAGAGTTTTGATAATGACTGGGATCACCCATCTGATAAAGACACCACTCAGAAGAAGGCAATGGCAAACCACTTCTGTAGAAAAAATTGCCAAGAACAATCATGGCCATAAATCACCCATGTTATACAACATGGCACATAACAGTGGACAATAACATCAATCCCCAGTCTCCCATGTCCTCGAGAATAAGGACATAACCCACCCAATCTCTGCTTGTTATCTCAGGCCCTCAAGTCCTGGCAACATTCTCATCAGTCTCCTTTGCACTCATTCTAGCTTAATGAGGTCTTTCTAGCCCAATCTCTTCTTAAAAAAAAAAGTAACCAAAACTGCACACAATACTCAAAGGGCAGCCTCACCAACATCTCGGACAATTGCAACATACCTTCCCAGCTTCTGTACTCAGTGTGCTGACAGATAAAGGCTATTTGCCAAACACCAATTTAACCACCTTGATCAAATCCTCCGTCTCATTTTTGATGACTTTCTGCACTATCTATCATGTCACCTATTTTTTAATAATTTGCCAATTTACAAACCACACCTTGCAAATTCTCATCCAAATCATTTACATACATAACAAAAGATCCCAAATGAAATCCTTGTTGCACGTGTGCAAATTTAAATGGCAGCAATAAGTACTTTAAAACCAGTAAGTAGAGACAGAAAATAAATAAACTAACTGCAAAATAAGGAACAGCTATTTCTGCGGAGAAAGGAAATGAAAAAATGGTGGCTTCATGAAGCCGTTAAATCTATTATTGAGTTCCAATTGCTATAATGTGCTCAGGCAGAGGAGGGTCCAATGAGATGACATTGAATCTCAGTGAGACAATGGCTAAAGTCAAAAATAGAAAGATTAGAATTTGAGCAGAGAGGTAAATTGACATGTGAATGTAAGTTCAGAAATAGAAACAATAAATGTCAACATGCCTTGGCAACACCTATGAAAAGAGAAACAGACTTGCAGTTTAAGATCAAAGGATATTTGATAGAAATGGGAAAGGAACACAACATGTTACTTTAAATTGCAGAGAAGGTGGCAGAGGGATCTGTAGAACAAAGGGAGTATTCCCAATATAGTGAGGCCAGTGTTTCCGTGGTGAGAAACTATTGATTAATTCATCTGATTAAAAGAGGAACAAAGGCTATTCTAAGAGCTAAAACAGAAGTAGAGCTGCATAAAAGCTGAAAAGTGTAATTGGGAAGCTTAGAGGGGGACTAAACAGAGGTTATCTGCAAAGCAGTCACTCCTTCAAAGAGGACTGAATATAAAGCACTAAACTGAAAGAAGAGCAGGTAAACCACTGTTCAGATTGCTTTGAGTTCATGGATGGTGGGAAAGGTAGATGTGGACTTGATGGACTGAATAAACTTCCACCATACTGTAATCACTCTATAATACTGTGGTTCTAAGACTTAAGAACCCATTCACTTCCATTTAATAGGCTGATAAGAGAAAAAGACCTTTAGAATAAAGCAATTAGTGGCAGCATGGGTAAGATTTGTGCTTAACAACAGACAGCAGAATGTAAAGTTAATGATTGGGAAGCAGTGATATTCCATATAACCATATAACCATATAGCAATTACAGCACGAAAGCAGGCCATCTTGGCCCTTCTAGTCCATGCTGAATGCTTACTCTCACCTAGTCCCACCAACTTGCACTCAGCCCATAACCCTCCATACCTTTCCTGTCCATAAACCTATCCAATTATACCTGAAATGACAATATCGAACCTGCCTCTACCACTTCTGCTGGAAGCTCATTCCACACAGCTACCACTCTCTGAGTAAAGAAGTTCCCCCTCATCTTACCCCTAAACTTTTGCCCCCTAACTTTCAACTCATGTCCTCTTGTTTGAATCTCCCCTACTCTCAATGGAAAAAGCCTATCCATGTCAACTCTATCTATCCCCCTCATAATTTTAAATACCTCTATTAAGTCCCCCCTCAACCTTCTACACTCCAAAGAATAAAGACCCAACTTGTTCAACATTTCTCTGTAACTTAGGTGCTGAAACCCAGTAACATTCTAGTAACTGGACACAATATTCCAAATTTGGCCTCACCAATGCCTTGTACAATTTTAACATTACTTCCCAACTCCTATACTCAATGCTCTGATTTATAAAGGCCAGCATACCAAAGCTTTCTTCACCACCCTATCCACATGAGATTCCACCTTCGGGGAAATATGCACCATTATTCCTAGATCCCTCTGTTCTACTGCATTCTTCAATGCCCTACCATTTACCATGTAGGTCCTATTTTGATTAGCCCTACCAAAATATAGCACCTCACATTTATCAGCATTAAACTCCATCTGCCATCTTTCAGCCCACTCTTCTAACTGGTCTAAATCTCTCTGCAAGCTTTGAAAACATACCTCATCGTCTACAACACCACCTATCTTAGTATCATCTGTATACTTACTAATCCAATTTACCACCCCATCATCCAGATCATTAATGTATATTACAAACAACATTGGATCCAGTACAGATCCCTGAGGCACACCAGTAGTCACCGGCCTCCAATCTGACAAACAGTTATCCTCCACTACACTCTGGCATCTCCCATCCAGCCACTGCTGAATCCATTTTACCACTTCAATATTAATACCTAACGATTGAACCTTTCGAACTAACCTTCCATGTGGAACCTTGTCAAAGATCTTACTGAAGTCCATTTAAACAACATCCACTGCTTTACCCTCATCAACTTTTCTAGTAACCTCTTCAAAAAATTCAATAAGATTTGCCAAACATGACCTTCCACGCACAAATCCATGTTAACTGTTCCTAATCAGACCCTGTCTATACAGATAATTATATATACCATCTCTAAGAATACTTTCCATCAATTTACCCACACTGACGTCAAACACACAGGCCGTTAATTGCTACATTTAAACTTAGAACCCTTTTTAAACAATGGAACATCATGAGCAAGACTCCAATCCTCCGGCACCATCCCCGTTTCTAATGACATTTGAAATATTTCTGTCAGAGCCCCTGTTATTTCTGCACTAATGTCCTTCAAGGTCCTAGGGAATATCTTGTCAGGACCCGGAGACTTATCCACTTTTATATTCCTTATAAGCGCCAGTACTTCCTCTTCTTTAATCATCATAGTTTCCGTAACTTCCCTACCTGTTTCCCTCACCTTACACAATTCAATATCCTTCTCTGCACCTGGGCTGAACTGGAACCAATGTCCTAGGGGGAGCATTTGCTACTGTTGTTCAGGAGGATTTAAACTAATGCGGCAGGGGGATGGGAACAAGTGCAGAGACACAGACGGATGTAAAATGAGGGTAGAAGCAAAAAGTAGTAAGGTGAAAAGTGGCAGGCCAGCGAATCCAGGGCAAAAATCAAAAAGGGCCTCTTTTCAACATAATTGTTTAAGGGCTAAGAGTGTTGTAAAAGCAAGCCTGAAGGCTTTGTGTGTCAATGCAAGGGGAATTCGTAGCAAGGTGAATGAAATAAAAGTGCAAATTGTTATTAATGAATATGATATAGTTGGGATCACAGAGACATGGCTCCAGGGTGACCAAGGATGGGAGATCAACATTCAGGGATATTCAATATTCAGGAGGGATAGACATGAAAGAAAAGGAAGTGGGGTAGCATTGCTGGTTAGAGAGGAGATTAACGCAATAGAAAGGAAGGACATTAGCCGGGAGGACGTGGAATCGATATGGGTAGAGCTGCATAACACTAAGGAGCAGAAGACGCTGGTGGGAGTTGTGTACAGGCCACCTAACAGTAGGGGTGAGGTTGGGGATGGCATTAAACAGGAAATTAGAAATGTGTGCAATAAAGGAACAGCAGTTATAATGGGTGATTTCAATCTACATATAGATTGGGTGAACCAAATTGGTAAGGGTGCTGAGGAAGAGGACTTCTTGGAATGTATGTGGGATGGTTTTCTGAACCAAGATGTCGAGGAACCAACTAGAGAGCAGGCTATTCTAAACTGGGTATTGAGCAATGAGGAAGGGTTAATTAACAATCTAGTCATGAGAGGCCCCTTGGGTAAGAGTGACCATAATATGGTGGAATTCTGCATTAAGATGGACAGTGACATAGTTAATTCAGAAACAAAGGGTCTGAACTTAAAGAAGGGTAACTTTGAAGGTATGAGACGTGAAGTAGCTAAGACAGACTGGCAAATGATACTTAAAGGGCTGATGGTGGATATGCAACGGCAAGCACTTAAAGATCACATGGATGAACTACAACAATTGTTCATCCCAGTTTGGCAAAAGAATAAACCAGGGAAGGTAGTGAACCTGTGTCTGACAAAGGAAATTAGGGATAGTATTAATTCTAAAGAAGAAACATACAAATTAGCCAGAAAAAGTGGCACACTTGAGGACTGGGAGAAATTCAGAGTCCAGCAGAGGAGGGCAAAGGGCTTAATTAGGAAGGGGAAAAAAGATTATGAGAGAAAACTGGCAGGGAACATAAAAACTGACTGTAAAAGCTTTTATAGATATGTGAAAAGAAAAAGATTGGTTAAGCCAGATGTAGGTCCCTTACAGTCAGAAGCAGGTGAATTGATCATGGGGAACAAGGACATGGCAGTCCAATTGAATAATTACTTTGGTTCTGTCTTCACAAAGGAGGACATAAATAATCTTCCGGAAATAGTCGGGGACCTAGGGTCTAGTGAGATGGAAGAACTGAGGGAAATACATGTTAGTAGGGAAGTGGTGTTAGGTAAATTGAAGGGATTCAAGACAGATAAATCCCCAGGGCCAGATGGTCTGCACCCCAGAGTGTTTAAGGAAGTAGTCCAAGAAATAGTGGATGCATTAGTGATAATTTTTTCAAAACTCTTTAGATTCTGGACTAGTTCCTGAGGATTGGAGGGTGGCTAATGTAACCCTGCTTTTTGAAAAAGGAGGGAGAGAGAAATTGGGGAATTATAGACTGGTTAGCCTAACATGGGTGATTGGGAAAATGCTAGAGTCAGTTATCAGAGATGTGATAACGGCACATTTGGAAAGCGTTGAAATCATCAGACAAAGTCAGTATGGATTTGTGAAAGGAAAATCATGTCTGACGAATCTCAGAGAATTTTTTGAGGATGTAACTAGTAGAGTGGATAGGGGAGAACCAGTGGATGTGGTATATTTGGATTTTCAAAAGGCTTTTGACAAGGTCCCACATAGGAGATTAGTGTGCAATCTTAAAGCACACGGTATTGGGGGTATGGTATTGATGTGGATAGAGAATTGGTTGGCAGACAGGAAGCAAAGAGTGGGAATAAATGGGACCTTTTCAGAATGGCAGGCAGTGACTAGTGGGGTACCGCAAGGCTCAGTGCTGGGACCCCAGTTGTTTACAATATATATTAATGACTTACATGAGGGAATTAAATGCAGCATCTCCAAGTTGCGGATGACACGAAGCTGGGCGGCAGTGTTAGCTGTGAGGAGGATGCTAAGAGGATTCAGGGTGACTTGGATAGGTTAGGTGAGTGGGCAAATTGATGGCAGATGCAATTTAATGTGGGTAAATGTGAGGTTATCCACTTTGGTGGCAAAAACAGAAAACCAGATTATTATCTGAATGGTGGCCGATTAGGAAAAGGGGAGGTGCAACAAGACCTGGGTGTCATTATACACCAGTCATTGAAAGTGGACATGCAGGTACAGCAGGCGGTGAAAAAGGTGAATGGTATGCTGGCAATCATAGCAAGAGGATTCGAGTACAGGAGCAGGGAGGTACTACTGCAGTTGTACAACGCCTTGGTGAGACCACACCTGGAGTATTGTGTGCAGTTTCGGTCCCCTAATCTGAGGAAAGACATTCTTGCCATAGAGGGAGTACAAAGATGGTTCACCAGATTGATTCCTGGAATGGCAGGACTTTCATATAATGAAAGACTGGATCAATTAGGCTTATACTCACTGAAATTTAGAAGATTGAGGAGGGATCTTATTGAAACGTATAAAGCCCTAAAGGGATTGGACAGGCTAGATGCAGGAAGAATGTTTCCGATGTTGGGGAAGTCCAGAATGAGGGGTCACAGTTTAAGGATAAAGGGGAAGCCTTTTAGGACCGAGATGAGGAAAAACTTCTTCATACAGAGAGTGACGAATCTGTGGAATTCTCTGCCACAGCAAACAGTTGAGCCCAGTTCATTGGCTATTTTTAAGAGGGAGTTAGATATAGCCTTTGTGGCTAAAGGGATCAGGGGTTATGGAGAGAAGGGAGGTACAGGGTTTTGAGTTGGATGATCAGCCATGATCATGCTGAATGGTGGTGCAGGCTGAAAGGGCTGAATGGCCTACTCCTGCACCTATTTTCTATGTTTCTATGTTTCTCCTTAGTGAATACCGAAGAAAAGAAATTGTTCAAAATCTCCCCCATCTCTTTTGGTTCCACATATAGTTGTCCACTCTGACTCTCTAAGGGACCAATTTTATCCTTCACTATCCTTTTGCTATTAACATAACTGTAGAAACCCTTTGGATTTATTTTTACTTTACTTGCCAAAGCAACCTCGTATCTTCTTTTAGCTTTTCTAATTTCTTTTTTAAGATTCTTTTTACATTCTTTATATTCCTCAAGCACCTCATTTACTGCATACTACCTATATTTATTGTAGCTATCTCTCTTT
Source organism: Mobula birostris (assembly GCF_030028105.1). Lineage (NCBI taxonomy): Eukaryota > Metazoa > Chordata > Chondrichthyes > Myliobatiformes > Myliobatidae > Mobula > Mobula birostris. The sequence goes on along the minus strand of NC_092376.1, from coordinate 88,685,483 downwards.
TTCCTAACCAAGTTTCCAATATCCCTTGAAAACTATGGCTCACTCAAACTTTTAACCTTTTCGTTCAACCTAATAGGAACATAAAGATTCTGTACCCTCAAAATTTTACTTTTAAATGACCCTCCATTTCTCTATTACATCCTTCCCATAAAACAAATTGTCCCAATCCACTCCTTCTAAATCCTTTTGCTTCTCCTCAAAGTTAGCCTTTCTCCAATCAAAAATCTCAACCTTCTCCATAATTATATTGAATCTAATGGCATTGTGATCACTGGACCCGAATTGCTCCCCAACACATACCTCCATCACTTGACCTTACTCATTCCCTAACAGTAGATCCAACAGTGCCCCTTCTGTAGTTGGTACCTCTCTGTGTTGCCACAAAAAACTATCCTGCACACATTTCAAACCAAACCATCCAGCCCTTTTACATTATGGGCTTCCCAGTCTATGCGTGGACAATTAAAATCTCCCACAATCACAACCTTGTGCTTACTACAAATATCTGTTAGCTCCTTAGAAATTTGATCCTCCACTTCTCACTCCCCATTAGGTGGTTTATAATACACCCCTATAAGTGGTACTACACCTTTCCCATTCCTCAATTCCACCCAAATAGCCTCCCTAGTTGAGCCCTCTGATATATCCTGCCAGAGCACCGCTGTGACATTTTCTCTGACAAGCAATGCAATACCTCCCCCTCTTTTCCTTCTGATTCTATCGTACCTGAAGCAACAAACTCCAGGAATATTTAGTTTCCAATCATACCCCTCCTGCAACCATGTTTTACTAATAGCTACCACATCATACTTCCAGGTGTAAGCTCATCCACCTTTCTTATAATGCTCCTAGCATTAAAATAAATCCATTTCAGAAATTTTCCACCTCTTACTCTCTGTTTATCACTAACGGTGCAAACAACTTTACTATTTTCTTTTTCTTCCTTCTCCCCTACATCTGTTCCTACACTCTGGTTCCCCTCCCGCCTCGTATCTAGTTTAAATCCACTGGAGCCTCTCTAGCAAACCCACCTGCAAGAATATTTGTCCCCCTCCAGTTCAGATGTAAACCGTCCCGCCGGAACAGGTCCCACCTTCCCTGGAAAACAGCCCAATAATCTATAAATCTGAAGCCCTCCCTCCTGCACCACGTGTTGATCTGCGCTATCTTACTATTTCTAAACCCGCCTGCACGTGGCACTGGTAGCAATCCTGAGATTGCTATCCTGGAGATCCTCTCCTTTAATTTGGTGCCTAACTCCCTAAACTCACCTTTCAGGACTTCCTCACTCTTCTTACCCATGTCATTGGTCCCTACATGGACTACGACATCCAGCTGCTCACCCTCCCTCTTGAGAATACTGAGAACTTGATCCGAGATATCGCTGACCTTGGCAACAGGGAAACAACAGACCATCCGGGATTCTCTTCCAGAGAACCTCTTATCTGTTCCCCTAACTATCGAATCCCCTATCACTGCTGCTGTCCTCTTTTCCCCCCTTCCCTTCTGAGTTGAGTGCCCCATCTCAGTGCCACAGACGCAACCACTGCAACTTGTCCCTGATAGGTCGTCCCCATCAACAGTATCCAAAATGATATACTTATTATTGGTGGGAACGGCCACAGGGGTGCTCTGCTCATTCTGTCTATTCCCCTTCCCTCTCCTGACAGTCACCCAGCTATCTGTCTCCTGATTCTTAGGGGTGACTATCTCCCTGTAACTCCTGTTAATTTCTGCCTCTGCCTCACGAATGATCCGAAGTTCATTCAGCTCCAGCTCCAGTTCCCGAACTCGGTTTGTCAGGAGCTGCAGCTAGATGCACCTTTTACAGGTGTAGTCATCAGGGATGATTGTGCTTGCCCTGACTTCCCACATACTGCAAACGGAGCACTCCACTGCCCTAACTGCTGCCTCCATTACCTACTCCTAAATTAATTAGATTAATTCCCCAAGTAACAATGGTTGGATTGCCAGTTTCTGAACAAGGGGTTGGATGCTACAATTTGAGTGTAAAATTGTGGGAAAGAGACCTGCTCGAGCATCCCAAAATTGTGGTAAATTCTGTCTGCGTAAAGGAAGAGAAGATGTTTCCATTAATGATAGTTCATTAATCTGAAATACAGGAGCAATTTTGTATTATTCATAATGTTACTGTGATCTGCTTGTGCCAAGTGGGAAAAAAATGAGCCAATCAGGCCATTCAAAAGAGACTGCAAAGCAGGCTTGTGGGAAAATAACTTGCAGGCTGCAAGGAAGGAGCAGAGAAAATGACTGAGTGGATTCTCTACCAAGACTCAGTGTATTGCCAATGGAACTACAGGACTACATCAATGCTGTAATTATGTTCTATGCATGAAGGTTTTTATTTTCAATTATCACATCAGCCTTTTGTTTCAGCTTATACATGAAATTAAATAATTTACTAACGTCACATTCTAACTCAACACGAGTTATGTAGTATGCTAAGAAAGTCCAAGAGATGGACTTTAGTACACCAACAGTATAAGTCCATTATTGGATGACTTCCAGAGCAAAGTCCCAATATGTATGTTCACACCACCAAAATCAATGAAAAGCACATTGATGTCTAATCTCCAGAATGAAGATCACTCTCTAGAATTTGTCCCATGATATTTTACTTTATATCTGTCATTCTAATGTGAATTTGTGACAATTTTATTAAAAGGAATATGCTTCAATTGCTCGGTTCACAGGCAGGCTCTGACAGATTTCCTTCTATATTGCAGAACTGACACTGATAAACTACAGCTGACGGGAGGAGATAGAACATTGATCACAGAACAGAAGAGTACAGATCACAGTACAGGCCCTTTGGCCAATGATGTTGTACCAACCCTTTAAAAGTCAAAGTTCAAAGTTAAAATTTGTGATCCGAATACATACATGTCTCCACATATAATCCTCAGATTCTTTTTCCTGTGGGCATACTCAGTAAATCTATAGAACAGTAACTGTTAAACAGGATCAATGAACAACAAACTGTGCAAATGCAATTGTAATTAATTGGCAATAAATAACAAAGGTCAAGTAACAATATAAAGAGTCCTCAAAGTGAGACCATCGGTTGTGGGAACACTAGAAATAGAAGGAATCTGGTTATCTAATGGCAGCATTGAGAAAAGAGCAAGGCCTGGGTGGTGAGGATCTTTGATGATGGATGCTGCTTTTCTACAGCAACCTTTCATGTAGGTGTGCTCAGTGGTTGGGAGGGCTTTAACCATGATGCACTGGGCTGAATCCACTACCTTTTATAGGAATTTCTGCTCAAAGGAATTAATGTTCCTATACCAGGCCATAATGCAGCCACTCAGCATATTTTCCACCACACATCTGTAGATGTTTGCCAAGGCTTTTGATGAGATGCAGAATCTCCACCAACTCCTGAGGAAGTAGAGGCTTTCTTCACAATTATATTGGCCCTTTAATCTAGTTTAAGATCAATCTAATCAATCCCTCCCACATAGCCCTCCATTGTCCTTCCATCCATGTGCCATTCAAAAAAATCTCTTAAATATCACTAATGCATCTACCTTTACCATTTTTTTATTTCAAAATATACTTTATTCAAAAATAAAATTGTATCCAATAAACCATTCAATAACTTCCCATCCTTTACATACATTTCCATTATGGTCATTATATATCCATACCTATGGCCACCCACGTGGCACTCCATTTGTTCACCTTACCACATCAATATTGAGGGGTATACTCCCCGCCACCCAACCCCTCCCACTCCAGCGGGTGGAGAAACCTATACTGTGGTCCTTCCCCACCAGGCCCTTGCGGTGGCTGCACCGAGCTTCAGTGCATCCCTCAGCACGTACTCCTGCAGCCGCGAATGTGCCAGTCGGCAGCATTCTCCCACGGACACCTCCATGTGCTGGTAGATCATCAAGTTTCAGCCGACCAAAGAGCGTCTTTCACCGAGTTGATGATCTGCCAGCAGCACCAGATGTTTGTCTCCGTGTGTGTCCCCGGGAACAGCCCATAGATCAGAGAGTCCTCTGTTACGCAGCTGCTGGGGATGAAACGTGACACTAGCCCGTCCATCCTCCTCCACATCCTCTTTGCGAACTGACAGTGTGCAAAGAGGTGGGTCACAGATTCCTCCTCACTGCAGTCCTCCTGTGGGCAGTGGGGTGCGGAGACGATGTTCCGGGTGTACAGAAGGGCTCCGACTGAGAGGGCCCCTCTCACCGCCAGCCAGGCGAGGTCTTGGTACCTGTTGTTGAGATCTGGTGATGAGGCATTTTGCCAGATGAACTGGACAGTCTGCTCAGGGAACCACCCCACTGTGTCCATCACGTCCTTCTCCTGCAGTGCCTACAGGACATTACGTGCCGACCACTGCCTGATGGCCTTGTGGTCAAAGGCGTTCTCCTGGAAGAACTTTTCTACATAGGACAGGTATGCCGGCAACAACCAGCTGACTGGGGCGTTGTGTGGGAATGGGGCCAGATCCATCCTTCGTAGCCAGGGCGACAGGTAGAACCTGGGCACATAGTGGTACTTGGTGCCCACATACCTGGGTTCTACACACAACCTGATGCGGCCACATACGAAGCTGACCATCAGGGTGAGGGCGACATTGGGGACGTTCTTGCCCCCGTTGTCCAGGGACTTGTGCATGACGGTCCGTCTCACCCGCTCCATCTTGGATCCCCAGATGAATCTGAGGACAGCTCGGGTGATTTCCGAGCTGTAGGAGCAGGGGACGGGTGATACTTGCGCCAAGTACAGCAGCCTTGAGAGCACCTCACACCTGATAACCAGGTTCTTGCCCGTTATCGACAAGGAGCCCCCTCCCCACTGTCCCAGTTTCCGTTTCACCTTGGCAGTCCGCTCCTGCCTGTTCTTGTTGCACGCCTCGGCCCCTCCGAACCAGATCCCCAACACCTTCACGTGGTCAGACCTGATGGATCGGTTGCCGCCTGGGAGCACATTCCATGCACCTACCATTTTCTCAGTAAGAAACCTACCTCTGATATCCCCTCTTTAATTTCTTCCAAACACCTTAAAGTTATATCTTCTCAAGTTAGGCATTTCCACCCTGAGAAAAAGAAGCTGGATGTCCCACTATCCATGCTTCCTTTATCTTGTACATCCCTATGAAGTCACCTCTGATCTTCCTTCTCTCCAAAGAGAAAACCCCTCCTTGCTCAAATTATTATCATAAGACGTGCTCTCCAGTCCAGGCAGCATCCTGATAAATTTCCTCTGCACCTTTGTAAAACTTCCACATCCTTTCTATAATGAGTTGACTAGAACGAAACACAATATTCCAAATGTGGTCTGACCAGGGGGTTATAGAGCTGCAACATTACCTGAGGCTCTTTGACTCAGTCCTCTAACTAATGAAGGCCAACACACCATAAACCTTCTTAGCCACCCTATCAACTTGCGCTGCAAATTTAAGGGATCAATGGACATGGGTACCAAGATCCTTTTGTTCCTCCATGCAGTAAAGAATTATGAACCCTGTATACTGTTTTCAACTGTTTTGACCTTCCAAAGAAAATCACTTCATACTTTTCCAGATTGAACACCATTTGCCATTTCTCAGTCTCATCAATGTGTTGTTATAAACTACAACCATTTACACTATCCACCATAGTACCAAACTTTATGATATCTGTATATTTACTATCTTGGCATTCCACTTCCTCAACCAAAACTTACAAAGAGCAGGGGTCACAGAACACATCCCTGTAGAACAGCACTGGTCACTGAACTCCAGGTAGAACATGCTCCATCCACTACTACCTTCAGTCTTCTGAGGATAATAATTCTAATTATACCTCTTTTGAATTACTCTCACTGCAATCTGCAGCACGTAATTTCCCTTTAAGCAATGTACTTAAATTGACTTATGAACTACAGATTTCATGATCTTCTGAAGGACTTGGCAAACTTAACTCTCAAGCAAGCAAGTACAGCACTTTATGTGTATGAAAGTTATCACCATGGCTGGAAGCAAGACAGGGATGGGGGAACTTCAAACCAAGCTAAAATACACAGGGATGACCCCTCCCCCCCACCCCTCATCTTGTTAGCAAACTGCAGTCACTGAAGAACATAATTGAGGACCTGAGGAAAAGATTGCTGTATAGGAGGGAAATGAGAGATTATTGTGTTTATGTTTGACCAGGATATGGCTAAATCTCAGCCTACTAGATATAGTGATCAGATGTGAAGGCATATCGAGTCACAGTATGGATGAACTGCTGATTTGGAAAAGGCAAAAAGTGGAGGTGCGTCTTTCATGATAAACTCTTGATGGTGCTCTGATATGGTGGTTTTATCAAACTCATGTTTCCCCCCAACCCTAAACTAATGATCAAATGCTGTTTGTTCTATTTACCTAGGACATTCTCATCCATGATCCTCATCAGAGTTTACATACCACCACATACTTCCTTCGGTGTTTACGAAGATTTGGCATGACATCTAAAACTTTGGCAAATTTCTGTAGATGCATGATGGAGAGTATAGTGACCAGTTGCATCACAGTCTGGTATGGAAACACCGATGCCCTTTAACGGAAAATCCTATAAAAGTAGTGCATATGGCCCAGTCATCACAGGCAAAACCCTTCCTAGTATTGAACTCATTCACACGATTGTTGTTGCAGGAAAGCAGTATCTATCATCCCCTGAATGAAAGCCTCAAGCAGCCCACTCCATCACTGGCCACTCCAGTTAAAGCTAACTTTCTCTTAAAGTTTCCTGCCAAGTGCCTAATTGCCCAATACAATCTCAACAAGACTTATAAACAGGAGATTTTTAAATCTTGTGCTCACTCACCACAAGCAAAGGCTCGTGTGATCTCAAGCCCACTGATGAAATGAGAAAATAGTTCCAAAGGATCACAGCAACCTGAACAGGCCCTTGAGGAGCCATGTCCAGCTGAGGAATTCTTTGTCAATTCATGGAAATTCTCCAACCACTCATGGCAGGAAGTTATGGGAAGGTCTCTGTAAGGTCATGAGTAGATGTTGAATGCCTGCACTAGAGCAATTCTTGTAGTGCAAGAATTCTTGTAGCACTGCCTTCTTTGTGGACTGAAGGAAAATTATATGAAGTGTCTTATCGTTGAATATTGAGCACCGAGTATTTCTCTAAAGCACCAAAGAGTTATACACTGAGATATGACAGAGACTCAGCAGCAAGCTGCAGTCAACTTGAAGCTTGAAAGCTAAGAGTGACTTCCAGCCCCAGGTACAAAGCAGCCCAGTACTTGCTTGAACTAGTTGAAGGTCCTAGATATCAGAGGGCAAATAATGCAGCCTGGGTGCTAGCCTTTAATTGGCAGGGTTTCCAGATATAGTTGGCTGTTCAGTGAATAAACAAAACCAGCAATTATTCAAACTAATGGATTTTAAAATATCACAAAATATGTGTCGCTTCACTCCTGATCTGATTTTGAAGAGTTTTGAGCCAGAACAAAATTATTGGAAAAATAAAGTTCCTGCTGAAACGTGAGGTGATGAATTTCCTTAAAGGTAACAGAGTGCTTGGAATTGTTCACAAAATTGCTGTTCTACAGATTAATCAGCAGCACACGCTGCTCTTACTTTTAGTAAACACGTCTTAATAATTTAGAAAGTCTAAGATAAAGTAATATGAAAAATATCCATGCATATTTAGAAGTATGAAGCTAGCATAATCTTTAATTCTGAAAATGATAAGAATTTTGATTGCATTACTCATGGTAGCTTGCAGTTAATTACTTCAACTAGGAAGGAGTGGACGCTGTGCTAATCATCTCAGAAAAGGGAAAATTTTGTAGAGAAAAGCTTGTGGGTGTTGCCAATAAGAACACTTATTTTGGCATGACCAGTGTAATGCTTTACAATGTCAGCAACCAGAGTCTCATGCTGTCTGTAAATAATTTGTATGTTCTCCCTGTGACCATGTGGGTTTCCTCTGGGTGCTCTGGTTTCCTCCCACATTCCAAAGATGTACATGATAGTTAGGGCTAGTAAGTTGTGGGGCTGCTATGTTGGCACCAGAAAGATGGCGGCACCTGCAGGCTGCTCCCAGAACATCCTTCGACTGTGATGGTCATTCACACAAAAGTTTCATTTCACTGCATGTTTTGATGTTTCAAGGTGCATGTGTCAAAAATGTTAATGTTTAAAGTTTAGGTCTTTTCATAGAATTGAGTATTTAAGTGAAAAAAAAACATATTCTAAGATTTTAGTGGTAAAGGAAACAACATCCAGACAATGGAGGTGAAATTTTGCTGTCCTCTTAATGGATGGTAATATGAGGTCAGCAGAGATCTTCCTAGACATCAGTACAGCCAAAAAGATCAGCTTGAGTGGGAGATAGATTTAGGAGCAATATTTAAAAGTCTGGAATGCAACAATCAATTTTATTTCACTAGAATTTAGAAGGTGCAGGATTACGCAAGCACATTATGCAATACAAAAAAAGGTAGAAAGAGTGGAGTAACTGGGGAAAAAATAGCATTAGAAACACAACAGATTCTGCAGATGCTGAAAATCTTGAACAACACACACAAAATGCTGAAGGAACATAGCAGATAAGGAAGAATTTATGAAGGGGAATAAACAATTAACATTTTGGGCTGAGAGATGCTACATGATTTGTTGAGTCCTGCAGTATTTTGTGTGTGTTGCTTAAAATAATGTCGAAGTTTACTTACAAATGACTTGTTTGTTGTGTTTACAGAGCCACTAACAGAGAGGAGTGTATCCACAGATATATCATATAGTAGCAACTTGTGAAAGAAAAGTTTGGTGAGAAAAATATCACAAAACTGTTCAAAATTGAACAGAAGAAATAAGATTTCAGTTTCGTAAGAGGAAGCTGAGTCCATGTAAACAATGTAATTAATGCTGAATTGTGATTCCTTCAGATCATTTTTCTCAACAGGTTAATGTGTATGAAGCTCATCAGTGATTCTTGTATTAACTTCATAAGCAATACTTCATAATTCTGACTATTTAGGAGCATTGCACATTACAGAGCACTTTAACAAACAAAATGTAGTCTAGAACTTGCACTCTTTAAATCCAATAAATTATCCATTGCATTTTGATTTTTATGTTGCAGTATTTGCAATAATCACTAAATTTTGCTTCCATCTACATTATCTTAAACATTCGTAATTATAAGTTTAATTACTTTAGCTGTGTAGAATAATTTGTTGTTTGCAAATAGTTTGAAGCTTAGATGAGAGCTGAAAACAAGTAGCAAATTCCACAAATGATCTCATCATCTGGTCATGACATTCATTTCGAGTTTTATCAACCTTGCAAAAATATTATTGCTTTAAACAACCATAAAACTCTGCGTTGTCCCATGCTGAAGCTTTTACTGATTGAGGAAGATCTGGTTTCACTTTCCCTGAGAGTTTTGTGAAAATAGGTACAGTATATGAGTCTTTGATAATAGGGTTTCCTGTCTTAATTTTGTTTTAATGATCTTTTAAATTGCTTGGAAATGAACAAATAAGGATTGAAAATCCTGATGTGCCAAATTAACAAGTTTTACCAAAGGGTAACAGATGCAGTATTAGTTTTTTCATATCGATATTCAAGCATTACGTCTGCATAGCCAGTAGACTGAAATGAAAGGACTGCACAGCAACAACTTGTATTTGTATTATAAAATTCCAAACCAACACTTCAAAGATTTTAAAAATGGAGGCTAAATTAATTAAATGGGTAAGATAGGGGAGCCAACAAGGTTAGTAAAATACCAATTCTGAAAGAGACGCAATGAAAAGAGCGGACAGAGTATTTGATGGACAATATTGAACTTGAGAAGAACGAGAAGAACTGGAAGTTATTGTATATCACTGAAGGCAGGTGAGAGGATTATATTAAGATACTGTAGATGTTGAGATGAACACAGGCATCTAGAGTGCTAAAAATTATTGGATGGAAATGATGACAGTGATACTGTTCTAAATCCTGTAAACTGATATATAAACAATTGATGCCCCATTGCAACTAGACAGATGAAAGAACATTAGAAAGTCCATTTGAGGTCAAACAAAATCAGCTGGATTCTCCTTCCGCAGGTGCTGCAGGACTCACTGAGTTTTTCCAAATGAGATTTTGTTTAAGATTCCAGCAACAGGAGTTCCATTTGCTTTTCATTTGAGCTCAAATCACTTAAAAATTACAAAAGATTTTGAAATCCACCATTATCTTTACACAAGACAGGTAGGACACACCTTATAAAGAGGTAACTGATGTTAAGGCGTCTACAGTTTCACTGATCCCCAAAACATTTAGAGTTGGACTTTTAACAAAGAATCTTAGACCTGAAACATTAGCTTGCACTTTACACAGATGGTGCTGACCTACTGAGTGTTTCCAGCATCTTCTTTTTTTATATACAGTAATTAACTCTGAGGGTATGTTACATCCCTATATTGACCAAAACAATTATTGATATGTATTCAAAGCCCTGATATATCAACGAGAACCATCATCGAATAGATATAGACTAAGCAAGTGTTAGACAAAGTGCAGATTTTGATTTTCTGGTTATAGTTTTATACCTGGTCCTGACTCTCTACTCAAGCAAACAGTGAGGATGGGAGGAATGTTTGTGAATGGGGGTGGGGTGGGTGCTTTCTCCTAAATACCATGGCGATCAGTCCCAAAGTCAGGTAATTACTGATGAGATAGGATTTGTCAGGATAGAAGGGAAAATCTTGGTGGATTTCTGAGGTCAAGGAGAGAGCTCTTGATCCCAATTATTCATAAGGAAATTGAACCATTTTCTTATGAAAAATATTGCTCTTTGTCAGCATCTTCAGTCTCTTAATTGTACATAAACAGATCAGGACAGGAAGCAGCAAACAAATCAATACAACAATACATATCAACAGAGGCAAGAAGAATTCATCCCATCTTCAGGGCTCAGGGGATGAAGGTTACTCCTGAGGCTTACAGCTAATTACAGCTAATGGGTTACGTTCTATACAACATGGGTTACGTTCTATACAACTTTCATATTGCTGATGTTGTTTGATTTTTCGTGAGTTTGAATTTTCACATTTGTGCAGAATTAGTGAGAATACAGTGGATACTGGTTAATTGGGACACATTGGAGCCAGTATATTCTGGCCCAGTTAAATGGCTGCCCCAATTATCCAAAATTCAATGGAAATAGTTAAAAACATATCAAAAAGGCAAACTACTGTTTAACTGAGTGACAAATTATGTATTTAAATAAGTTAGAGGAATCTATTAATGCTATTACAGTATAAAACTATGTATTAGTTCCTCATAGTTATTGATGGAAGATTACGCTGTATGCTGCCACATTCTTTTGACTGACTGTAAATGAACAAAGTCAGCACAGACACCTAGTGTGAATAATGGACTGACTTTATATAATGCTATTGCTGACTGAATCCTCCAAATCTTCATTTTCATTGTTACATTCAAAGTGATTGTCAATACCTTCAAAGTCCTCATAGTGCCTAACTTTTGAAATAATTAAGTAATTTCATTTTCACTCCTGCCCATTCCTGGCATCGCCAAGCCTGAATGCTTAAAACCACAGTGAGAAAATTCAGCTCTGAATTGTCTTACTGCTTGTCTCTCACCAACTTTCAGTGACAAATGTGACTGCTTTTAGAGCACAAGCACACACAATGACTCTAAGCATGGTGTAGTGTCTAACAGCCACACGTCTGACATTAGTTAGAAACTGTTCCACAAGTCTCCTGCCCTGATTAAGCGATAAATAAATGGAGGGAATACAGGCTAATTTTTTGATTCGTTTTTGCCCCAAGTAAAGTGCCTGCCCTGATTAACCAATGGCACAATTACCTGGAATCCACTTTATACCAATGTATACCAATATAATTAGCTCTTTAATAATTTGCCTTATCTCAGTTCCCTTCTGTGACTGAGAACTTCATAGGTTCAAAATTCAGAGGAATAAAAAGATTCTAAAGTTGGCTCCCTAAGATCGGTATAGCCAGGGGTGGTAATGGGGACAAGCTCCCACTACTTATTAAATGCTCCCAATGGCGTGCACCTCAGATAGCTTCTGACAACCAAGTCCAGCTGCTGGCCTTCACATGTGGCTTGGCTGCCAAACCCAGCGGGAACTGTTTCTATTGACAGGAGAATGAGCAAATGCGGGTTACTGGTGCCTTAAAACCAGTCACTTTGGGCAGATGGGACCCATCAGCCGTGATTGGCAGCTCATCTAGGAGAAGGAAAACTCTGATTTCAAACCTCTGCTGCCTTGTGGCTGTACCCGCTCATGGGCAAGGTTTTGGGAGTAAACCCTGATGGAAAAATCTGGAGCTGGATTCCCTACAGCAGTCCTGAATTGAGTTCATTGCAGACTGGCAACTCCTGCGATGCTGCTGGTGCCAAACTCTATGGGTCTATGCCGCTCCTTTGCATTCATCAGATGCATGGAGACCGAGAGTTTACGACATGGGCAACAGCTTTCTCTCTATTTTGTATTGCCCCATCTTGTGTATCGATAGAACTGGGGCGTGACATCCATGGTCGATACTGACTGGAGGCTCCATCAGCTCTTTAAATTAAAAAAGTCTTAGCTACTTTAAATAATGGTGCTCATTTTCCATCATGTTACATTCATTAGACAGTCATTTGTTAGATAGAAAGTCTGACTTTGAGAGATTGCTTTCAGTCCCTTCTCCAATAATAACCTGTTTATTGATGGTTTCTGATGATTAGTATAACAAAAATGTTCATCATTCTGTGATTGCAACATAAAATCAACACTTAACAATTTAAAAAATCACTTCCTTCAAAACCTTTTGATTTGGGTTTGCCAGACTGATTGCTGGGATGGAGGGCTGACGTACAGTATAAAGACAGCCTGGGATGGAGGGCTGACGTACAGTATAAAGAGAGCCTGGGATGGAGGGCTGACGTACAGTATAAAGAGAGCCTGGGATGGAGGGCTGACGTACAGTATAAAGAGAGCCTGGGATGATTAGGCTCAGAGAATTATAAGGCATGGGAACAGAATTTTCGGGTCACTGAATCCACGCTGACAATCAAGCACCTAATTCTACAGTAACCCCATTTTATTTTTCCCACATTCTCATCAGATCACACCGGATTCCACCACTCACCTACACTCTTGTAGTCATTCACAATGTCCAAATAATTTATAAAGCTGATGTTTTTGGGATATGGGAGAAATGGAGCACTCGCAGGAAACTTCTCAGTGATAGCTTCCCAGTTCTTCAGATCAGAACTGAACTCTGGTTACTGACCTGTTAGGCAGCAATTCTACTAGCTGTGCCACTGTGTTGCCCATTATTTTTATTGGCATTTATAAAATTCTGAGTGAACCGGACAGAAAAAATGTAGGAAGGCTATTTCCAGGTATTCCCATGGCCTCATGATATCATGTATATCGTGTACACCATATTCTTACTGAGTTAAGGAGATACCTTTTTTTTATCCTCTGAATGTTGAAGCTATGAAGTTCTCTGTCACCGTAGTCAGATAAGGCAAAATATTAAATGTATTTATAGACATTTCTGTGGGTTCTTAGAGTTTTTAGGATCAAGAGATACAATATTTATAACCTGAAAGTGTTCTCTTAGAGCAGTTTTGGTCAGTTTTGTTGGTCTGTGAAATGTATTCCAGATCTCTAAGTAATCAATGATTATTTTATTTGATTGTTTGTCCAAAGTAATCACCTTTAGATGAACGGATGTGTACGTATTGTGACATCCAAGATATCACAATGGAGGTGAATTGAATAGACATACCGGACTACCTGTTGTTGTCTGTGTATGTATAAAGAGCAGGAAAAAGTCTAGTGAATAAGCATGTCATAAACAGGAAAGGAGCAATCACTTCATTGGGTGTATTCTATAGACTGATCTGAGAAGTAGATTTTGGAATGGTGCAAAAGTAACAGGGCAGTCTTTAGTGACTCCATCTTCCTTAATATTGATTGCAATCTTCTTAGTACAAAATGTGTAAATAGGGCAGAATTTGTTAGGTGTGCCTATGAAGGATTTGTGACACAATATGTGGACAAGATAATTAGAGGAGAGGCCATGCCGGATCTAGCTCTAGGTAAGGAACCTGGTCAGGTGACAGATCTCTCGATGGGTGAGCATTTCAGAGACAGTGACCAAAGCTCCGTTACCCTTAGCATGGCCTTGTACAGGGATAGGAGCAGATGGTATGGGGACAGACTCATCCAGGGGAGCAAAAATGATGATGCTATTAAGCAGGAACTTGGGAGCATAAATTACGAATAGATGTTCCCAAGGAATTGAACAAAGTTGTAGAGGTTGTTTAGGGAACAGTTGCATGGGGTAGATTTGTCCAGATAAGACAGGAAAACAATGATACGGTGAAAATACCATGGTACACAAGTGACCATCTAGTCAAGAGGATGAATGAAGCCAAAATAAGGTATAGAAATCAAGATAAGACATGATTCCTGAGGTTATAAGTTATCCAGGAAGGAGCTTTAAAAGGGACTTAGGCAAGCTAGAAGGGGACATGTGAATGTCTTGGTGAATAGAATTATGGAAAATCTCCAGGCATTCTACAAGTGCACGAAGAACAGGAGGATGATTAGAGTGAGGGGATGACCAATCAGGAATAAAAAGAAGAAACATGTGCCTGGAGTTGAAAGAAATGTGAAGTCAGCATTGAACAAGCTAAAATGCTCTAACATGTTAAGAGGCTGTAAATTTTCACAGGTATTTGAGTCCCTGGTCCAGACAGTGTATACCCCTTTTCACTTGTGTTAGCTGAAGGCATGATTTTTTTCCATCCTCATTAACCACAGGAGTAGTGCTAGAAGATTAAAGAGTGTAATTGTTGTTCCTTTCTTCAGGAAAAATAATAAGGATGACGCTGGGAATTACAGACCGATGAGTCTTACACCAGCAGTGAGCAAACTAATGGAGGGGATTATTAGTATCAGAATCTCAAGTTCAAGTTTAATTATTGTTTAACCATACATGAATAGCTAAATGAAACAGTGTTCCCCTGTGGCCAAGATGTAAAACACATTACCTCCAACAGACAGCACACTATATGTTGCACATAGAACAAATAGCATATCTGGTTACAATTTTAAAAATTCAAACAGTCACAAAGAAAATGAATAAGTAAATAAGTAAATGATCTAGCCCAAGTCCCTGAGTGGATGGCTGCAGATTGATGTAAAGTTGTCCTGATCCGGTTTGTTCTTCCACTGAGGGCTGCACCAATCAAGCTCTGGAGGGCAGCACCAATGGGAAGGGCCAGACACCAAACCAGTATAGATTGCAGCATACCTACAGAGGTGCCTGTTGTCTCCCACAACACCTCCGCTGTCCCCACACCTAGGCAACTGCAAAAGGCGACTAGTCCTTGCCACAACCGAGGCAACACAACTCCCCAACCCCCACTGTCAGTCTTGCTAAGGAACCAGTGAACTGAACTTGCAGTGTTCCACATTACCAATGTCCAACAGGGTCTCGCAATCACAGGAAAAATTTCCAAGACAATCATTCACGCTATTCATCATGCAATGGTACACAAGTCCAGACAACGTCACAACAACGGTCCTCAGTAAGTCCAGCTCCATTACTATTGAGCAACTCGCAAGTAGGATAGTCCAGCAGTAACTTGAGATTATAAAAAAGACATACAAGACTAACAAATACACCTTTAATTGAACCCAGAGTGGCTGCTGCATCCAAGTGCACTGGCATCTTACTAGAAATTATACAATATTTATGAGCATTGAAAGAAGCATAGTCTTATTAGGGACAGTCAGATTGAGTTTGTGAGGGACAGGTCAGGCCTCACGAGCCTGATATATTTCTTTCAGCAAGTGACAAACAGGTTGGTAAAGGAAGACCAGGTGGATGTGGTGTATATGGAATTTAGTGAGGAGCTCAACAATGTTCTCTGTTGTAGGATCATTCAGAAAGTCAGGAGACATGACTTGGGTGTACGGATTCCGAGTTAGTTTACGCACAGAAGTCAGAGAGTGGTAGAAGATGGAGGATATTCCACTACTACTGGTGTTAAACAGGGATCTGTTCTATGAACCCTGCTCTTTGTGATTTTGATAAATGATTTTGATTAGAAAGTGGATGGATGGGTTAGTAAATTTGCAGATGACATGAAGTTTGCTGTAGAAGTTTGTTTTATGATACAACGGGATATTTATAGGATGCAGGGCTAGATTGAAAAGTGGTAGATGGAGTTCAATCTGGAAAAGTTGAAGTGATGTTCTTCGGAAGGTCGAACTTGAAGGCAGAGTACAATACAAGTTTAATGTACTGCGGAGGAACAGGCGGATCTAAGGATCTGTGTCCGAGCAAGATGATAGGATGGTTAAGAAAGCACATGATGTGTTGGCCATTGTTAATCAGCGGACTGAGTTCAAGAACTGTGAGATAATGTTGCAGCTATATTAAACTCAGGTTAGACCACACTTGGAACAATGTGTTCAGTTCTGGTTACATTATTATAGGAAGGATGTGGAATCTTTAGAGAGGGTACAAAGGGAATTTACATTGGTGCTGTCTGGATTAGAGAGCATGTCTTATCAAGAAAAGTTGAACAAACTAGTGCTTTTCTCTTTGGAGCAAAGAAGGATGAGAGGTTACTTGATAGAGGTGAATAAGATAGTTAAAAAGCAGAAGCAGAATGGACAACTGGACTATTTTCCTGAGTGTTAATGGCTAATACAAAACAGCGTAATTTTTTACACAGTGGTTTAATGTATGCAATGCGCTGTTTGAGTTGATGACAGAGGAAGATACACTAGTGACATTAAAGAGACTTTTCTACAGGCACGTGTATGAAAGAAAATTGGAGACCTATGTGGAGGGAAAGGTAAGAATGATTTGGAGTAGGTCAGAAGGTTGGCACAACATCTTGGGCTGTAGAGCCTGCATTGTGCTGTACTATTTTATGTTCATGTTGAATGCTAAATACACAAAGTTAATGAGGCAGCATTTGCATGGTTTTTAACTAACTTACATATGATAAAGATAACCAATATAGTTTCAGAAAAGATAATGTATGTATTGTAAATTATAACTCTTTTCAGTTTAATGATAATCTGCAGGGTGAGAATTAAAACACACTAACTGTCTAACAATCTGTACCTGAGAATGCAAAGCTCTAGAATTCAGAAATAGCTGAGGATGAAAGGTGTCAGAGAGAAGCAAACATTAATTAAGACCTAGCAAGATACATGGAAACCTCCTGAAGTTTGTTAAGATTTGGATGTCGTGTCTCTGTTGTCT